>NC_092101.1:18672455-19014955 GCF_045679555.1 Salvelinus alpinus | reverse complement strand
ATATTGGTCTGTGTTCATCAACACATAAGTCCATATTGGTCTGTGTTCATCAAGACATAAGTCCATATTGGTCTGTGTTCATCAAGACATAAGTCCATATTGGTCTGTGTTCATCAAGACATAAGTCCATATTGGTCTGTGTTCATCAAGACATAAGTACATATTGCTCTGTGTTCATCAAGACATAAGTCCATATTGCTCTGTGTTCATCAAGACATAAGAACATATTGCTCTGTGTTCATCAAGACATAAGTCCATATTGCTCTGTGTTCATCAAGACATAAGAACATATTGCTCTGTGTTCATCAACACATAAGTACATATTGCTCTGTGTTCATCAAGACATAAGAACATGTTGTTTCATAATTTCTATCATTTTGTTACTGTTAATTTATATTAGCCAGAAAGCTTTTTAAATCAATAGGCTAGTTTTGTGAATGGTTGAGTGCGTTTTAGTTCATTACCTCATGGTAGTTATTTGATCTATCAACACACATAATGACCCAAAACAGTTTCTTTGCAGTTTCTTGACTGAGGTTAATATGTTTGACCCTCTACCATGTGTGTGACAAGAATGTTGTGATAAAAAAATTATAGGTAAAATCTGTGTGTGTGTGTGTGTGTGTGTGTGTGTGTGTGTGTGTGTGTGTGTGTGTGTGTGTGTGTGTGTGTGTGTGTGTGTGTGTGTGTGTGTGTGTGTGTGTGTGTGTGTGTGTGTGTGTGTGTGTGTGTGTGTGTGTGTGTGTGTGTGTGTGTGTGTGTGTGTGTGTGTGTGTGTGTGTGTGTCCGGTGATGAGTGTGTGTCCACTGAAGGGAAGGTCACAGAGCTGGTGACTGTTTTACCTTGGTCAATATTGACACAGTGTGTGTGTTCTCACTTGTGTGCGTGTTTACGTATTGTGTGTGTGTTTGAATGAGTAAATAGGTGTGGGTTTTGGGGTGTTTGAGTGTGGTCCTGCTGCGTACTTTTGTGTGGGTATGTGTGACACTTTCTGTGTGTGTGTGTGTGTGTCTGGTTGCTCAATCAGTCCATATATTTGTACTGTGTGTGCATACAGTATGTTTGATTGTGTGTATTGAGCCACTCAATTGTGTGTGTTTGTTGTGTGATATATGTGCATTTGGTTCCATCACAAACATGTGTTAGGTACAATATACTGTATATGTTAGGAACAGCACACGGTGGGGTAAGTAACGTGTGTGTGTGTGTGTGTGTGTGTGTGTGTGTGTGTGTGTGTGTGTGTGTGTGTGTGTGTGTGTGTGTGTGTGTGTGTGTGTGTGTGTGTGTGTGTGTGTGTGTGTGTGTGTGTGTGTGTGTGTGTGTGTGCGTGCGTGCGTGCGTGCGTGCGTGCGTGCGTGTGTGTGTGTGTAGCACCAACAGCAGGTGGTCCAAGCAGTGGAGAGGGCCAAGCAGGTCACTATGGCCGAACTCAACGGCATCATCGGGGTGAGTCAACTCTATCCACCATGACAACCATTACACCCCCGACAGCAACACTATCAACGCACGCACGCACGCGCGCGCGCACGCACGCACGCACGCACGCACGCACGCACGCACGCACGCACACACACACACACACACACACACACACACACACACACACACACACACACACACACACACACACACACACACACACACAGGCAGCAGCATGCACACCTCTCTCTCTGCATTGTTTATTATGCTGGGAGGAACAATGGGGTGTAAGTAGACTGTAATGTGATGAGAGCTCAGACAAGCTCTCACTGGAAAGCCCCTCTACTGTCACACACACACACACACACACACACACACACACACACACACACACACACACACACACACACACACACACACACACACACACACACACACACACACACACACACACACACACACACGCCAAAACAAGCTGTAATAAGACCCGGGGAAAACAGGTTCCCTTTATCTGTATGTGCCCCCCTCCTCCCCTTTTCCTCCGTCCCAATCTTTTCCCCCCTCTGTTTTCTTCTCTCCCTCTGTCTACTCTTTTATATTTTGGTTTCTCTCTCCCTTCCTTTCTCTCTATTTCCCCTACTCCCTATCTCTCGCTCCCTCCTCCTGTCCTCCCTCTATCTCTCGCCGCTGTCCTCTTTTTTCCCTCTGCTCTACTCTCACCGATTTTTCTCTCCATGTCTTCTGTCTCTCTCTCCCTCTAATCTTTCCTTGTTCTCTCTCTCCCTCTCTCTCCCTCTTCCCTCTCCCCCCTGCCCTGTCTCCCTGGTGTACAGCAGCAGCAGCTCCAGCACCTGTCTCACCACACCCCAGGTATCCCCCTGACTCCCCACCCGTCAGGGCTCTCTCTGGGGGGAGGCTCGGGCCTACTGGCCCTCACTGGAGCCCTGGGAGTCTCAGCCCACCTGGCCTCCAAGGACGAACGCAACCACCTGGACCCTGAGCACCTGAGAGGTACGACTCACTGACTGTCCTCCACGTGAAGGACACTGGTAGAGAGCTGTAGTACTGAAATGTGTCAGCTTTTGATACAAAATAATCACTTGGTTGAACTTTAATTGAACTCAAAGGGTGGCAGAGTATTCTTTTTTATTTTTTAAAAACATTTATTTAACTAGGCAAGTCAGTTAAGAACAAATTCTTATTTACAATGACGGCCTACCGGGGAAATGCCTTGTTCAGGGGCAGAACGACAGATTTTTACCTTGTCAGCTCGGGGATTCGATCAAGCAACCTTTCGGTTACTGGCCCAACGCTCTCTAACTACTAGGCTATCTTTAAGAAAAGCACTCATTAAACATAAAACAACTGACAAATGGCACTCCGTTGCCTGCAAGGCTGTATATTGACATAGCGTGGTTATATGTTAAACTTCTAGGTCCCTGGTGCAGAAAAGAAGAGAAAGAGACAGAGCAGACATGAATGTTGAATGAGTGAACAAGGGAAGACAGAGAGCATTGTGTCAGAGGAGTGGAGACAGAAAGGGCAGCACTGCAGATTGGATACATGCACAATACAAAGCTTGTGTTTTTATTGCAGTGGGACAGGCCTTTTTCAGGTTGACCTTGGCTTGCTGTGGGATTGTTGTTATTATTATCTATACTGACGTCAATCCCCTCCCCCCTCTCTGTTCCTTTCCCAGAAGGTGCGCCCAGCAGGGTAAGTAACCCCAACGTGTGTGTGTGTGCTTGTTCATGCGCTTGTGTGTGCATTTCGTGTGTATACGTGCGTGCTTGTGTGTGAGTGTGTGTTTATGTGACTGTGATGTAAAGTGAGGGGAAAAGAGAGTCTCTTTGAAGAGAGCTGCCATTAATAAAAAACAGTACTAGAATTATTAAAGCGAGTACAACAGTAGAACAGTGATATTGTTCCTTGACTAAGGTCCAATAGAACACTGGTCAGTTCTATGGAGACAATAATATTATGGTGATATGGGTCCAGTAGAATGGTCATCGGGTTGTCTCTTACTCTGTGGTTAGATACAGCCTTGGTGTGTTGGAACTGAGGGAACCGACAGACCAGTAGACTATTAGACAGCTGTCCTCACTCACACTCACTCTGATAATAACAGAAAGAGGGAGGAGTTGAGAGAAGAAATGAGAGATATAGAAGGAGAGAAGAAAGAAAGAAGGAAATAGGGAGGGTACTCTGAGGGGAGCAAGTAAAAAGGGAAACAGTTGACTGTGTCTTTATTTTATTAAGAAGTCAAAATGATTTAAGTTTGCAATAGCCTTTTCTTTATTTTCTTAACCCCTTTACCCAATGGTCTGATAAGAGGTCGGGTTTGTATGAACGTCCTTGAAAATATGGATGAAAGGAGGGACGGAGGTAGGAGAGATGCATATCAATTTGTATTTGTTAAGTCGTGCCAATATTACATTTTTGAATTTTAAATAGAGAGGAAGAAAGAGAAAGTGAGGGGAAGAAGGAGAGGGGGAGTGAGAGATGGAGGAGAAGACTGCGAGTTTGTTGAGAAAACTGTGGTTCTTTGTGTGTTCTGGTCATGTCCGTCCAACCAGCTTCCTTCCTGTGTCCTCTACAGTTCTAAAGAGCAGAACTTTCCGTAGGAGTCAACCGATGAAAGAGAATAGAGTTATGCCACATAGACCCCAGAAATAATACTCCACTTTGATGTTTTATTCCTCTATTATGGGGTGTCCCACCACGCTCTTTCTAGTATAAATAGCCAGAAAATGGGCTTCTTGTACAATGATCAGAGTCATATTTTACATGAAGTTTTCAGTGTCAGGGAGAAAGTTCATTCATAATAACACATTCATAAATGTGTTGTTTGGTTGCATTTTCTCTATGACTTACCTGCTGTGTGTTTTTCTCTCTTTTATGTGTGTGTGTGTGTGTGTGTGTGTGTGTGTGCGTTGTTGTGTGTGTGTGCAGAGTAAGTCAGTGTCATCGACAGACAGCCAACCGGTGGAGGAGCGCCAGGGCCCGTCGGGGGGGTACTCCTCCTCCCAGGGAGGGGACGCAAAGAGGAGGCGCTGTGATGACAAAGAGCCTCTCCCACCTCACTACGTACGTACGCCATTCAATCAAACCCGCAGTATTAACGGTGTCTCTGACATCACAGGTTAACCGGGGGTCACGCTCCTTCTACCAGTCAAATATGTGTTTAACTTGGAAGTGATTGATCACCAAAATAGATAACCCTAGTGAACATGATCTCTCTCGCTCTGTGGAGTGAGTGTTCTGATCGACATAAATACAGTATGAGAACTGCCTCACACATCACATCAGTGTGAGAACTGCCTCACACATCACATAAGTATGAGAACTGCCTCACACGTCACATCAGTATGAGAACTGCCTCACACATCACATCAGTGTGAGAACTGCCTCACACATCACATCAGTATGAGAACTGCCTCACACATCACATCAGTGTGAGAACTGCCTCACACGTCACATCAGTATGAGACCTGCCTCACACATCACATCAGTATGAGAACTGCCTCACACATCACATCAGTGTGAGAACTGCCTCACACATCACATCAGTATGAGAACTGCCTCACACATCACATAAGTATGAGAACTGCCTCACACGTCACATCAGTATGAGAACTGCCTCACATGTCACATCAGTATGAGACCTGCCTCACACATCACATCAGTATGAGACCTGCCTCACATATCACATCAGTGTGAGAACTGCCTCACACATCACATCAGTATGAGAACTGCCTCACACATCAGTATGAGAACTGCCTCACACATCACATCAGTATGAGACCTGCCTCACACATCACATCAGTATGAGACCTGCCTCACACGTCACATCAGTATGAGAACTGCCTCACACATCACATCAGTATGAGAACTGCCTCACACGTCACATCAGTATGAGAACTGCCTCACACATCACATCAGTATGAGACCTGCCTCACACATCACATCAGTATGAGAACTGCCTCACACATCACAGCAGTGTGAGACCTGCCTCACACATCACATCAGTATGAGAACTGCCTCACACATCACATCAGTGTGAGAACTGCCTCACACGTCACATCAGTGTGAGAACTGCCTCACACGTCACATCAGTGTGAGAACTGCCTCACACGTCACATCAGTGTGAGAACTGCCTCACACATCACAGCAGTGTGAGAACTGCCTCACACATCACATCAGTATGAGACCTGCCTCACACGTCACATCAGTGTGAGAACTGCCTCACACATCACATCAGTATGAGAACTGCCTCACACGTCACATCAGTGTGAGAACTGCCTCACACGTCACATCAGTGTGAGAACTGCCTCACACATCACATCAGTGTGAGAACTGCCTCACACATCACATCAGTATGAGAACTGCCTCACACATCACATCAGTATGAGAACTGCCTCACACATCACATCAGTATGAGAACTGCCTCACACATCACAGCAGTATGAGAACTGCCTCACACATCACATCAGTGTAGCCTCTCGTAAAGGGAGGTGTTGTGTTTTTAAAACAGGCTGGACAGGGAGCTCTGTTGATCATCAGCCTCTCTGTACTACATAATGGTTGTTTTTGTCCGGTCTGTCTATGTCCAGGAATAGTCTCATCTCCACCGTGGCCCTGATCTGGCTCAATACAATTAGGGGGTGATGTCACTCCACGTGATGTCAATAGGAATATCAGGCCATGATCACATCAAAGCGTTGTTGCCATGGTGACTAAGTGCCATCGCTGTCACCCGTATTCCCAGAGATAAAGAGGAAGGGAGAGAGAGGAGTAAAGCAGTGATATGGCCAAACAGAGTGAGAGAGGTTGTGTGTGCCTGACAGAGTGAGGGAGTGAGCTGTGGGCAATGTTTGTGTGATAGAGAATGTTTGTGTTTCTGACATTCTCCTCTCTCCTCTGTCTCACAGGACAGTGATGGGGACAAGAGTGAGGACAACCTGGTTGTGGATGTCTCTAACGAGGTAAGTGTGTTAGTCAACCATTGGCACAGATCTAGGATCAGCTTACCCTGAACCCAGTCTAACGGCAACCATCAGAGAGAAAACGCTAAACTGACCTTAAATCAGCATCCGATACTGTTGCGGAAAAACAAACAATGAGTCATATATAACTACTGTAGCTATACTGGCTGAAACCGGTCAGTATTGACCAGACCCTCCCTAGCCAATAGAACATAGTTCAAATGGAAGACTCCTCTCTCTAAGACCTTGTTGTTTCACTGTGGCTGGTTAAGTATAGGAGAATTAGACACTTGCGTCAGGATTTTGAAAATAGTGAATATTTTTATATAAGCACATTATTGGAAGCTAGCTTGCTGCTTTTCTCTCCTCTCCTACCGAGTACAGTCTCCCTGCTGAACACACACAACCACATATACACACACACACCTCATGCACACATAAACACACACACACACCCCTCCTTTCATCAGATGGCAGCAGTGTGCTTCCTTTATTTATGCAAAGCCGTTTATGCCCTCAGAATGTTTAAATTCTTTAAATACTTCACGCAGTGTACCAAAATATGTTTTATCTAAGCCTTCTGTGTTTGATACTGCGCAGCACAATGCACAAAAGCAGGAAAGTCTCTTGTGTGATTTGTGAATACAGAACAATTGGAGAATTTGACAAATGTGCTTAATGGGTGTGGGAGAGGGAGTGTCTCTGGTGACTATACTAGAACAGTCTATGGATGTGTGTTCTGCTCTGCTCAGACACAGTAGAAGTGCTGACTGTAGCACACTGGGAGCAGATGGGAATGGTTTTATTTAGGTGGCTGTGGCAGGGAGGTAGACAGTCAGCTGAGTTTGACTTACAGTACCATACAGGCCTCATGCACACTTGTGCTTAAACCCATACAGATACTATAGTAATCTAACTATAATGTCTATAATGTTACAGATTTATGGGTTTTTGTTTTTTTCACAGCCAATGTGAATGCTACTGTCTTCTTGCATGGCTTTTGGGGTGACCTGGTCTCCCATATCTCTCTGTGTGTCTCCAGGAGCCCACATCCCCCGTGGGTAGCCCCCATCACTCCCCCCACGGGAACGGTCTGGACCGGGCCCCCACCCTGAGGAAGGAGTTACCAGGGTCCCCCAGGAGCCCCGGGGAGGCCCCTTCCCCCCAACCACCACACAGCCCCACCCCAGGCAAGGCCAAGGACCCAGCACAGGTATGATACATTCATCGTCAAGCATTAACATGGTGGCCAAAATCCACCAATGAAAGTACTTATCACTTGTTTACAGTATCTGTATGGAGGTGCTTCGTTTGACAGTATCTCTTTACCTCTCTGTAGATGGAGAAGTCTGGGTCGCCGTTGTCTAAGTCGAGCACCCCGTCCCCCTCTCACCGTGAGGCCCTTACCCCCGGCCCCGCCGGCCCCAGTACGTCCTGCCTCCGTCTGCTCAGCAAGGCTGCCTCCTCCGCTGACCCCCTGGGTGAGTCAGACACCCCTGTCTGCCTGCTATACCCTATGTCTGTACCCCTGTTATTATACCCCTGCACCCCTGTTAAACCTTCAAATCACCCTACTGTGATGATATGCTCCTGTGGTCCCGTATTGTACTCATATCTGCCATATTCTGCCTAAAGCAATAAAGACGGCATTGTAGCCTATAAGAAACCGAGAGGAACTTGATTGTTGACAACACATCTCTACCAGTTAGACCCTAACCCTTTCTTACCCGCTGGAATGTAAGGTGTGTTCTCATCTCCCCCCTCACCCCCTCCTCGCCTCTCCAGCTCTCCGCAGTCCCCTGTCTGTGCCCCCCGGTTCATACCCAGCTCACTTTGGGGTGGTGTCCCACGCAGGCCTCAACGGGGAGCTGGCTAGTCCCGGGGGCTTCGGGGCTGCCCTGACCCTCTCGCCCCAGATCAGCACCGCCGCCAGCGTCTACACCCGCAGCCCCTTGGTGAGTTAGATAAAATGCATCCCTGGTCTCTCTGTTTAAAACACTTGTCTACAACGGCAGACCTCACTGGCTGCATTGTCTATAGTCTTTGTCTCTTCCTGGCACTTAATTGATCAATTATGTCTCTAATTCGCTAGTTAGTGCGTGCACCTGGTTACCCAAAGCAAGAAGGGAAACCAGTTGCCTAGAGGATCGAAGATGTGCACCACTCATTTAAAACAATACATTTTTTATTGATTAAGATGGATTCTTAGTAGTATTTGGTTTGGAAGCTTGTTTTGGATGAATTGTCAAGATTTCACTCAACTTGATGAGATCAGGATTTACTGAGATTAAACTGTTACAACACAGGATGATTCTATTAGTAAACTCCTAATGTCTTGGTCCTCCTAGTCTCTCCAGATGGCGTATGAGTCTCGGTCCCACCTCAGGGCCCCAGGGCTGTCCTCCTCACTGCCTGGTGGATCCTCCGGGGGAAAACCGTACGTCTCTCTTCTCCTCCATCTAAATCTATCCAGACAGAAAGAAAGATGGCTGTTGTTGTAATAGCTGGAGCAAGCCGCAAACTCTGCCATCACAAATAACACTCTGTACTAGAAGACTATTTCTCAACTTCTAATGCCATTACAGTGTTGACAGTCTTCAAGGTTTTAGCAAGTAGCAAGCACTTAGTTTTTGTAATAATATACAGATGTAGATTGCAGTGGTTGGCACTCTTTCCATTCTCTCCCTCCTGCCTCTCTCCAGTGCTTACTCTTTCCACGTCAGTGCGGATGGACAGATGCAACCGGTTCCTTTCCCTCCGGATGCCCTGCTGGGCCCGGGCATCCCACGACATGCCCGTCAGATCCACACTCTGAACCACGGAGAGGTGGTGTGTGCCGTCACCATCAGCACCTCCACACGTCACGTCTACACCGGCGGCAAGGGCTGTGTCAAGGTGTGGGACATCAGCCAGCCTGGCAGCAAGAGTGCCATGGCCCAGCTCGACTGTCTGGTGAGTGGACACACACTTTAAAAGGCTTAACCAATAATATTGCTTGTTTTGCCAGTCCAATACACATGTTCTTTCTTCACACCAATCAGAACAGGGATAACTACATCCGCTCATGTAAGATTCTTCCTGATGGGCGGACCCTCATTGTTGGAGGCGAGGCCAGCACGTTGTCAATCTGGGACTTGGCCACACCTACTCCCCGCATCAAGGCGGAGTTGACGTCTTCTGCCCCGGCCTGCTACGCTCTGGCCATCTCCCCCGACAACAAGGTCTGCTTCTCCTGCTGCAGTGACGGCAACATCGTAGTCTGGGACCTGCACAACCAGACCCTGGTCAGGTAAGAGGAGTAGGAGAGGAGGATGATGAGGAGGAGGTTAGGAGGGGTATATGGGGAGACATCGTAGTCTGGGACCTCCACAACCAGAGCCCCTGGTCAGGTATGAGGAGAGAGAGAGGGTAGGACAGGAGAGAAGAGAAGAGGATAGGGGGAGGAGAAAGCAGGGTAGGGGTTTACTGTATAGACTATGGATTACATCTAAATGGCTGGGTGTTGATGTTGATCTTTCTGCTCCCCAGGCAGTTCCAGGGTCACACTGACGGGGCCAGCTGTATTGACATCTCCAACGATGGGACCAAACTGTGGACGGGGGGGCTGGACAACACAGTACGCTGCTGGGACCTGAGAGAGGGACGGCAGCTGCAGCAGCATGACTTCACCTCACAGGTACTGATGGAATACCTGAGACATTGTGCGATTAGCTGAGACTAGCTGAGACTAGCTAAGACCAGCTCAGTACTGCCTTTATGAGAAGCACTGCACCTGTTAATATATGATACATATCAGCCTCTATATCAAACCAGTCACTGTTTCTCTCTGTTCTATCACATCACTGTTTGCACATCTACATATTTTTGTCACAGTAGGGCGCTAGAGAACTGCCAAAAGTCTGAGCGCCAGAAATTGACATGTGCACAAATGCAATTATTGCTCGCAAATATTAAGTTACAAGTTTGCGAATGCAATTACAACTACACATTTGTTTTTTTCATGTTCATCAGGTATCCAAGTAACTGGGCTGGCATCGGCTGATGCCGGGCTTCGACCTGTTGTTTCGGCCTGTTGTTTCCAAAGTTTTATTTTGTTCATAAGTGTTTGTGTCAACCTGCTGACAGCTAGCTAACTAGGTTGCAATGGAGCCGGCATCGCCTGGAATAGCTAATAAACATTTCCAGCGCTGTAGAAGCTGTGTTTATTACGCTCTTGTCTGGGACAATATTGACAATCCGGAGTTCCAATACGGCAATTGTTTGCTTGCGGAGGATTACAGGAATGAGGTGGCTATCCTTAGCAAGCAAATTTCAAGTCTGTGTGAACTTAAGGGGAAAACACAAATTGGAACTTTCTCGTTCTCAGCTCATGTGGCTGGACGTAGCTCGGGCTTAATGGATGTATCCCTGCCTTGTCATCTGTCCCTATCCGAATTGCCTGTGCTACCTGGAACTTGCCTGCCAAGGAAGTCGTCTCCATCTGCTTCTCCTCTTCCATAGTGGAGTAGACGGAGAACAGCAAGATGATTGTCCCAATCATCGCTGGGTCCATGTCACAAGTCGTGGAAACCGAAGGCAGCGGCATGCTGCTAAGCGGATTGGAGTGTCTGGGAGAGGTCCGGAGCAGATTCACATGAGGAATATCTACGCCGTCCTGGTGCCTGATCTACCTGAGCCTTTATCACTGGGATTGCCTGTGTCTGCGACAGCTGTGCTGACTCCATCTACGCTGACTCCAGCAGCGGCTTCGTTATTGAGTTTTGCTCCTTTCCCCTCACTCTGGATCTGACGGGGTACTGCCTGCTGTGGGAGGTCTGGACCTATCGCTGGTAGCTGCGGGTGTATGCTATCCTGCTTCTCCTGGGCCCGTGAAAGGTTCCACGAATTGTGTGAGGGGTAGAAATGGGCGTATTTCTCCATCCCTTCTCCGGCCATTGTATTGGGCAGTTCAATGGTGAGAAATGTCTCAGTCCCTGGAGCAAAAACGGATACAGGACATCAATAAGCTGCTCCCAAACATTTTAAACCAGCATCAGGAAATTGAGTCTATCATAGTTCATGTGGGATTCAATGACCTTATGAAGGTTAGCTCAGAACGCTGAAAATTGATTTTAAATAACTGATTGGGTCTCTAATTGACACCAACGAACGCCCCATAATATCTGGCCCTGTGGCCTCCCTAAATCGTGGCATTAAATGTTTCAGACTTTTAGCCCTCCATAACTGGCTACGTGACTATTGCAAGTCTGTGGGTGTAACATTTGACAATTTTGATACCTTCTGGAAACAAAGCTTGTTTTATAAGGAGGATGGGATCCATCCAAATCATTTGGGTTCCTGGATCCTGTTAAGTACTGTTGAAGTAATATGGCTACATGTTAATCTGCCTCACCTAAAGCCCTTTTTTTGTGGGAAGCTGCTATAGACCACCAAGTGCTAACAGTCAGTATCTGGATAACTTTTGAAATGCTTGATAATGTATGTGATAAACAGAGAGGTATATTTTCTGGGTAATTTAAATATTGACTGGCTTTCATCAAGCTGCCCACTCAAGAAAAAGCTTAAAACTGTAACTAGTGCCTGCAACCTGGTTCAGGTTATCAGTCAACCTACCAGGGTAGTTACAAACAGCCCAGGAATGAAATCATCAACATGTATTGATCACATCTTTCCTAATGCTGCAGACATTTTCTGTAAAGCAGTATCCAAATCCATTGGATGTAATGCTCACAATATAGTTGGCCTAATATAGTGTAAAATAAGTTTTGTAGTGATTGATATGTTGATGTAAAGAGTATTTGCTGGTCTGTAGTGTGTAATGAGGAGCAACCAGACGCTGCACTTGACACATTTATGAAATTGCTAATTCCAGTTGCTAATATGCAATCATTAAGAAAATGACTTTAAAACTGTTAAATCCCTGTCGATTGATGAGGAATTGACAAATGGTATGGTTGAGAGGGATGACGCGAAAGGAATGGCAAATAAGTCTGGCTGCACAACCAGTTGGCAAACGTACTGCAAATTGAGAAATCCTGTGACTAAACTGAATAAAAAGAAACTATACTATGAAACAAAGATACATTATACACTGCTCAAAAAAATAAAGGGAACACTTAAACAACACAATGTAACTCCAAGTCAATCACACTTCTGTGAAATCAAACTGTCCACTTAGGAAGCAACACTGATTGACAATAAATTTCACATGCTGTTGTGCAAATGGAATAGACAACAGGTGGAAATTATAGGCAATTACCAAGACACCCCCAATAAAGGAGTGGTTCTGCAGGTGTTGACCACAGACCACTTCTCAGTTCCTATGCTTCCTGGCTGATGTTTTGGTCACTTTTGAATGCTGGCGGTGCTTTCACTCTAGTGGTAGCATGAGACGGAGTCTACAACCCACACAAGTGGCTCAGGCAGTGCAGCTCATCCAGGATGGCATATCAATGCGAGCTGTGGCAAGAAGGTTTGCTGTGTCTGTCAGCGTAGTGTCCAGAGCATGGAGGCGCTACCAGGAGACAGGCCAGTACATCAGGAGACGTGGAGGAGGCCGTAGGAGGGCAACAACCCAGCAGCAGGACCGCTACCTCCGCCTTTGTGCAAGGAGGAGCAGGAGGAGCACTGCCAGAGCCCTGCAAAATGACCTCCAGCAGGCCACAAATGTGCATGTGTCTGCTCAAACGGTCAGAAACAGACTCCATGAGGGTGGTATGAGGGCCCGACATCCACAGGTGGGGGTTGTGCTTACAGCCCAACACCGTGCAGGACGTTTGGCATTTGCCAGAGAACACCAAGATTGGCAGATTCGCCACTGGCGCCCTGTGCTCTTCACAGATGAAAGCAGGTTCACACTGAGCACATGTGACAGACGTGACAGACGCCGTGGAGAACGTTCTGCTGCCTGCAACATCCTCCAGCATGACCGGTTTGGCGATGGGATTTTTTTGGGGGGCCGCACAGCCCTCCATGTGCTCGCCAGAGGTAGCCTAACTGCCATTAGGTACCGAGATGAGATCCTCAGACCCCTTGTGAGACCATATGCTGGTGCGGTTGGCCCTGGGTTCCTCCTAATGAAAGACAATGCTAGACCTCATGTGGCTGGAGTGTGTCAGCAGTTCCTGCAAGAGGAAGGCATTGATGCTATGGACTGGCCCGCCCGTTCCCCAGACCTGAATCCAGTTGAGCACATCTGGGACATCATGTCTCGCTCCATCCACCAACGCCACGTTGCACCACAGACTGTCCAGGAGTTGGCGGATGCTTTAGTCCAGGTCTGGGAGGAGATCCCTCAGGAGACCATCCGCCACCTCATCAGGAGCAAGCCCAGGCGTTGTAGGGAGGTCATACAGGCACGTGGAGGCCACACACACTACTGAGCCTCATTTTGACTTGTTTTAAGGACATTACATCAATGTTGGATCAGCCTGTAGTGTGGTTGTCCACTTTAATTTTGAGTGTGACTCCAAATCCAGACCTCCATGGGTTGATAAATTTGATTTCCATTGATCATTTTTGTGTGATTTTGTTGTCAGCACATTCAACTATGTAAAGAAAGTATTTAATAAGAATATTTCATTCATTCAGATCTAGGATGTGTTATTTTAGTGTTCTCTTTATTTTTTTGAGCAGTGTATAAAGAATGATAGTAAAAATATTTGTAGCACCTTAAATGAAATTTAGGGCAAAAACACAAACTCAGCTCCATCATTCATTGAATCAGATGGCTCATTCATCACAAAACCCACTGATATTGCCAATTACTTTAATGATTATTTCATTGGCAAGATCAGCAAATTTAGGCATGACATGTCAGCAACAAACGCTGACACTACACATCCAAGTATAACTGATCAAATGATGAAAGACAAACATTGTTATTTAGAATTCCGTAAAGTGAATGTGGAAGGGGTGGGAAATGATTGTTGTTTATCAACAATGACAAGACACCGGGGTCTGACAACTTGGATGGAAAATTACTGAGGATATTAGCGGACGATATTGACACTCCTATTTACCATATCTTCAATCTAAACCTACTAGAACATGTGCGCCCTCAGGCCTGGAGGGAAGCAAAAGTAATTCAGCTACCCAAGAATAGTAAAGCTGCCTTTGGTTGGCTATTTGAGCCAGTAATCAGCCTGTTACCAACCCTTAGTAAACTTTGGGAATAATTTGTGTTTGACCAGATACAATGCTATTTTACTGTAAACAAATTGACAGCCTTTCAGCACGCTTATAGGGAAGGACATTAATGGAAGCCTCTCCAACATAAACCAGGTAGAATCAGGAATTCCCCAGGGCAGCTGTCTATGCCCCATACTTTTGTTCAATCTTTACTAATGACATACAACTGGCCTTGAGTAAAGCCAGTGTGTCTCTGTATGCAGATGACTCAACACTATACACGTCAGCTACTACAGCGAGTGAAATCACTGCAACACTTAACAAAGAGCTGCAATTAGTTTCAGAATGGGTGGCAGGGAATAAGTTAGTCCTAAATATTTCAAAACTAAAAGTATTGTATTTGGGACAAATCATTCACTTAACCTCAACTAAATCTTGTAATAATTAATGTGGAAATTGAGAAAGTTGAGGTGACTAAACTGCTTGGAGTAACCGTATCAAGACACAAAGTGAGACCCAAATGCAGACACAGGAGGCAGATGGTTGGAGTCTTACAATGTTTATTAATCCAAAGGGGTAGGCAAGAGAATGGTCGTGGACAGGCAAAAAGGTCAAAACCAGATCAGAGTCCAGGAGGTACAGAGTGACAGACAGGCTCGTGGTCAAGGCAGGCAGAATGGTCAGGCAGGCGGGTACAAAGTCCAGAAATAGGCAAGGGTCAAAAGGGAGGAATAGAAAAAAAGATCATGCAAAAAGCAGGAGAATGGGAAATACGCTGGTTGACTTGGAAACATACAAGACAAACTGGCACAGAGAGACAGGAAACACAGGGATAAATACACTGGTGAAAATAAGCTACACCTGGAGGGGGGTGGAGACAATCTCAAGGACAGGTGATACAGATCAGGGCGTGACAAACCGTGGATTGCAAATTGTCATGGTCAAAACATGTTGATACAACAGTAGCTAAAATGGGGAGAGGTCTGTCCCTAATAAAGCGCTACTCTGCCTTTTTAACAACACTATCAACAAGGTAGGTCCTACAGGCTCTAGTTTTGTTGCACCTGGACTATTGTTCAGTTGTGTGGCCAGGTGCCACAAAGAGGGACCTCAGAAAATTACAATTGGCTCAGAAGAGGGCAGCACGGCTGGCCCTTAAATGTACACGGAGAGCTAACATTAATAATATGCATGTAAATCTCTCATGGCTCAAAGTGGAGGACTGATTGACCACATCACTACTTGTTTTTGTAAGAGGTGTTGACATGCTGAATGCATGGAGGCTTCTTTTTAAACTACTAGCACGCAGCTCGGACCCCCATGCATTCCCCACAAGACATGCCTTTACAGTCCCCAAATCCAGAACAGACTATGGTAGGTGCACAGCACTACATAGAGCCATGGCTACATGGAACTCTATTCCACATCAGGTAACTAATGCAAGCAGTAGAATCAGATAAAAAACACAGATAAAATGCACCTCATGGAACAGTGGGGACTGTGAAAAGACACACACAGGCACAGACACATGATAAGGCACGCACTCTACACACACGTACACATGGGTTTTGTATTGGAGATATGTGATAGCAGAGTAGTGGCCTGCACATGCTGACCAGACCGGACACGTCGCGTGCGCGAGCGTCGCAAAATACATTTTGAAATCCATGTTATTCAATTTTTGCACCCACACTGCTCGCGCGCGCCAACGAGCGTCTGTGACGCCAAGGGCTAAAATAGAAGTCATTCCTATTTCTGACGCAGATCGCGCTGAAAGTCCTGCCTCTCCCATCTCCTCATTGGTTTATAGAAGCAGGTACCCACGTGCCATCTCCTCATTGGTTATACCCACGTGGGTGATTGAAAGACAAACTTTGTTGCCGGTTGTCGTGGTAATACAATGAAAGTTTAGGTGCGATCACCATATAAGTTCAAAGATGAAAAAGCCTGGAAGGAGGAGAGATGACTAGAAACGATTAGGTTGGCCGGTTTATGTGTGGATTAACTTCTTATGGCTGCAATTCCGTTAATGGGATGATATGACAACAGCCAGTGAAAGTGCAGGGCGCCAAATTCAAACAACAGAAATCTCATAATTAAAATTCCTCAAACATACATGTTTCTTATACCATTTTAAAGGTAATCTTGTTGTTAATCCCACCAAAGTGTCTGATTTCAAATAGGCTTTTCAGCGAAAGCACCACAAACGATTAGGTTAGGTCACCACCAACTCACAGAAAAATTCAGCCATTTTTCCAGCCAAAGAGAGGAGTCACAAAAAGCACAAATAGAGATAAAATGAATCACTAACCTTTGATGATCTTCATCAGATGACACTGATAGGACTTCATGTTACACAATACATATATGTCTTGTTCGATTAAGTTCATATTTATATCCAAAAACCTCAGTTTACATTGGCGCCATGTTCAGAATAGCCTCCAAAATATCCGGAGAAATTGCAGAGAGCCACGTCAAATAACAGAAATACTCATCATAATCTTTGATGAAAGATACATGTTTTACATAGAATTAAAGATACACTTGTTCTTAATGCAACTGCTGTGTCAGATTTCAAAAAGCTTTACGGCAAAACACAATATTCAATCATCTGAAAACAGCGTTCAGCCACAAAAGCAAGCCATACAGTTACCCGCCAAATTGTGCAGTCAACAAAACTCATAAAAAGCATTATAAATCTTCACTTACCTTTGCTGATCTTCGTCGGAATGCACTCCCAGGACTCCCACTTCCACAAGAAATGTTCGTTTTGTTCGGTAATGTCCATCATTTATGTCCAAATAGCTATTTTTGTAGCGTGTTTGGTAAACAAATCCAACGTCAGGAAGGACGTTCACTAAAAGCTGACGAAATGTCCAAAAGTTCCGTAACAGTCAGTAGAAACATGTCAAACGATGTATTGAATCAATCTTTAGAATGTTTTTAACATAAATCTTGAATAACGTTCCAACCGGAGAATAACATTGACTTCAGATGAGCGATGGAACAGAGCTCCCTCTCATGTGAACGCGCATGGTCAAAGCATGGTCAGGTCATGGCAGACCTGACTAATTCCCCTCTCATTCGGCCCCCCTTCACAGTAGAGGCATCAGACAAGGTTCTGCAGACTGTTGACATCTAGTGGAAGCCGTAGGAAGTGCAAACTCATCCATATCTCGCTGTGATTTCAATAGGATCTTGGTTGAAAATCTACCAGCCTCAGAATTCCCACTTCCTGTTTGGATTTTTTCTCAGGTTTTTGCCTGCCATATGAGTTCTGTTATACTCACAGACATAAACTTCAGAGTGTTTCTATCCAATACTACTAATAATATGCATATATTAGCAACTATGACTGAGGAGCAGGCCGTTTACTCTGGGCCCCTCTGTGCACCTTTCATCCAAGCTACTCAATACTGCCCCTGCAGCCATAAGAAGTTAATTGTCGGAGTAGAGGTCCTTGTGCATTTCAGGTAAAATAACAACTCAATGTTTATATCCCAGGACAAATTAACTAGCAACAGCAAGCTAGCTAAATAGGACAAATTAACGTTAGCTAGCAAAGGCACGCTAACTAGCTAAATTGCCATACATGTTTAATGCTTTTCGACCTGTCCCCAAATGAATGTAATTGGTTCAGAGTTTGTTTTGATATTTTAACCTGCGTGTCGTGATTGCGTTTGCTGTGGGGGGGCAAAATACATTTATGCACGATAGCGCACGATGGCGCACGCGCGCAGCCAGTTTGGGTTCCGGGTGAGGCAACACACTTAATGTGTTGTGAAAAGTGTTATGAAATGTAATTTCATGTAATATTTTAAATTGTACAGTTCAAGTCGGAAGTTTACATACACTTAGGTTAGAGTCATTAAAAAAAAAATTAAACCACTCCACAAATGTCTTGTAAACAAACTATAGCTTTGGCAAGTTGGTTAGGACATCTACTTTGTGCATGACACAAGTAATTTTTCCAACAATTGTTTGCAGACAGATTATTTCACTTATAATGAACTGTATCACAAATTCCAGTGGGTCAGAAGTTTACATACACTAAGTTGACTGTGCCTTTAGCTTGGAAAATTCAGGAAAATGCTGTCATGGCTTTTGAAGCTTCTGATAGGCTAATTGACATAATTTGAGTCAATTGGAGGTGTACCTGTGGATGTATTTCAAGGCCTTACCTTCAAACTCAGTTCCTCTTTGCTTGACATCATGGGGAAATCAAAAGAAATCAGCCAAGACCTCAGAAAAGAAATTGTAGACCTCCACGAGTCTGGTTCATCCTTGGGAGCAATTTTCAAATGCCAAAATAGATGGCATCATGAGGGAGGAAAATTATGTGGATGTATTAAATCAACATCTCAAGACATCAGTCAGGAAGTTAAAGCTTGGTCGCAAATGTGTCTTCCAAATGGACAATGACCCCAAGCATACTTCCAAAGTTGTGGCAAAATGGCATAAGGACAACAAAGTCAAGGTATTGGAGTGGCCATCACAAAGCCCTGACCTCAATCCTATAGAAAATGTGTGGGCATAACTGAAAAAGCATGTGCGAGCAAGGAGGCCTACAAACCTGACTCAGTTACACCAGCTCTGTCAGGAGGAATGGGCCAAAATTCACCCAACTTATTGTGGAAAGCTTGTGGAAGGCTACCCAAAACATTTTACCCAAGTTAAACAATTTAAAGGCAATGCTACCAAATGCTAATTGAGTGTATGTAAACTGACCCACTGAAAATGTGATGAAAGAAATAAAAAGTGAAATATTTATTATTTCACATTCTTAAAATAAAGTGGGGATCCTAACTGACCTAAGACAGGGAATTTTTATGAGGATTAAAGGAATTGTGAAAAACTGAGTTTAAATGTATTTGGCTAAGGTGTATGCAAACTTCCAACTTCAACTGTATGCCTTAATGTTGCTGCACCCCAGGAAGAATAATAAATACATCACACATGATGATGCTGCTGATGATCTTTGTCAGATGAGCTCCGTTCACTCGTGTAATGAAGTCCTTTTCTCCCACTCTCTCTCCTTCTACCTCCCTCCCTCCAAGATCTTCTCTCTGGGCTACTGTCCTACAGGAGAGTGGCTGGCAGTGGGCATGGAGAGCAGTAATGTAGAAGTGCTGCACGTCTCCAAACCAGACAAGTACCAGCTGCACCTCCACGAGAGCTGTGTGCTCTCACTCAAGTTCGCCTCCTGTGGTACGTACAAGCTCACAACTCTGCCACACTCACACACACTCTCCTAACTTTTATACTTATGCTAATGAGATGTGTAGTCCATATGTCTGCTGAGCCCAAGTGTAATGTTGTGTGTGTGTTTGCTTGCGTGTGTGTGTGTGCGTGCGTGTGTTTCAGGGAAGTGGTTTGTGAGTACAGGGAAGGACAATCTGCTGAATGCGTGGAGGACGCCATATGGAGCCAGTATTTTCCAGGTGAAAAATACACACACTCAAAATGTTACCACCTTTACTTCACACACAGAGATGCATACAAATCTCTCCCTCGCCCTCCATTTGGCAAATCTAAACATAATCCTATCCTCCTGATTCCTGCTTACAAGCAAAAACTAAAGCAGGAAGTACCAGTGACTCGCTCAATACGGAAGTGGTCAGATGACGCGGATGCTACGTTACAGGACTGTTTTGCTAGCACAGACTGGAATATGTTCCGGGATTCTGGCATTGAGGAGTATACCACCTCAGTTACCGGCTTCATCAATAAGTGATCGACGACATCATCCCCACGGTGACCGTACGTACTTATCCCAACCAGAAGCCATGGATTATAGGCAACATCTACACCGAACTAAAGGCTAGAGCTTCTGCTTTCAAGGAGCAAGACTAATCTGGACGCTTATAAGAAATCCCGCTATGGCCTCAGACAAACCATCAAACAGGCAAAGCGTCAATACAGGGCTAAGATTGAATCCTACTACACCGGCTCTAATGCTTGTCGGATGTGGTAGGGCTTGCAAACTATGATGGACTACAAAGGAAAACCCAGCCGCGAGCTGCCCAATGACACGACCCTACCAGACAAGCTAAATGCCTTTTATGCTTGCTTCGAGGCAAGCAACACTGAAGCATTCATGAGAGCACCAGCTGTTCTGTACAACTATGTGATTACACTCTCCGTAGCCGATGTGAGCAAGGACTTTAAACAGGTCAACATTCACAAAGCCGCAGGGCCAGATTATCAGGACATGTACTCAAAGCATGTGCGGACCAACTGGAAAGTGTCTTCACTGACATTTTCAACCTCTCCCTGACCCAGTCTGTAATACCTACATGTTTCAAGCAGACCACCATAGAGGCTTGCAAGCCAAAGAACACCATCCCAACTGTGAAGCACGGGGGTGGCAGCATCATGTTGTGGGGGTGCTTTGCTGCACTTCACAAAGTAGATGACATCATGAGGGAGGAAAATTATGTGGATATATTGAAGCAACATCTCAAGACTTCAGTCAGGAAGTTAAAGCTTGGTAGCAAATGGGTCTTCCAAATGGACAATGACCCCAAGCATACTTCCAAAGTTGTGGGAAATGGCTTAAGGTCAACAAAGTCAAGGTATTGGAGAGGCCATCACAAAGCCCTGACCTCAATCCTATAGAAAATTTGTGTGGTGATCATAACTGACCTAAGACAGGGATTTTTACTAGGATTAAACGTCAGGAATTGCGAAAAACTGAGTTTAAATGTATTTGGCTAAGGTGTATGTAAATTTCCGACTTCAACTGTACTAGGCGGTGTCAGAGGAAGACTACAGTCACCCAAGTCATAGACTGTTCTCTCTGCTACTGCACAGCAAGCGGTACCGGAGCGCCAAGACTCGGTCCAAAAAGCTCCTTAACAGCTTCTACCCCCAAGCCATTAGACTGCTGAAAAATTTGTCAAATGGCCACCAGGACTATTTACATTGACACCCCCCCCCCCCATTTGTTTTTAGGCTGCTGCTACTCGCTGCTTATTATCTATGCATAGTCACTTTACCCCTACCTACATGTACAAATGACCTTTTTTACTTTAGTTTATTTGGTAAATATTTTTTAAACTCTATTTATTGAACTGCATTGTTGTTTAAGGGCTTAAGGGCTTGTAAGTAAGCATTTTACGGTAAGGTCTACAGATTCAGACTTAGGAAATGTACATCTTTCCTAAGCACACCTTTCCTACGCACTTCTCAGTAGTTGGTATTCAGACTTACCTTATGAAGGTGCGTAATAGGCTTTGCAGGTACGGTTCTCTTGCGCGCACATAATAAATTGAATTCAACTGCTGAAAAACCTGCCACTTGAATTTCTCGTGGACTTTTCATTCAATAGGGTTTTCAGTACATTTATCTAAAGCAGTGGTTTGATTCATCCTAAATGTTGCCATGTTCAATTGTTCAATCCATGAAATATTGGAACGTGAGAAAAGTGTTGACCAGTGGTCCTATAAATCTACTATAATAATCCTCACTAATCATGTCACTGTGATGACAACGTTCCAGTCGTCGTGAACTGTGCTCCAGGTTTAAACTGCTACGTATGGTGTACATTCCAGAATGATCCAAATAGGTTACATGTTCCAAATAATTGCCCAACATGGAATACAGCCTAATATGATCCACTATTGCTAGTGATCCTCAGGAACCAAAACACAAACATCGCAGAGCAAAAAAAGTAAACTAACAATGGAAAGGAATGATGCAACATTTAAGGAAACTAACACTAAAGTGACAGTTATAAATGTATGGTGGTATAACTGACTGTGGCTACCGATTGTGGCTAATATTTAACACGGTAAAAATTGTAAAACATACAGTGAAAAGTCTGGACATATAAATTAAAACATTCTAGAACTCATAAAACAACTCAGTAGGTTTGGACCTATACTGTCATTTGAGCATGGCTACAGAAGTTTATAGCTTGGGTCTCCACATTTCATATATAAGGCCAGCGTTTCATAAACTTCACTATGGAAAAGGTGATATGTTGACATGCTTCAGTTTGCTGCTATGTGACTGGTTTCACATTTGCCTCCAGCGATCATAAGGTAAAATAGATATAAATCGATTGCCCTTTATATTTACAATCCCCTTATCTAAATGGCTTAATCATTTACCTGGCTCTCATCAATAGCACTTATCAATTTGTAAATGACAGGGTATGGAGAATGGTGTTCTTTCTATTGGGAAAAGAAACTAGATGTTTTTCCACTTGGAACTGACCGGTTGCTCGACCTTATTCATTGTTTCATCATGCGTAAAGGTGGTCGAATTATGAGTAAATTAATCAAAGGTCAGCATACGGTGTATCTGTAGACACCTCCACCACACCTTCATTTCTTTGATCTCCACCCAAAACAAATTGCGGGTGAATAGCATGCTATTCTCATGCTTAAATTCAAGGTCAGAATACGAGTAAAGAGAAAGATGCATAAAAAGGGAATTACGTTACATTTACACGCACTTAACTCGGGTTCAAAATTCCCCGCATAGGAAATGCATTGTGCATTTCTAGAATATACATTTTTAGCCAAGGCTGTTGTAGACTGTGTCTGTGCTGGGTATATATAAGTGTGATGATGAGTTACAGGACGGGATGGGCTGTTTAAAGGGGGAAATGTGTCGTTTGTGGGAGGGAGGCAGTATGGCTGTCATCTTGCTGTTTGCTAGACTAGTGCAGAGAGAGGAGGAATCTGCAGCCTTGGCGGTTAGTGTCTCCCTAGGGCTCTGAAATGCACAGAGGCTATCTGCTTTGTTATCCAAATGCCAAATGCCTCTCAGTCCCCCCCCCCCCCCCCCCCACATGACGTCTCACACTCTCCCTCAGATCCTACTCCCCCTCCTCTCTCTCTCTCTCTGTCTCACACACTGTTAATCTGCTGCTTTCTCTCTCGCTTTCCTTCTTTTACTCCCCTGATTCATCTCTCTCTTTCACATGTACACACATACCTCCCCTTTCTCCTCCCTCCATTTACTCTCACTCACCGCTACCTCATCCTTTGTACCTCTCCCTCCTCCCTGTTTCTGTCTCTGTAGTGTGAGTGTGTCTGTCAGTCAAAATGGCTTCTCTCACCAGTGGCCTGCTGATTGACAGCCCTGGTGATATGAACCTGTGATGTGGAGGAGGGAGGAAGGGAGGGATTAGGATGAGGTTGAGAGAGGAGGGAAGGGGGAGGAGGGAGAGATACTATAGAGGTTCAGAGGAGGGATTGGTTGCGAGAGGAGGGTGAGGAAAGAGAGAGGTTGAGAGAGGAGCAGGTCTAGAAAACCATCTGGGGCCAGGATATGAGGTCTGATGCAGACAGAGCCTGAGCCTGGTGGAGACAGACAGAATGGAGGTAGAAGGGCTTGTTTATTCAGGTAATGTAGAGAGAGTCAGAGAGTCAGCCCCCTGTGTTTCTGTGGTGCTGAAAGCTGTGATTAGTAATGCTGAGAGTACAGCTGCACCACGTAGGGTTAAGAACCTGGGGAGACACACCACTCTGCCTGTCAGACATGAAGAAGAAGAAGAAAAGTTACAAGCACCATTGTCTGTTATGAAACTTTGTGGAGCAATTACCACTACTGGGATGATCTAAAACCCTTTTAATGACTTGGTAATTTTCTCAAAAGTAGAGAATGGTTCCATCAGAAATACCATAATAGATTGACTATACCGATTTATTGTGTAAAAAGAGTATATTTTGTGCCCTATTTTGAATCAGTGAATACATCTACACCCGACCTAGTGAGATATACATGGAGGAGACTAGAATCAAGCTAGTCTTCTTGACTACTTTCTTGCCTCTTTCTCTCTTGCATCAAAGGTTAAAAAAGTTTTAATAGGAGACAGAATGCGATTGGATCATCATCTAATTTGCCTTCACATAACTCTTATAGAATTTCCACGTGGACTGGGATATTGGAAATGTAATCAAAGTTTACTGGAGGACAATTTATTTTTAACTAAGACAAAATAATGTATAACTGAATTTTCCAGTACAATATTGGTTCAGCAAATCCTCTTATTGTTTGGGATACGTTTAAATGTACCTTCAGAGGTCAGACAATTCAATATTCATCAATAATAAAAAAGCAGTTTCTGTCTAAAGAGACAAGATTAACAAGGGAAATACATGTACTAATAGTACAGGTAGAAAGCAATAAAAACAATACTACAGAGATACAAAATAAGTTAGAGGAAAAACAAAAGAACTGGAGGTACTTATTCAAGAACGATCTACTGTAATCTATTACAACAATAAAGCAAACTGGATGGAATATGGAGAAAAATGCACCAAATTCTTCCTGAATCTCCAACACAGGAACGCTGACAAAAATAATTTGCAGAAACTCGTTACTGAAGATGGAGTCATCTATGATTCTCCGAATTATATTTTAAAAGAGGAAGCTAAATATTTTAAGCAGATGTTCTCTTTTCCATCTCATCCTCACCCACTGAATGACAATTACTGTAAGGAATTCTTTAAAAAATAATAATAATAATAATTGTAAAAAAAAAAAGAAGCCTTTTTTGATATACTCAAAGCTCCATTGTTAGCTTGTTTTAACTACTCCTATAGAAATGGTAGTTTGTCAGGTACTCAGCAGGAAGGTCTGATTTCACTATTATTAAAACAAGACCCAGATGGCAAATATAAAGATCCAGTCTATCTTAAAAACTGGAGGCCTCTTACACTTCAATGTTGTGATGCAAAAATACTAACAAAATGCATAGCACTCTGAATTAAAAAGTTTTTTTACATGGACGATACATTGGAGATAATATACCACAACTACTATAAATAATAGAAGATCATGAAACAGGCCTTTGATAAAGTAAGACTGGATTTTATTTATAAAAGCGTGGATTTTTTCAATTTCAGTGATTCTCTTATAAAATGGGTAAAAGTAATGTATAGCAACCCCAGGTGTAAAATAATAAATAGCGCCTACTTCTCAGAGAGTTTTGAATTGTAAAGAGGAGTAAAACAAGGGTGTCTGCTGTCACCATATCTATTTGTTATTGCCATTGAAATGCTAGCTATAAAAATCAGATCAAATAACAACATTAGAGGATTAGAAATCCAAGGCTTAAAAACAGAAGTGTCCATGTATGCCGATGACTCAAGTTTTATATTAAGTCCACAAGCTAGATCCCTGCAATGTCTCATTGAAGATCTAGATAACTTTTCTGGACTCTCTGTACTAAAACCTAATTATGATAAGTGTACAATATTACATATTGGAAATTTTACATTGCCATGCAGTTTACCTATAAAATGAGCTGATGGTGAAGTAGACATATTTGGTATTCATATCACAAAATATATAAATGAGCTCTCCACAATGAATTTCAATAGAAAACGTGTAAAAATAGACAAGACCCTGCAACCATGGAGAGGTCTATTAATGGAAAAATTTCCTGATTAACTCCTTAGTCATATCTCAGTTTACTCACTTACTTATGGCGCTGCCTACTCCTGATAATTCGTTTTTCAAATCATATGAGCAAAAAATATTTATCTTTATCTGGGACGCTAAACCAGACAAGATAACGTGTGTCTATCTATGTAATGAATATGAATTGGGTGGGTTGAGATGATTAAATATGAAAGCACTAAACCTTTTTCTAAAAGCTATACTTATTCAAAAGTTTTACTTGAACCCTAAATGGTTCTCAAGTAGATTACTAAGAAAAGCTCATCCAATGTTTAAAATGGCCTTTTTGCCTTTGTGTAGACTGCCATTAATTGAAAATTATACTTTTTTTCAAAGTATCTCTCTTTTTCAAACAAGCATTGCAGAGCTGGCTACAATTTCAATTTCATCCCCCTGAAAAGACAAAACAAATGTTACAACAAATATTATCAACCAACTGTGCTGATTGATAAAATACCTGTATCTATGGGAAAGATGTTTGAAAATAGTATTTTGTTTTAAAATGATTTAGTAAATTGGAATGGTATTGTCTTTCATGGAGTTATCAGAATTGTATGGGAAGGTCTGCTCAATCCAAGATTACAACCAATTGATTACAGCATTACCCCAAAAATGGGCTCCTAAGTTGCGCAGTGGTCTAAGGCACTGCATCTCAGTGCTAGTGGCGTCACTACAGACCCTGGTTTGATTCCAGGCTGTATCACAACCGTCCGTGATTGGGAGTCCCATAAGGCGGCGCACAATTGGCCCAGCATCGTTAGGGTTTGGTCGGGGTAGGATGTCATTGTAAATAAGAATTTGTTCTTAACTGACTTTCCTATTTAAATAAAGGTTCCATTTTTTTTAAATGGAGGAGGCAGATGGCAGCGGGAGGAGGTAGGGAACAAGTCTGTCTACCCAATATAAAGGATCAAAACTGGAGGAATGAAAATAGCATAAATAGAAAAGTATACCAGTTTAATTTGAGGACCAGCATGTTGACAGCTGTGCCATACAGATTGCAAAATAGTTGGGATGAGATTTTTGATGTACCGATTCCATGCTACCGATTCCATGTATGTACCGATTCCATGTATGAGTTGATATATGAAATGATGCAAGATTCAAGAATTTGTGTTTTTCATCTAAAATGATTATGTATAATTCTTGCCTCCAACAAAATGTTGAATATTTGGGGCATACAAGCATCACAGCTCTGCAGATTTTGTTGCGAGGATACAGAATCAATAGACCATTTATTTTGGTATTGCCATCAGGAATGGCTGAAAATGCATAACATTGATCTAAAATGAACTAACAATAGTACTGTTGGGAGATCTGGAGAGACCGAATCAGTCAATTACTAATATACTAATACTCTTAGTAAAAGTTGTTATCTTCAACTAGCGATCTGTTGATTCCATTCGATTAAATACATTTTCAATCTATGTTAAACATCACAGCATAGCTGAAAGATATATCCGGAGAGGATGGCCAGCAGAGATAGGTGGGATGAGCTGAGGGAAGCTGAGGGTTGGGATGTGGAATTGGAGACAAGTCGGAGTGGAGTTGCTGGGCGGGGGATAAAATGACGATCGAAGATAAAAGTAAAAAAAATGAAAAAGTAAAAATAAAACATAAAAAGCACGTTTGAATGACACTGAGGGGAAGTGTTGTTACAGCTAATGCCCGTTTGCCTGAGGCTGATGCTGTGCAGGTGTTTGTACACATGCACATACACACACTCTCATTCAAATGCACCCATGTGCACAGACACACACACACACGTAAATAGTGCCATAGATGCACTGAAACATATTCAGTTGGCCTTGCTGTTATGACTTTTGTTGTCCTTGATGTCTTTTGTTTTTCGTATTGTTTTCTGTTTTCCCTGGTTGCTTCTGTGTGTCGCTCTGGATGGGAGTCTGTTGTAGTTGTTGAGCGGCTTCACTGCAAGTATATTGTATGTTTTAAATATTAAATAAAAAAATAAAAAATAAATCTAGGTGGTAATACACACTGGTGTTATTAGGGCATTTTGAGCTATGAGGAGACAACTCCATATTGGATGAACATGGAGACATGTGAGTAGTGAAAGAGTTTCCTGAGTAGAGCAGGGATATGTGGTGCCATGTGGGGACCCTCAGGGAGATCTCTCCTCATCACTGTCACTCAACTACCGCTACGGGAAAATTGGTGGAAGTGTGTTTCTTCCTAGACCGATGTGTGTTCCTTAGTAAACACGTCTGTCTCTCACTGAACCTCTCCTTCTGTCTCATACTGTCTGTGACTCCTTAGTCTCAGTCTCTGTCTCTGTTTATACTCAGTTTCACGTAGCTAAGTGGAGGTGTGTAACTGGGGTGTTATTACACCTACTAACCAGGCTCTGGCAGGTCCACCTCTAATTTTAACAGTGTTCATGCATGAGTCACTGATTTTTAACACCTTTTTCCTCTGTCTCTCCCTCTCTCAGTCCAAGGAGTCCTCATCGGTCCTGAGTTGTGACGTGTCACCAGATGATAAGTACATAGTGACCGGTTCTGGAGACAAGAAGGCCACCGTGTATGAGGTGGTCTACTGAGAACAGGAAATAAGGGGGGTGAGGGATTTTCAGAGGGGTGGGGGGGCTTGGCTGGGTGGGGTGTAGGGGGGACCTACTCAAGACCTACAGCAGGGCAGGTGGGGGCAACCATGGTTCTTTTGTACAGAAGCAATGCTTTCTGGCTCCAGCTCCCAAAGGACCCTACTACAACAGCCCCCCCCCCCTCCCAATGTCAGTTAGCTGCTCATCCCTGCACCCATTTAAGCCTGAGGATGAGGCAGGATAGAAAGAGAGAGCAAGAGAAGGAAAGGCAGAGAGATAAAGAGCAAGGTAGAGGGAGCGTGAGAGGGCTACAGATAACGAGAGAAGGAAGGAAGGGGGGAGAGGAGGAGGGTAATTAGTGCCGTTTCCTGATTAAGAGCTCAGCGGAAGGGAAACCCCAGAGGAGCGTGCCACTCTGGGAGCTGCAGCGAGGAGCACAGATACCAGACAATCGATTCATTAGTCAGACAGTGGAACCCTTAATGAGGCCAACGCCGCGCCACAGCTCCCCAGCCAGGGGTGTCAGGAGCGGCAAGCTAGCACCCTGAGCCGGCTTGGACTGGGCCGTGCTGGAGCTCTGCCCCAGAGATATACCCAAAACACAGAGATAAACACTCACACAGCCTCGTACCCAATTAAGTATTCATAGTAGCGCTCCCCGTCTCACTCCCCTAATATCTATTTTATTTTTGTCTCACAAAAGCAGCGCTTAATGAGCAGAGTCAATCTGAGTCTCAGTGGGCCCCTGTGCCACAAACACTGAACAGACGAGAGCAACACTGCGCTGTTCATCTTAATACTTACCAATAGATTGTTCTCCTGAGACTGCTCACTGCTTAATGCTCATTTAACTTCCCTGTATTATACGACATGCTCCAATGTGTGGCAAATAAGGAAATTATATTATGTATATTGCAAAACCCTGCTTCGATAGAACGTCACAATCTTAATGTGTAAAAAAAAAAATGTCTAAGTCATGCTTTTAAGCTACTTTTAAGTCATTTTGTTGCAGTAGTGGTTGCTTTGTTTTAAGAGGCTATGGTTGCCTACGCCTGTACTCTGGCCTTTGAGAGCAAGACGGATACACACACTCCATGACCTAGTGGAAAATATATTTGTCTTTTTATTTTTTAATCTGATGTCCTTCTCCTCGGTGATGGTGATTGGCAGTGGACTCCACTACCCTTTCACAACAACACAAGGGCCCTGAAACTGGCCCTCCATTTAGGGGAAGGCTTCTTCTGATTCCTGTTTTTGTTCCTGTTTCAAGCAGAAGTGATAACTGTACTTTAGTATGTTTTCAGTCAGTGTGTAATGCAATTTCAGTGTTTGTTAAGTCTGTCAGTACAGAGCAGCAGGTGTTGGGTCGTTTTGTGGGCATGTTTGGGGAAAGGTGGAGACAGTGGGAAGTGTACAGTATAAGATGCCTGCCTCCCCACCTCACTGCCTGTCAGCCATAGACAGGCTCCCTCTCCGCTCACTGTCAATAAAACCATATCCGCTGCCTGTGCTTTCGCTGTTCCTACAGTGAATTACTTAAGTTTTAAAGTTGTTCTCTTTTTAAAGCGAAGGAACTTTTAAATGCTCTGTGTTTTCCTTCCTGACGCATTTTCAATGTTGTTGTAAAAGAAATGAGAAAAAAAAATTAAAAAGTTGTGTTAATCTTTTAAGTGCCAGTGTCCATTTGAGTGTTTCTTCTTGAATGCAGTTTTGAATGTTGAAGACATGCAGTGCAGTATGAACTAGGAAAACACCATGAACCATACAAAATAGTTTATTAGTCTCATTACATCTCCCACATCAATGGGCTAGTTCATTTTGCATGGCCCGGAGCCTCAGGTGGGTGGAGAGTTCACTTAAGGACCAATGGAACTCTGCACACCCAGGGCACCGGGCCATGCAAAATGAACCCGCCCACTCCCACAGACCATCCCACCCACAGCACTCCCAGAGTTCTTTCACCTGCCCCACAGGTCCTTCCCTTGGCCACGCACTGGCTCCCCATCTTCCCCTTCTAGAGAGAGAATGTGGTAACATCCACCTTCATCACCTACTCCTCCAGGTCGATGTTGCCCATAGATCATTGTCTAGGCCCAGGCAACTTCATCCCACTCCTAATGAGAGTTCGTTATAAGACATGGTCCTGGAGGGCCTCCATGACATCGCTATTATATGACATCTCTCAACATGTACACTCATCAGACCATTCAAATTTACAGGGGTCACACAGTAGCTTGGAACACATTGCGTTATCATCCATCTGTACACAGGCAGAACTGCCCACTCCTGGACCATGTCCACCTTTGGATATGAGCCCTACTCATGGTTGAGGCTGTTCTGAGCAGAGCTACACTATATAGAGAGTACACCGGGTGTGTGTAGGGGAGGGGGGGGGGTTGAGAGGACACTGAAGTTAGAGGCAAGTCCTACTCGGCTCCATTTCCAGTTTGGGACACAGGGAGACAATGACATTAAAAACCAGCAGACAGACCCATATTAAAACTCCCACTGAGCTGTGTGGCTGCAGAGATCTTACCCACCTTCCCAGACCCATCAGTCCTATGTGGTTAGTCACAGCCCTGCTTCTCTTGAGAATATGCAATTCAAATTAGATACTCAAAACTATAAAGGAAATATCATCATACAAATTAAATCATACAATTCGTTTTTCAATAGTAGCACAATTTATTTTTCTCCCCAGCTCTAAGCAAATCCGACCTATGTTCTTTTTTTTTTGCCTTTAGAGCTTTATTTACAGTTCATATATATATATATACCGAGTTCAAAAGTCACGATGTAGTAGTGAAAATACCTGTCTATGTACCCTACAAATACAATAGAAAACACTAATATCGTTGTCGACTTGGAGTAAGTAGCCATTTCCCTGAAATTGCAGAATACCTTTAACATGTACATTTTAGTTTCATATCCTGGGTAGTGGTATGTCCTTTCACCATGTATAATAATACAACCATATTGTTGCTGAATCTAACCCCCTTCCACACAGCCCTTACAACCCCCTTATCTCCCTCGGTGCGCGCACACACACACACCATGGTCCTACTGCTTGTCAAGAATTCAAAAGGCAAAAAAAAAAAGTTGATCTTTTTGCAAATTTTTTGTTTACTACAGAGGTTTCATTTTGTTTAAAACAGGAAAAAAGGTAACAAAACGAGAGGAAAAAAACAGGTCTTTGGAAGAATCCCGCATTGTGTCGCTAGACTACCAGCTTTTTCTCAGAGCATTTTTTTTTTAAAGGTCAAAGTTCCAGAGATCCGACTTCGCCCTCATCTGAATCCTTTACAAACGTAAACAAAACAACAAAGTACAACGTGTGTCTCTGGTCTCCACGACACCCGCCACTCTCTTTACAGTCCTTGGTGCACCAGGGGAGCCTAGCCCCCACTTTATCCAATCGGAGCGCTCCTTCCTCAGTAGATAACTTCGTACACAGTGGCCTTCTTGTCACCTGAGCCCGTCACAATGAACTGGTCATCGGGGGAGATGTCACAGCTGAGCACCGAAGACGACTCCTTTGACTTGAGAAACAAAAAGAAACGAGTCCAGTTACACCCACTGACAGAGATACTGTATTGCACTTAAATTACACTTTCAAAACAAAGTGGTTTATATAATCCTGATACAGTAAATACTGAGCTAAAGACAAATAGTATAAAATGGCTTAAATAACAACAAATGCACTTGAAATATACTCTTAGCATTTCTCTAGAGAGAGTGTATCAAATCCCAGACCTACCTGGAATATGCTTGATCCATAGGGTGTCCGCCATGCGTTCAGGAGGTTATCTTTGCCTGTGCTCACAAACCATTTACCTGCCGAACCAAAGAGACACACAAAGGGAGATGAAAACTCTGGGCAGAGGAGATGTAGCATGACAGAGGGATTGCTAGTCGGTCGCATACAGGGAGAAAGGGACTGGTGCCGTGTGAGCCTCCGAGTCATTTCAGGATAGTTTTGTCCTTAAGATTACGCAAGAAAACATTTGAATGGAACAATTAGGAGGGTGGTACGTACCACAGTAGGCGAACTTGAGTGAGAGCACACAGCTCTCGTGGAGGTGCAGCTGGTACTTGTCTGGTTTGGAGACGTGCAGCACTTCTACATTACTGCTCTCCATGCCCACTGCCAGCCACTCTCCTGTAGGACAGTAGCCCAGAGAGAAGATCTGGAGGGAGGGAACGGAACAAAGAGAGAAAGCTGATTACACATCTGACAAAGATCATCATCACGTGTGAAGTGATACAGAGAGGAGTGACAGGCCAGTGAAATACAGTACTGGGCCGTATCCACAAAGCGTCTCAGAGAAAGTCCTAGGAATCCTGTTAAAACCTGTTTTAAGACAAAAAACACTCCCAGCTCAGAGTAGGTTTTAGGATGATGTTAAGACACTGCTCAGACAAACTCCAAGAGCCAGGAGTGAAATCTAAACGCAATAGTTTCTCAGCTGGTAATCTCAGCTGGTAATCACAACAGTTTGAGGTACCGCAAAGAAAAGATAGTGATGACGCTCAATGACATTGTTGCAAATGGGGAATAACTAATCGCGATGAGGCATCATGGCCAGGTGTGAACTCCACAGCACGTTTCAGACAACCCCGTGAATGTGACTGTTGCAATGGTCAAACGTTTGATAGAATTTTCACCAAACACGATCACTTTGCCTACTCTTAATTCTTGCTTAATATATTGGCGTGCATAACCTTTGTTTAACCAATTCTGATGGTTGTTAAGTGTAATATTGATAATATTACCGTTATATCAACAAACTCGTCGCTCCTATTTAACAGCTATTAAATCGCCGTGGCACAGTTGGCATCAAGTCACTTGCCGATAATGTTGCATACGTTTGAAAGGTCTATAATTTCATCGAAAACAATCTAAGTTAACATAGGCCCTAGATGGCTACAAAAATTAACAGCGTGAAATTGCTTTCCAAAGGGATAACTTGAAATACCGTGATGTATGTAACATGATGAAAGAAAGACTTAAGTATTTAGACATATGTGAAATAGGCCTCATGTGAAATCATTGTCAAAAGCGCAAGAGATAGGCCTACTGTTGCATGCAGGTCTAGATTTATGGATTGATCATATAGATATAAAAAAACATTCTTTCAACAATTCCAAAGCAATTGCAACTGGCGCAGGAACCACTGACTCACTGCCTTTATGTATTATCAAGATGCCTGCTGGTAAGTCTTATAAGTCTTAACTGGTTATGAGGTCCTCTAAATATTTGTAGAATAGGTGAGACTTTTATTACATTACATGTATTTTTATAGTCTTTTTTACATTTGTATTTGTATTATTTTACCCCCTTTTTTCTCCCCAATTTCGTGGTATCCGAATGGTAGTAGTTACAGTCTTGTCTCATCGCTGCAACTCCCGTACGGACTCGGGAGAGGCGAAAGTCGAGAGCCATGCGTCCGCCGAAACACAACCCAACCTAGCCGCACTGTTTCTTGACACATTGCACATCCCAACCCAGAAGCCAGCCACACCAATGTGTCAGAGGAAACACCGTACACCTGGCAACCTGGTCAGCGTGCACTGCGCCCGGCCCGCCACAGGAGTCACTAGTGCGCGATGAGACAAGGATATCCCTGCCTGCCAAACCCTCCCTAACCCGGACAAAGCTGGGCCAATTGTGCGTCGCCCCATGGACCTCCCGATCACGGCCGGCTGCGACAGAGCCTGGGCTCGAACCCAGAATCTCTGGTGGCACAGCTAGTACTGCGATGCAGTGCCTTAGACCTCCCGCCACCCGGGAGGCCGTATTTTTATTGTCAATTGTACATAAGTTCCAACGGAAACTTGAGCCAATCACTCTGGATCAGAAATGTACGGGGGCTGCCACATTGGTAGGTCAGGGAGCAGTTGTTGCTGTTTTTGTAGGGGGTTAACTGCCTTGCTCAAGGGCAGAACGACAGATTTTTCACCTTGTTGATTTGGTGATTCGAACTGGCAACCTTTCAGTTACTGGCCTAATGCTCTAACCACTAGGCTTCATGCATACTCTTATGTGTAAAAATAAAAGCTATGAATAAAATGGCTCTTTTCTCACAGCACAAATGTTATACTCTGAGAAACAATGTGGACATGGGCCCTGATCTAATCTCAGCTAGTCTCACAAGGTGTCCTTTGATGTCAGTACCTGTGAGGTGAAGTCGTGCTGCTGCAGCTGCCGTCCCTCTCTCAGGTCCCAGCACCGTACTGTGTTGTCCAGCCCCCCCGTCCACAGTTTGGTCCCATCGTTGGAGATGTCAATACAGCTGGCCCCGTCAGTGTGACCCTGGAACTGCCTGGGGAGCAGAAAGATCACATCAACACCCAGCCATTTAGATGTAATCCATAGTCTATAGCAGGGGTCTCACAACCTTCTCTAGCATGAGAGATACTTAAAAAAAAAAAAAATTGCGAGCTACTCGTTTTTTTCTAGCTTTCATAGGCATATTTTTCTCTTCTCCTCTCCCCTGCAACTTTTCCCCAGGTCCTTAGCGTGCAAGAAAAGGTAGTGCACTTTTTTCTGCCAATATACCAGGTAAAGTAATGGTTAAACTGACTGATTTTTGTATTATACTAATTCGATTTCAGAGGGGGTTAATTAACAACACTAATCTGTGATTATTTCCCCAAATTATGTTTTATATTTTCCCAAATTATGTTGTTTTCTCAGTTTTATTTTTCCTTGTTTTACACTCTCAAAATTACAATTGTTCATAGAGAAACAATGAAATTGGATTTTCTGAACATGAACATATTTAGATTGTTGCGTTTAATTCCCCTTTAATTGTGCATCTGGCCCTTTAATTGCACATCTAGCGAGTGAGGAATGTGCCGTCTAATGTGCCAGTCTAGCGATGGTTCTGTACTTCCGCTGCTCAATTCATTGCAAAGTTTGCAATTAAAAAATAATGGATACAAATTATATACCGTACTTACTCATGATATACTTACTACTTTGCAGTTAACATTTAATTGAGACGGTTTTAGGGAAAGTATTTTTGTCAACCAACAAGACAATTATCACATCAACTAGCTACACACAGAGTGATAGACAAACGCACACAACACAAACAGACAGGCAATAATTAATTGGCAGATATTGTGTTAGGTTTGGCTTTTTAAGCCAATAGTGGTTAACAAGGGGTGGGATAATAACAATGTTGATTAGATAGTAGCTGGGAGCTTGCGGTGTCTGATTCTTGTGAGATTTGTTAATGACAGTTTGCAGTGGAACATGTGAAAATGGCCTATGCTTTCAGAATTGTTTGGTGAGCAACTCATAAGCGGGCTGCGAGCTACTGGTAGCTCACAATCAACCTGTTTGAGACCCCTGGTCTATAGCCTCCAATCCTGAGCTCTCCTCCCTCTCTCTCTCCTGCCCTACCCTCCCAATCTCCTCCTCTTACCTGACCAGTGTCTGGTTGTGCAGGTCCCAAACCATGATGTTTCCCCCCTATACCCTTCCTAACCACCTCCTCATCCTCTTACCTGACCAGGGTCTGGTTGTGCAGGTCCCAGACTACGATGTTGCCGTCACTGCAGCAGGAGAAGCAGACCTTGTTGTCGGGGGAGATGGCCAGAGCGTAGCAGGCCGGGGCAGAAGACGTCAACTCCGCCTTGATGCGGGGAGTAGGTGTGGCCAAGTCCCAGATTGACAACGTGCTGGCCTCGCCTCCAACAATGAGGGTCCGCCCATCAGGGAGGAGCTTGCAGGAACGGATGTAGTTATCCCTATTCTGATTGGGTAACAGAGAAAATAACTCCAGTAATTAAGGTGTGAAACATGTGACTGTGTAATGGGCAACATAAAATCCACAGCAGCAAAAATGAGTCCTCTCAGGAGTGTAACATCAGTAATGCAGCCTCAGCAGTACCACCAGGGGAAGAAATTACACCCCAAGAACATTGCCCTTCAAGAAAACTATTTTTTATGGACACTGGAGAGCATTAAAACAACTACCCGTCTCTGTATACTTTTAACTTCTGCCTATGTGGTGACCAGGGTTTGAGTGCGTCCATCCTCTCGCTCTTCCCACCCCCTTCGTTGATCTTTGTCAGTGCATCTGTAGCTATCCATCTATGACCACTGTCAGTGTGTGTGTCCTTCCACTCACCAGACAGTCAAGCTGGGCCATGGCACTCTTGCTGCCAGGCTGGCTGATGTCCCACACCTTGACACAGCCCTTGCCGCCGGTGTAGACGTGACGTGTGGAGGTGCTGATGGTGACGGCACACACCACCTCTCCGTGGTTCAGAGTGTGGATCTGACGGGCATGCCGCGGGATGCCCGGGCCCAGCAGGGCATCCGGAGGGAAAGGCACCGGCTGCATCTGTCCATCCGCACTGACATGGAAAGAGTAAGCACTGGAGAGAGGCAGGAGGGAGGAGGAGAAGTATAGTTGTTACTTTACAAGGCTGAAGCTTGAGGTTAACCTCCAACAATAAAACCCTACAATAACAACAGAGGAATATGAAGACTGTTTTATAACAGTGTAATTGTGCTGTGGTCAGAGAATAAGAGGGCGTGGTGACCGTATAGGAGGTTGTGGTAGCAGAGGCAGAGAGAACAGTACTCACGGCTTTCCTGAGGCAGCAGACTGCAGGCTGGCGGGTAACCCTGGGACCCTCATGTGGGGGTGAGGAGACTCATAACCCACCTGGGGGACAGGGACAAAGAACATATGTTAGCGCAGGCATCTGACAGAGCAGTCACAAGTCAAACTCCCAGAAAGCCTTCTCAAAATCACATAGTAGATTTAGAACGTTTTCCCACAGTGAATTATAACATTCCATAAGGAGATATAATTGGTGTATGAAGTCATGCAATTGGATGACAATAAATGTAATCAGTATGTGCATATATATATATATATATATATATATATGAAAGCGCTTTCTTTCCCTCCACTTCATCACTCTCTCACCACTGCTGATCGTCCGTATCCAGCTGCTGCTGCGGCTGCAGAGCCATTCATCTGGGGGGAGACCAGGTGGAGCCCAGCCCCGTAGGCTGCTGCTGCCCCCGCCAGTTCCCCATTCACCCCTGGAGGGGGCAGGCCAAATGCCCCGGGGGGGTACGCCCCCTGCACCGCCAGAGGGTTCCTCAGACCTAGAGCTAATGGGGAGAAGAGAAAGGGGGAGAGGAGGAGAAGACGGAAGATAAGATTGTGAGAGAATCGATAAAGCAGCAAATTATAAAACACTGTTCATAACCTTAGAAGGCTAGAATCCAACCAGTAGCTGATGTTTATCAAAATCAAATGATTTGTCACATGCTTCGCAAAACAACAGGTGTAGACCAACAGTGAAATGCTTACTACCCAACAACGCATAGAGAAAAATGTAACAATAGAAAAATAATAACACAAGGAATAAATACACAACGAGTAATGAATTATAACCTAGCTATATACACAAGATACCGAGTCGATGTGCAGGGGTACGAGGTAATTGAGGTAGATATTTTTTTTATTTGACCTTTATTTAACTAGGCAAGTCAGTTAAGATCAAATTCTTATTATCAATGACGGCCTAGTGGGTTAACTGCCTTGTTCAGGGGCAGAACGACAGATTTGTGCCTTGTCAGCTCGGGGATTCGAACTTGCAACCTTTCGGTTACTAGCCCAATGCTCTAACCACTAGGCTACCCTGCCGCCCCATGTACATATAGGTAGGGGTAGAGTGACTAGGCAACAGGAGAGATAATAAGCAGTAGCGTATGTGATGAGTTAAGAGTTAGTGAGAAAGGGGGTCAATGCAGATAGTTAACTAAATAGCTACTCGGACTATTTAGCAGTCTTATGGCTTGGGGGTAGAAGCTGTTCAGGGTCCTGTTGGTTCCAGACTTGGTGCATCGGTACCGCTTGCAGTGCGGTAGCAGAGAGAACAGTATGGATTGGGTGACTGGAGTATTTTACAATTTTAGGGCCTTGCTCTGCAATGACCTTAAAATAATACTGAACAAAAATATAAATGCAAATATTTAGAAGATTTTACTGAGTTACAGTTCATATAAGGATATTGAAATAAATGAATTAGCCACTAATCTATGGATTTCACATGACTGGGCAGGGGTGCAGCCATGTGTGGACCTTGGAGGGCATAGACCCACCCACTGGGGAGACAGGCGCAGCCAATAAGAATGAGTTTTCACCACAAAAGGGCTTTATTACAGACATGTGTTTATGTGTGTTTTTTGGGGCCTGCTGTATGTCGAGCTCTGTTGTAGTCACATTGATAAAGGTGTCAGAAACAGAATCCCACAGTTCTTACCTTTCTCACAGTACTAAGAAAGTATTCGTAGGGTTAATTTGAAACAAAAATGTACTTTGAGGGTAGTATACAATATTATCTGTTGTTTAGAAAAATGCCACCAGAGGGCATCAGAGTTGAGGTTTAACAGTTAGCACAGAGGAGTTCCTGTGGCAGCTCTGATCCTCTATGCAGGGTTCCACATCAAGTAGGATCAAACACACAGCTCAATGCCACAGAAGAGATCACCAGACCACTACTGCACTCTGCTGGCTAGTTTGCCACACTGTAGTGTGGAGCCACTAGACTACATAGAGAGATTCTGGGAGAAGAGTGATGCATTCCAATAGACTGAAGCAACGTAATAATGAAACAGTTCAGTCACAGTCCTTCACCTCTCTTAATCTCGCCGTTTAAAGGTTCCCGCATAGCTCTCAACCCCACAGGCAGTAGGCAGACGCATCAGTTAACCCACATCAAGGGCAGTTTGGATCGCTCAGCTGTTTGGAGCGTGGTTTACCATTTTGATTTATGCCATGGACCACAGATACTGAATATAGATGGAAACTCTTGGCAGCTTCAGATAAAATGGTCTGGTAAATGATCATGGCTGGTATATTGAAGACCCTTTAAAAACCTAGTGAAAACTGCAATGTAAATACAATCCATGATCACGATGGTCTTGTGGTTGGTCTTACCCAGAGGGTCAACGCCAGGTTTGCCAGGGAGGGAGCGGAACTGTGGGGGGGCACTGGGGCCAGGGGTGGAGGAGTCCTGGGAACTGTGGGGGGTGCCTGGCTTCATACCTGGGGTACTGGACTTCTCCCTCTGTTAGAGAAAAAGAGGGAGGGAGAGGGGTGAAGAGAGAGAAAGAGACCGAGAGAGATCGGGGCCGAGAGAGAGAGATGGGGGCGAGAGAGAGGGGGAGAGAGATCGAAAGAAGCAGTGAGAGAAAACGACAGTGTGAATGAGAATGTCAATGAGAATGTGAGGGGGAGTGAGAGAAGGAGAGAGTGTGATGTGAATGTAAGATGTCCTTCCATCACAGCTATCAGAAACACTAGGTGCTAATACTGTAGAATTACACAAAGGACATCCAACATGAAGAAATCCTTTTGGAATGGATGTCATATTTAACAGATGACTGCTGCTCTTTGTATCTAGAATAATATATCTATGCTGAGGAAAGATCATGCCCAAGGAGATAAGTGTGTGTGTAGAAACGCAGTAATTCAGTAAGGCTCAGCACGGCTAGGGTCACATGGGGCCGTGAGCATCCTTGACACTGCGTATGAAGCTGAATTGAAATATCATCACTGAAACTAAGTGTGTAGGCTGCGCATGTCTCACCATACATACAATCACTCATCTGACTCTGAGCATAACTGTATGAAGCTCTGTGTGTGTCTGTGTGTGTGTGTGTGTGTGTGTGTGTGTGTGTGTGTGTGTGACAACGTCATGTAATGGACTGATCCTGAGCATACCGGCGGCTCCCGGTCCTTGCTGCGGGAGGGGGAGGCTTGGCTGCTGGAGGAGGCCAGGGACGCGGGGCTGGCCTGGGGAAGGGCGTCTTTACGGGAGGGGGGCAGTTTGTCCAGGCCGTTTTCTCTGGACGAGTAGGAGTGCACACTGCGGGGGGATGAGGGGTCCTGCGGGGTCACAGAGACGGGGTGGGGGGACGTTAGTCCACTAGACGTGGTCCCGCTGAGTGTTTCTCTCATCAATCTGAATCAGTCAATTATCAGAGTCAATTTGGGTCTGACCTGAGGCGCAGAGATGGACCAACTCACCTCATCCACCACCAAATTATCATCACTCTTATCCGCATCGCTGCCCTGCAATCAAAATGTGGGCTTTTAGTTAAAAATGGAACACACACAAATTAACTAATTACTGAACACAAACACCCACAATTGGCAATCAACTTAGTATACTAACATAATCTGTCATGAACTCCTTCTCGTCAGCTTTCCTCTTCTTCCCATTGCTGAGGTAGTCTGCTGAACGGCCCTTATCCCCGTTGGACATAGAGCTCTGAGGAGGGAAGGATAACGAAGTGAGAGGGACTGTTTAATCATGTCAACTTCATAACCACCCTGGCGAAATGTGATGAAAAAAAAATCATCACAGAGCCTCGACTGGGGTTCAGTGTCCGTGAGGGCGATAGAGAATGGAGATGTAGTATGGTGTACTGTACTATGTTGTAGCGTACGTGGGTGTAGGGAACTTGAAGTGTAGTGTACTCACCGGTCCAGCCTCGCGGTCTACGTCCATGATGGACAGCATCGCCCCGCGTCCCCGCAGCCAGCCAAAACAGAGCAAACACAATACAGCATGACTATCACCATTCTCACAAACACACAGCTAAAAACATGCCCCAGCCCATCCCAACCTCACATTAACCAACCACAACTACTCTAAACCCAACCAAAACCAACTCTCCCCATCCAGCCTAACCCAAACCTGGCCAACCTAATCTCCCATCATCCCCATACCTCTGTGGTGCTCTGCGGCGGCTGCAGCAGCAGCAGCCTCCATGTGGGCCCTCTCATGGCCCTCTTTGGCAGCCAGCTGGGCCCCCAGGGCCCCGGACAGGGCCAACAGGCCAGACCCACCGCCCAGCGCCAGGCCAGGGTGAGGGAGGCCCCCAGGGTGGGGCCCCATTTGCAGGCCCTGCAGACCCTGCAGGCCCTGCAGGCCCTGGGCCACGTGCTGAGAGAGGTGCTGCGCCTGCAGCTGTTGCTGGAGGGAGGAGAGAGAAGGAGAGAGAAAACAAGACAGGGGTTGAGTTGTGGTCTACTGGGTTAGAGGTGGACTGGACAGGGGAGGGGCTGAAGGGAGAGGTATACAGAGAGAGGTGTCACAGAGAAGGGTGTCTCCATTAATGGAGGAGCCCATGCATGGTGCCATCCAAATGGAGTGCGAGTGGAGGAAAGGAGTGCCTCCCTAGGAGAGAGAACACTGCCACAAAAATCAAACCATGGAGTGCATGGTTGGAATGATGTGAAGGCAAGAAAATCATTGTATTATTTTTAGTTTTAATTCTCAGACTAAGAACTGATGTGTGATTTGAAACGTCATTCCTCTGGTTTGGTGAGGCCATGTGTTGTCTCTTGGCACCCAGCGTTGTGCAGACACACAGATAGTGTCATCTCTCCTTCTCTTCTCTCACTACGTTTCCTAACAGTCTCATCTCAACCTGTTCCTGTTAGGTCCACACTAAGGGACCAATTTGTGTGTGTGTGTGTGTGTGTGTGTGTGTGTGTGTGTGTGTGTGTGTGTGTGTGTGTGTGTTGGAAGGAGGGTGAACTGGCTATCCACAGAAAAACAAAACAAAAGAGGCAAAAATAAAGACGTATGAGAGGATGAAGGGACACACTGTATGAGGTAGAGGGGGGAGTCCACGTACCCCTATAGACGCATTTAACTCCCCCATAGTCACCTGCTTGGCGCGCTCCATGGCCTGGACCACCTGTTGTTGGTGCTGTGGGACAAACCAAGGTAACAGTGAACTTGAAAGGAAAGGTCTGAATTTTAACATGCTTTACAAAGTCAATAATAATACATCAAGACCAGTATTAAAGCATGTGGTATAAAGTATGCACATGTTTAGGAGGAATAACAGTCACGCTTCGAAGCTCCATAAGGGTTCATGTCACTGTGTAAATGTGTGTGCCTGCTGCATCGAGGTATGTCAATGTTTTACTGTGAGTTGTTGGGTACTAGCAGCATGCATGTGCATGCCTCAGGGTGTAGGTGGCTGTCAGAGAGATACTGAATGTGTTACTGATGTGTTAATATGCATGACCGTGTGTTTTTGTGTGTCTGTGTTTGATTTGCGGTGTGTGTGCGCATGTCTATGATTGATTTGCAGTGTGTGTGTGTGTGTGTGTGTGTGTGTGTGTGTGTGTGTGTGTGTGTGCACGCGCGCCTGTCTTCAGGTGATCTCACCTCCTGTGACAGGAAAGGGATGAGCTGGGCACAGATCACGTTCAGCCGCTTGGCGATCTCTGTCTGCAACACACAAAAAATAGAGATTGCGTGTGAGGACACCGTGTGTGTGCTCATCAAAGCAACACACACCCCAGAACCTGAGCAGGTCTGGCTGCGAGGGCCAGTGTTGTAAATATTTCAGCTCCTCACATTTGGTCCATGCAAATCCAAACACTGCCAAGAAGCCCGGGTAAAATATTCATGGCCAGTATCGAATGTGACCACCCATCCCAGAGTGTGTGTGGCTACCTGCTGGGAGTCAATGGGCTTAGTCTGCCAGCTCTTCCTCCCTCCATCTCCTTCTCTCACTACCATTAGTGAAGTAATCTGCCATGTGCTGTATCAGAACCATACTGTCTCTCTCCTCTCCTCTCCTCTCCCCCCCCCACACAGAGTAATGATATGCATGCAGAGATCATGATGACAACATCATTATGACCGGGGGCCATTTTCCTGCTGACAGCTAGCCTCTGCTGTACCGTCTCCCTCTTCTCTCGACCAGGCCAGGCGACACAGCCCCACACCATTCCCTACCAACTGATTTATTGACGCTGTGGTAAACTCCCACCCCCCCTCCTCTTTCACACTCTTCCTCCTCTCCCTTCTTCCTCTTGCCTCTGCTCATCTCACCCCCCATTCAACCCTCATCCTCTTCCCTTATTCTGCAGACAGGCAGTACAGACCCCCTCCTCTCCTCTGCCACCCCCACCCTTCAGCACTTGCCTCCATAAATCCATCAGCACCCTCACCAGGGACACACAATGATTTCTTGTTAGAGAACGCCAACTACTAAATGACATCTTCAAGAGAGCGGGAGCCAGGGAGATCGGAGAGAAGTGCACGTGGTGGGTGAGGGAGAAAGCAAAAAAAACGAGAGACCGTGAGCAAGTGAGCGCAAGGGAAAGAGCATAAATAGGGGAGTACAAAATGGGAGAGGGAAATGAAAAGAAGGGGGAGGGGAGAAGGAGGCGGGGAGGCTCTTGTGCCGTTGAGGAAATGAAAGCCAATGAGGCAGGATGCACAAGGAGGAGGATGGGGGAGTGAGAAAGAGACAGAGAGAAGGAAGGAGGAGGGCAGGGTGATTCGTGTGGCTTGTCAAAAGCAGAGCGATTGAGATGGCAAAACGAAGGGAGAGAGCAGACGCTCTGAAGGCAGTGACCTGATTTAAAGTGAAATTCAGCATGGACTATATGTCTGCAGGAGAGAGGGAGGAAGAGGGGGAGACGGGATGGGGTGTCAAGGAAAGACAGAGGCGCGGGGGGGGGGGGGGGGGGGGGTTATGATAGAAAGAAGGTGAGAAATGGAGAGAAAAGGAGAGGGGGTTATATAGAAATTAGACTAAGGGATATAAGGATAGAGAGACAGAGGAGGTTATAGAGAGAAAGAGATAAAGGGATAGAGGGAGGGATAGAGGGAGGAGGAGGGTGAAGTCAGTAGTGGTAATAGACAGGATTTATGAGGGGAGAGAAGAGGATGTTCCGGCTGCTTTGGGAAGGAAGGGCACATCTCGCCTCTCGTCTCGCCTTGTCTGTCTAGAAAAAGGAATTCGGTTTGCAAATCCTATTAATGCAACAGCAGCATAGTGCCATGGGTCCATCATGGGCGGGTTAGCATGTTGTGCTGGAGGCCAGTTCACTAGATTCTCCCAGAAGCATAGCATACATACATTACTCATCTAGTCGCAGGTCGACTAGAGAGGGAGGTTAGACTCACCTGTTTGTGCATTTCAATATTAAGGCCGTAGGACATCTCGTAATACTGTAAAAGAGAGACGGAAATTGATGGTTGTACATTTGCATATATGCAGATCTACGATAAAAAAAGTACCTTTCAATGCTGGATGAGTGGGCGAGTCGATTTGCTTGGTTTTATTCATTTATTTAATGACCTCAGCTCTGGGCTATGCCAACCTGGTATGTGAGCACAGAGATGGTGGTGGTGTCAATCACTCGGTTCAGAGCAAGGATGGAAAATCGTTGTCGGGCAGAGCTGAAGTCATTTTAAAAACTGACGTTGTAGTGTGACATTCTGACATGTCATTTTCAGCAAGGTTGGTTAAGGAGTAAAAAGTGAGGTGGTTGACAGCTAGGTAGAAGAAATAAAGAAATGGCAGCGTTGAGAGCTTTTTGATGGAGCAGTGGACTCCATCCCTCTATATTCTGCAGAAGTGTGTGTGTTCAATAAAAGGGCCCTTCCTGGCGGCTGGCTGTTGTGTTCTGCCGGTGTGCCAAGATTCAGAGCTGTTGCTAGGCGACTTGCAGACTCCAAAATTCTGAGCTAAAAAGAAGAGAGAAATGGGTGGAGATGTATGCCAAGCGCCGGGGCTGTGCCAGACTGCCACATAGCTTCTTTTGCCACAGTGGGCACTGGGCAACACACAGTCAGCTGTGGTTAGGGCGCTCTCTGATCACAGCCTCGTATGAACACCGCCAGGAATGTGGAGGATTACCCATATCAGAGCTGGAGACAACACACGCACACTTCAAACATACACACAACGTAATATGTGCTGTGCTGTGTGTGTGCTTGCATACGTCTGTGGTCCATGTGGTTTCCAGTGGGTGTGATGTGTAATCCCTTGCCAGATGCTGGCATGAGTGGTACAGTGTAGTCAACAGACAGACAGACAGCTGTCTGTGTGTTACCAGAGAGAGAGTTGTCTTGTCTGTCTGCTCCGTTTGGGAAAGCTACACAATGGATCTCAACTCTTCTCCTGCAGAAATTAACCATCAGCATGGTGTTCGTTAGAAAACCCAAGGTTGTGGATGGGGAGTGTGTGCATGAGTTCTTGCGGGTCTCACCATGACGTAGTGTCTCTGGATCTCAGTCTTCTCTGTGGCCAGTTTCTCACACTCCATCTTCAGGCTGTAGGAAAGATTTAGAAAAGGGTAGAAACTCTATCATAATACTGTTCTATTTCTTCGGATACATACAGTACATCTAAAAAGTTGCCCGATAGACAGAGCCTGAAATATATTAACATTAACACAGGTCCATATTTAGTAGGCAGTGCAGACACCTGCAGCTAGATTTGTCCCAGCAAAGATAGGATTGGGCTGGTGACAGGACATTATCACTTCAGAGCACACCAGGAATAGATGACTCACGCTTGGCGCTCAACACCAAGCCAGAACAGACCAGGCAAGCCAGGACCAAGGTGTCATAGAAGGGTAGGGTACGCGACGCGCCTCTCCCTCCCTCCCGATCCCTCCGCTCTCCCCCTTCCAATCTCCCTCCCTCATTCTTTCTATCAGTCCCCTCCTCCCTCTCTCCGTCCCTTTGTCTGACCCTTCCTCCCTCCGTATGTCCCTGCCAAGTCACCCTGTGACCATGCCGCACCAAGGCAACCCAGGGATCCTGAGCCCAGCACGCACACAGCCCTCCATTAAAAAGAAAAGATTCACCCATTTTGAATGTTATTGTTTTTGTGCATCTCTGCATGATGTTCCATCGATTCCCAGAGTCAATTCATGTTTATCAGAGCTATTGCCATTCAAGCAGGCAGAAATTCAGCCGCTCACTACACTGGAATTTAATAGGAGATTGTGAAAGCCATTGACCATATTTTTGCAATATTCCTACCTTGAGAAATGTGTCATTTAACTGAGGGTCCATCACCTTTCTCTTATTTGCCTGCCTTTTTAGTCCAGGCTGCATTGCATGGTGCCGTTGCGAACGTCAGACTTGATCTGCAGGTTGAACATGCTGAGATTGCAGACTCCTAAATTGATAGTGCAGTTTTTTTTAGGCGATTATACAGCTAACTAGCTACTTCATATGCTGATATTGACTTCGGTATTATTGTGTGTAGCTACATTTGCTAGCTAGCAAGCCAGCCCATAGAGCATTGCATTGTGTTTATTTTTAGACAACTTGAACTGTAATACATTTCCACATGTTGCTACCAACCTTATTATAATGACAAAATTAAACATTTGTTCACAAAAGATATCGTTCTCACATGAGTGTTATTTAACATCATAAATTATATGAATTAGTGGTTTTGGGTGGATTTTTCCTTTAAGGAACTAGCCAGTCAGCCAACAGCTCCCTCCCGTGTCCTTTACTCACACAACCCCCCCCCCTCATTTCCGTTCTCCTCTCCACCTATCCCCTGGGCTGTATTTCACCCCGGCGGGCACGCTGCTGACTTGTTTGCGTGCGGCAGATTTATGCGGGGGTGAGCTACGAGGGCCTGGGAAATTAGAATATGATTAATACTGCAACATTACCAGGCTGCAACAGGTAATAACAGCACATCCGCTCCCCTTCAGAAGGCCCGCGCTGCCGCCCATAATTGACTCATTTATCACCGCCAGGGAGGGAGGGAGGGGGGAGGAGATGGAGGGAGGGAGGATGGCAGAAAGCTCGGGGGATTACATTTATTCCCCTGATAGATTTTGTTACAGTGGAATTGCCGCTCTGCAGAAGTCACCTATAGCAGGATTTCTGAGAAGTGACAATTCTATCTGTATCTGTTCACCTAGACCTGGGCATCTCAGAAGGGTGACTTTCCTCACGTGTGTGGTACACGATACATACAAACACTAGGCTTGGGCGGTATACCGTATACCGGGGTATTTAGAAAGTCACAGGATGGTTTTTCGATACCGTCAATCATATTTCTTTGAAGTTTTTCTATAAATGTTAATATTTTTGCTACTTTTTAAGTAAATACCTGCAATACATAAGGATATAAAGCATATCACGTTCTTAATTTCACCGGTCACATTATTTTACATTATGAAGCGTATGATAGTTCCCCAGAACAGGTGAGCCAGTCACGTCTGTTTGTAAATAGCAAGACTGCAGAAAGCAGAGCAGGTGAGTTCAGCTCCCTCAAAACATGAAACATCTGTGGCATTGTGTTGTGTGACAAAACTGCACATTTTAGAGTGGCCTTTTATTTCATCTCATGAAACATGGGACCAACACTTCACATGTTGCATTTATATTTTTGTTCAGTATAGTGTCATTTTCATCAGTTGACAACAGAAGTGCAACGCTATTTGGCTGGTAGCCACACAAAAAAGCAAGGAATTTTTTGCAAAAACAATGCATGGCCATCATATTGCTCATGTTTATCATAAAGAATGTAGCCAGCTACATTTCCTAATGTTTTGCTTAGTTAATCTTGCATTTAACCAGAGAAAAGTAGGCTACACCGAGAAAAGTAGGCTACACCGAGAAAAGTGGCTACACATCAGTCAGAGCGCTGTCGGCTGATAGAATTCCCATTCATGAATTCTCATCCTAGTGGAGAAGTGCAACTACAGCATAAAATTAGTCTGATGCTGAGTAGAAATTATAATAAGAAGCATTTTAGATAGATGTGTGTATTTATCAACATTTTTTCTGCGTGAAACACACAGAATGTTGCATTAACACGACCCCTAAATTTATCTTGCTAGTTATCTAAGTAAGTGATTGAATTAAAATCAGGACACTGGGGATCATATAGTGTTAGCTTTCTGCCGTGTTTGAGAAGTCAAAAACCTTTGGATAAGTTATCTGTACAGCTGTCACTGAGATGGCAGGGAGAGAAAAAGAGAGAACGAGCGACAGGGGGAGAACGAGTGAGAGCACAGGCGAGCGAGCAAGAACGAGCGCGATAGGAAGAGAGAGAGCGCGAGAGATGGGAGCCTGCTATGCAGCAGCGTCCCCTCTGCTCTCCTCCTCTCCGTGACAGCAGATAAGATGATCGTCGGAATGCGCTACAAATCTGGAGCCTGCCACCACTCAGACAGCTCTGTCGGCAGAGCACCATTACCCCACGCACACACGATTACACAGAGGCATGTATGTTCACTGCACACACACTCCCTCCCTCACAAGCACACACACTAGTGTATTGCAGAATACATTGTATGGCTGGCTCCACAGGGTGACAGAGCTATAGTAGCAGGTGACTAATGACGATGCTACATCTGCGCTACCTCTCCTTCTCACAACCCTCTACCCACACACCTGCATGGTGTTAATTAGGCCATGCAATGGCACGTGTCAAAACGTCTTGCAATGGAGAATGAAAATGAGCGTTTCTTATTGGACGAGCCCAGGTAGTCTTTCCCCATTGTAGTCCACTCCTGAAAGTGGAAAGTTGTTTACTCTAGTAGAATGCACATGGTGCAGTTTCGAAATTGGGTAGTGCATCATCAGTTCCTCTCCTCATGTCAGTCATTGCATACATTAGAGAGCTATTTATAGCTCAGAAATGGCCTAATCAACTAGCACGTGTCAGCTAACGTTTTTTTAGCTAGGTTTTTTAGCGCATTGATTTTGTTGTAACGTTTGAGTCACTAAAATATCACATGAACACACAAGACAATAGTAAAATGTGTAGAATTGCAGTATTTAAGAGGGGGGGGATTCCCAATGCTGGAAGGGGGCCCTGAGTGAAAACGTTTGAGGACCCCTGTTCTAGACAGAAGAGAAGCTGGATGTAGACCTATCTAATTATAGACACGTTGACTAACAAATAGCCTACCAAATGTAGGAAATTATAAACAGAAAAAATATCTAAAATGATGCTTAAACTTTTTATTTTTCGCACGCCCTGTCAAAATTGTTCCGCCGTCTCTGCGCTCACACACAAATGACACACCAGCGAACCACTAGACTTTCATCATCTCCCAACGGTGTGAGCGAACACGCCCTAAACAAGAGCTTATTCAGATTGACGAAAGTTGGAAGAGGGGCATCGGGACAAAATGTAATTGACATGATATGTACATAAACTTTTAAATTTACATTTGCAATAGAATGTCCATGCCGAGAGAGGGTTCACAGTTCTGATGTACCGTAAATATCACAGTTAGTTAGCCATAAGTATGCAAACTAGCTAGCTTATGTGAGCAATTATTCATGCATCTACCATATTACTCTTGATTAATGCAACAAAACCATAATACACTCTTGAATAATGCAACAATTCACAAGCAGGTAACAGACATTTGTTTTCTTGTCCATGCACTCATTCATTTAGCTGCAAGACAGTAACATAGCCAAAGTGGCACAGCTGCTAGCTAAATAACGTTGGCCAACGACATTTGCTTCATCAAGTAGCTAACTTTAGCATTGTAAAAAAATTATATTTACCGCTCTAAAACGAATATAAAAGTACAGTAACGTTATCATACAGTGTCATTCATATTATACAGCGCTAGGTAGCAAACAAAAAAAAATATCTGCATCCTCCTCACATACTAACTTAGCTCAATTCTGTTTACACTGCCCTGCTTGCAGGGGGGCAATTGTCAGGAGTGTGGTGCATGACCTCTGCAGGTAGCGGTCGAGACAAGTTCTCAAGTTTACATTACAATAAAAGGTCTACACAAGGCTATTTTCCTCAGAATCTCTGGGCAATCTCTTGTAGTGAGAAGAGGCCCAAAGCTGCAATTTAGACACACAATAGCATGGTAACCCCAAACAGACCCCTCCCTGTTCTCTGTACTAACCAGCATGTGTGAGTTTACAGTAAAGGTTGCGTGTGTGTGTACGTACACACACACGGCTAGTTTACTGTAAAGACTCAGTCCTTTTAAGACTACATGCCCACAGACCCACACCCGCATTAAAGCTAATTTAAGCACCAACCAGTAACCACCCCACCAACACATGCTCAGTCACTAGGGTTGCAAAATTCCAGGAACTTTCAATAAAATCACTGGTTTCCCAGAAATCCTGATTGTAGGAGTCCCGATTTCCTGTTTATTACCTTCTGATTGTGGGAGTTTTAGGGAAAACCAGGTAATTTCTTAAAACTACAGAATTTTAACTGCTAAACTGCTTGCTGTGATGATACACATGGATCGGATGTTTACTAACACGTTAGTTCTAGTTTGTTGACTACCGGTATAATGTTAATATGGTGACAATGATGTAGGCGGTGTAACGGTCAGCAGTAATGGTATGAAGGTTTGGCTTTTGAGAGGATTTTGCGCCTGGTCACAGACAACTGTGTCGTGAACTGAAGTCCACAAGCGAAGGGAAAAGGTGAGAGGGGGAGAGCGCATAGATGCGAGAAGGAATTATACAATGAGCAAAGTGATGATGCTATATGTGGCTGCTATGAAAGTGTACTGTGTGTGCGGGTGATCAGGGGTGTATTCATTCCGCCGATTGTTGCTAAACGTTTCTTAAACTGAAGCAAACTGAACGAAACGGGGGGGACCTACCGGAATATGTCCAATAGAAACTATTTTTAGTTTCAAAACAGAACTGTTTGGACAAAATCACCCCAGGCCCCAGTTTACCAATGTTAAGTTCATCGTTAGGATCCTATGGTTCTAAGATGACCTTAGCCTTAAGATGCTTTGGGAAAATCAGATCAGCTAGATGCAGGCAAGAGTGTGCAAGGTGGTATTGAATGCATCACTGTCTGTCACCTTGATTACTCCAATTTGTCTCTCGACCTGTGCGCCTACATTATAAATGTTAATTTGTGGGCTAGCTTGTAGCAACTTCATGATGGGTAAATGGCAAATTCTCGTATAATTTAGTAGTCTAAACCTATCAATGTTACATTGAACTGGGTCAATGGAATATGAACGACAGTCATCCAATATGTTGTGATAGAAAAAAATGCTCATACATTTTTTTTGTCCTCCCTAATCTTAATCAGCACCGACCGCCACTGACATAAACCCAATGTTCCATCTGCTCAACACAGTCGGTTACACAAACACATTGTTGTTGAGCACAGTCCTGGTATCAAACAGTGCAATACTTGCAGAGCAGTAGAGAGGAGCGTGTGCTCTTGAGTGTTCCCTGAGTGGCAGCATGTTAACATTCTGAGAGCCTCTCCTTCACTCCAGACCTCAATACAAAACAACACACTTACTAGGCTACATGTGGGCCAATGCTGCTGTTCATATGGAAACTGTTTCTGTGTCACACACTCCCCAGTCACAACGACCAGTGTGTGTGTGTGTGTGTGTGTGTGTGTGTGTGTGTGTATGTAGAGAGACCTACTGTAATAAGAGCTTCATATTTCAGCAGCTTCTCACTGTCTCCCTCCAGTCTGCTGATTAGAGGTTGTTTAAAGAGCAGCTGCAGAACACACACAGTGCACCCACCCACCCACAACTAACTTGGCAGGCACAAACAAGTATACTTCATGTAGTAATGTGACAGCTGTACAATAGGTGACCCACCCATCTAGCTGTTTAATTAATATATTCCTCTTCTATAAAAGGTCCACATATCTAGTATCACACACACACAGAAAGAGATACACGCGCAGACACACACATAATCACAAAGACAGAGAGAGACATGCAAACACACACACAGCTCATCATTCCTAATCCCTTTACCTCCGTCTCTTTCCTGCCTCCTAATCCATTTTAGCAACAGCAATCAGGCTCCAGCCACGATCAATAGGTCCAAAATACTAACCGAAGCCCTGCTATTTCTAGCCCAGATCTGTGTGTCAGGCTGCGTTTAGCTTGTCTGTCTCTGTGTGCGTGTGTGTCTGTGTGTGCACACCATGTGTTTTACCCAGAGTAAGTCTGATTAGTCTGTCAGTAATAGGACTGTAATAGAGGAGAGTGTGTTGATGAGATCCTCTGTGGGGAGAGACCTGCAGCTTGCCTGTGTCTGCTGAGGGAGGCTAAGCAGGTCACCCCTAACCCAATAGACTGGTGTCTTACCTAAACATGCTTTGCATAACCATTTGCATGTGGCTCGCTGCCATAGAACGCTATAGTAGAATCTAGAATCTGCCACAGAATGCAATATATTAGATGGAAGATAATGGATTCAGTGTTAATCAAGCAAGCGTGGTTGTTGCCAAATAATATTTTGCGTTATTAATGCTTCAGATGTTTTATGACAGGTGCAGGGAGAGCGGTGCTACGAGAAACAGGGCTGCTGCCTGACCAGGCCAGTGTTCTGGCTCGGAGACGGTTGTTGGACTGTGGTGTGATACTGTGATTGGGCCGGCTGCTGAGTGCCAGCGCTGACGCTCGTAGTGCGATCCAGAGGTATGTCTGGAATCAGCCAGGCCCGTTTAAACGCTGGCCTGCTGTTTGTATGGCGAGCCTTTGAGCTGGAGGCTTGGTGGGGAGGAGGAAAGGGGAACATACAATAGGAGTTAGCTGGGGGAGGGGGTAGAATAGCCAATTCTGGCTGGTCGAATCAAAGTGGGGGACTGTGTGAAGGTATGCCAAGAGAACAGAGGGAGGTAGAGCAGAGCTGGCTGGGAGTCAGGCTGAGACGCAACAGCCAGCTAGAGTCCCACAGTCAAAGCTATTCAGGCCTTCTCTGGCTACATTCCTCAACATCAGAGCACACATCAAACACACAGATACAGAGACATACAGGAAGACACACACATCACACACACACTGATAGACACACATTTTTGTATTGTTGTGAAGTCTCAATCTTCTGAAACTCCTTCCCCCAACAACAGAGAACCAGCCCCCCCCAACGCCCAGCAAACTACGCCAAGAAAACGTGCAAAGCATTGAAACCCATAAACACGTAGAAAGACTCATGTTCCATTTCATCTACAAACTAAAGGATGAAGAAAGCCTATGAGCCTCCATCCATTGTTGTGGTTCCTTCTGTTTCCTTTCCCTGGCCCCCTTTCTCCAATGTACTTTGCTGTCTCTCTCACATCTCCTTCTTCCTCCCCCTTAGAAAAAGCTGAGGTTGAGGTCTGTGGGCGTTCTAGAACAGATCTAGTATATAACCAACCCACTTTCGCTTCTTGTCATGGAAGCCTAATAAGATGTTAAGCGGTTCTCCAACCACTGGTGGCCCCTGTAAGCTACATAAGCTGTAAGCTAGCACACAGACAGACAGACAGACAGACAGACAGACAGACAGACAGACAGACAGACAGACAGACAGACAGAGAGAGAGAGAGAGAGAGAGAGAGAGAGAGAGAGAGAGAGAGAGAGAGAGAGAGAGAGAGAGAAAAGGCTGCAGTGTTTTTGGTTACATGGGGAGGTTATGTACCTGTGGTACTGGGTCTGGAGGAACTGGAACTCCTCCTTGATGCGGTCCAGGGTCTCTGGGTATGTGAGCTTCAGGGCCTGGGGGGTTCCCGAAGCTGCAGCTGCCGACGCCGAGGACCCAGGGGGTGGCTGGAGAGGTGCCTGTGCAGAAAAAGAATAAGCACTGTGAGCATATAATTGTAAAAAGTGTGAAAATGTTTCAGACAACACACACTATATACTTAATATATTTTGCAGTGATTTGGCAATGTTCTCAGATTCTCAAAAATGGTATACGCATACCCATTTTATCACTGTATGTTTACATTCCAAGTTAGGTCAACATCCTTCATGTATGAATCAAATACCAGATGAGTGCCAAACAATAATTGTGTGTGTGTGTGTGTGGGGGGGGGGGGGGGTCCTATGAGAGATGTGATTGTATGGGGAACAGTGGGAGTGAGTTGGAGAGCCATGATGAGTGAGCTGAAGCTGAAGGACAGAGCTGAAAGACACAGAGGCGTGTGTGGTATATGTGTATGGCGGAGAGGGGAGGGAAGATGAGGGCGAGACTGTACGGAAACCAGGGGAGTCAAGAACCATTGTGATGTGACAACAAAAAAAGTGTCAGGGACAGATATGTGAGGGACACCAGGAGGGAGAGGGGAACAAGGGGCTCTTGACCAAATTAAGACACTTGTTTAATGTTTAAGTCTGGGTTGGAAGAAAGGAAGGAAAAGACAGTGGGAGAATAGGGGACAGAGCACATGGGTGGTACCCACAACAGCCTGGCCCTCCTCTCTGGTCCCTCTCTGCGGGACTTTGAGCAATTAGTTAGCAGGGCCTAAGGGGTAATGCTGCAGGACAGCCAGACAAAGGGCCTGACCGCTGGGCTAGCGGCTGTCTGTCTGTCTCTCTGGTTCTCTGTCAATGGAGGCCCACCCCACTGCCCTGATGCTAAAGCTACAGATGAGGACAGAGGAGAGGCAATGTGTGTGTGTTTGTGTGTATAGGAAACATTTGAGTGGGTTAGCTCGACTCGTGGGCCCTATGCAGAAGCATTAGACATTAGTCAAATGAAGTACGAGGCTTGTTCATTCTGCTGGATTCCCTGGTGGAGAAGGATAACTGGGGAAGGGAGAGGTCGAGAGAGAGGACATGCTGAATGTATTCAGCACTGGGTCCTGCATGTGATTGCAGTGTGGACCTGTACAGCACCACTAAAAGCATACAGGTATGCATGTTAGCATGAGACACTGAGTGTGTCCATGTCTACATAAACTTCACAGAACAGCGCGAACTGGCTCTAACCAGAATAGAAAGGAGGGAGGCCCCGGTGCACAACTGAGCAAGAGGACAAGTACATTAGAGTGTCTAGTTTGAGAAACAGACACCTCACAAGTCCTCAACTGGCAGCTTCATTAAATAGTACCCGCAAAACACCAGTCTCAATGTCAACAGTGAAGAGGCGACTCCGGGATGCTGGCCTTCTAGGCAGAGTTCCTCTGTCCAGTGTCTGTGTTCTTTTGCCCATCTTAATCCTTTCTTTTTATTTGCCAGTCTGAGATATGGATTTTTCTTTGCAACTCTGCCTAGAAGGCCAGCATCCCGGAGTCGCCTCTTCACTGTTGACGTTGAGACTGGTGTTTTGCGGGTACTATTTCATGAAGCTGCCTCCCACTCCTCTTTCTATTCTGGTTAGGGCCAGTTTGCGCTGTTCTGTGAAGGGAGTAGTACACATGGTTGTACGAGATCTTCAGTTTTTCACATGGAATAGCCTTAATTTCTCAGAACAAGAATAGACTGACAAGTTTCAGAAGAAAGTTATTTGTTTCTGGCCATTTTGAGCTCCAGATACTCAGCTAGTCTAAAGAAGGCCAGTTTTATTGCTTCTTTAAATCAGGACAACAGTTTTCAACTGTGCTAACATAATTGCAAAAGGGTTTTCAAATGATCAATTAGCCTTTAAAAAAATGATAAACTTGGATTAGCTAACAACGTACCATTGGAACACAGGAGTGATGGTTGCTGATAATGGACCTTTGTACGCATATGTAGATATTCCAAAAAAACATTTTTTTAATCCAGCTACAATAGTCATTTACAACATTAACAATGTCTACACTGCATTTCTAATCAATTTGATTGTATTTTAATGGACTTTTTTTTTTTGCATTTCTTTAAAAAAACAAGGACATTTCTAAGTGACCCAAAACTTTTGAAGGGTAGTGTACATGAACATCTTCCAAATATTGAGTTGCACCCCCTTTTGCCCTCAGAACAGCCTCAAACTCCAATGCTTCCCACAGTTGTGTCAAGTTGGCTGGATGTCCTTTAGGTGGTGGACTATTCTTGATACACATGGGAAACTGTTGAGTGTGAACAACCCAGCACCGTTGCAGTTCTTGACAATCAAATCGATGCGCCTGGCACCTACTACAATTCCTCACATAAAGGCACAAATCTTTTGTCTTGCCCATTTACCCTCGGATTGGCCCACAAACAATCCCTGTCTCAATTGTCTCGAGGCTTAAAAATCCTTCTTTAACCTGTCTCCTCCCCTTCATCTACAGTGATTGAAGTGGATTTAACAAGTTACATCTAAAAGGGATCATAGCTTTCACCTGGTCAGTCTGTCATGGAAGAGGTGTTCCTAATGTTTTGTACACTCAGTGTACATGCACAGTGGGGTCCGAAATTGACACCTTTGATAAAGGTGAATATAAAATTATATTATTTTATGCTATTACAAATTGCTCAGAGAAAGATTGTTTAGTAAGTAAGAATTTTTTTCTCAAAAAAAGGTAGGGGTCAAAATTATTGACACCTCCGTTTTCAATACCTCACCTTTTTCTAAAATGTTTTATGAGATTGGATAACATTCCTCCATACAGAATCTTTCCAGATGTTTGACATTCTTCGTCAGCGCTTATGGACTGTCCCCTTCAATTTAAACCACAGGTTTTTAGTGGGGTTCAAGTGTGTACTTGGGGTTATTGTCTTGCTGGAAGATCTACTTGTTGCCACTTGGCTAAAACATCCTGGTACTGGGCAAAGTTCATGCCATTGACCTTAACAAGGGCCCCAGAAACAGTGGAAGCAAAATAGCCCCATAACATCGAAGATCCCCTACAATATTTTACAGTAGGTATTGGTTTATTTCCTGCATATGCACCTTCTTTCGACACAAAACTCACCACCGGTGTGCGTGGCCAAAGTGTTCCATTTTAATGTCATCAAGCCAACATCAAAATTCACAAATACATGGTTAATTGACCACAAAAATCAACATGCAGTCTCCGGACTTGAACCCCATTTAAAACCTGTGGTTTTAATTGAAGAGGGCAGTCCATAAGCGCAGACAAAGAATATCAAGGATCTAGAATGTATAGAGGAATGGTCTAAGATCTCTCCCAATGTGTTCTCCAATCTCATAAAACATTTTAGAAAAAGGCTCAGTGCCATTATCAAATCAAACTTTATTTGTCACATGCGCTAAATAAAAACCTTACCGTGAAATGCTTACTTACAAGTACTTAAGCAACAGTGCAGTTTAAGAAGAGTTAAGAAAATATTTACCAAATAACATTTAAAAAATAAAGTAACAATAACGAGGCTATATACAGGGGGTACTGGTATGGATTCAGTGTGCGGGGGTACATGTAGGTAGGGGTGAAGTGACTATGCATAGATAATAAACAGCGAGTAGCAGCAGTGTACAAAACAAATGGAGGGGGGTCAATGTAATAGTCCGGTGGCCATTTGATTATCCTCACAAGGTGAGGTATTGAAAACAGGTGTTAAAATGTTGGACCTGTACCGTTGAGGAAAAAAATACATTACTTGTTAAACAAAATCTCTCTGAGCAATTGTATTAGTATAAATAGGTTTCCCCATTTTCTGTGCATACAATAAAGCTCAGTATTTGACTTATTTAAGTAATTTTTGCTCATCTTTAACAATTGTGTCAATAATTTCTGACCCCACTGTATAAGTGTACATGTACGTGCGTGCGTGCGAGTGTGACAGAGAGAGGCCAGGTCTGTGGGGGAGGGGGGGAGGAGAGGAGCAGTGCTAAGCCTGGTGGGGAGAACAAAACAGAGCTGGTCCACTGAGGTTCAGGAAAGGGGTTGCTCATTGTTCAGCCTCTAACGAGCTCCTCTCCCCTGCCTGCCTGCAATCCAACTCAATCTGCTGGCCAGATCCTCCCTTTCAGAGCACAGGCAGGGAAACACACACACACACACACACACACACACCAGTCTCTCGTTCACTTTCGCAAACGCACACACCCCCCAATTACTCTTCACAGGCCAGAGAAAGGAGCCTCAGGAACAAGAGCACCAAGGCCATTTTGTGGAAGGAGGAGGGGGAGGGAGAATACTGCCCTTCTCTCCCTCTCTATCTCTCCATCTTCCACTCTCCCTTTTTTTTTGCTTTTCACCTCAGTGTGTACGTGCTCCAAAGAACAGGTGCATAGAGCCTCCCTCAGACAGAAATGGGGAGTGTGGGATCGAGGCTGAGTGTAGTTACGTTCAGCGATGGGGGAAATGTATTAAGACAGGAAACTTCTGCCTTGGCTTCTGCTAACATCAGCCATTCGGGCTCCTAAGCACAGGGCCTGTTATGAATCAGGCCAACGTCAGAGTAGATACATGCAGGCACGCAGCAGACCCCTGTGGCCCCTCATGGAAACAACAACATGAAAGAGTGGAGCGCTGCGGAGCAGAGCTGACCCTTCATTAGCGGTCAGTCAGATGACTCTGACCCCTCTACCTTGCTGGTCAGCTGCTCTGGTTTAGTGTGTGATGTCAGAGGTCACACTGTAGACCTAGCCACCATGGGATTACCTAATCACCAATCCAGCCAGGCAGGCAGGCAAACAGAGATCTCTTCAACTCTACATTTATTCTCCAGTACAATACAATCCCTCTGATTACTCCAACTGATCCCTTTTGTCCTTATAGGAAGGCAGGGAATGTGCCGAGCTCAAAAACAGCCATGTGCTTTCCATCCTGCCAGGAAGAGCAGTACAGTTCAGATCCAGAGGCTAAAGGGCACCATCCCTGTAAAGAGGCCATAGGCAGAGTCAGGCTGCCATCTGATCAGCCACCTCCTTCCCCTGAGTCCCCTAGTAATCTGCCCTGGTCGAGCTCAGCAAGGACTAAGTCAGTTGTATGGGAAGAATTTGCTAAATGTTAATTTGTTCAGTAGTGTCTTGTAAACCCATGTGGGCTGGGCAATGGTAGGTGTATGATACTTAAATAAATTATATCAATCAATAATGTAGTAATTAAATCAGGCCCAGGCTGGGAAAGGTAGAGTGGTAGGAAAGAGGAGTGAAGAAGTGGAATGGAAGAGAGGGGAGGTGGAGGCATCTCGGGACCATAATGGCTCTAAATCAGGCCGAAATTGTGTACAATGGGCCTTTAAATAGGCAGGAGGAAGCCCAACAGGGCCATCCGGGTTGACATGATTCCCAGCCAGGAAGGACTGCGCTGGACTGGAGCTAGGCTGGCAGGGCAGCAAACACAGCCTGCTGCAAACTACCGATGCTTCATATAGAGAGTCTGGCTGCTATTAAAAAAGGCCTACGTGCTAACACACACACACGTACACAGATGCACATAGTGAGGGAGACATGCACAGAGAAATAAAAAATGCCATGCAGGCACACACATGCGCAGAGATACACACAAAGGACACACACACACACACACACTCTCGCTATGGAACTAAGTGCGGCATTCCCTGCATGCAGGGTTGACTACTCAAACTCGCCCACAAGGCCTGAAAACTAGCCCCCACAACAACAAAAAAATTGCAGCAAGAGAGGAGTTGCCACAATTAACCAATAAACCCTTTTTCTGTAACATTATCGACCGAATTAAGAAGGAACCTCGATTTAACTTTAACGACCTAAGATGCGAAATTCAGTTTTCCATCAAAATTATTATTATTGCGAGCTAAATGTGACTAATAAACAAATTTGATTGTCACAAAAGAAAATAATTTGCCCTTGTTAAACTTAAAAAAAAAAAAATGTTAGACTATTTTCTGGCAACTGTGCCTTTATTATGTTCCAAAGTTATGACTAGAACCTGTTATAAATGGCCTGTTTGGGAGATTGACATGCCATTTCAATAGGCATAGGCTAGGCCTACTGACTAAACACTGGGTTTATGATTGTAATTCAACTTTGCCATGGTTTGGTAAGCTAGATGCAGGTAGACTATAGCCCCTTAGGCCTACATATCATTTCAGATAACCTACACACAGTAGCCTAGGCAAGATGTAAGATGAACGATTCAGCAGCTTGCTTAGTTCTAATTGACATTCAACATGAATAGCGATGCGATTTTCACAGTAAGCAGTGCTTCTGTTGCCCAATAGCCTGCTGGAATAGGCTACCGAGGATGGGGTCGTAATTTCAATCACTGAATCAAATATGAATAATATGGATATGAACTGAATTGGCCTATGCTTGTCAACAACAGCCAGTAGTTATTTTTACCTGTAGCCTAATCTGACTGACTGTTACTGTCAACCTAATGCATTCTAACAGCTGATCTGTGATCTGATAGAACTGTGACCATGATCACAATCGATAACTTCCAGTTTCATTAACTAAACATACCCATTAATAATTGTGCAATAACAAGGCTACAACAACAAACTGAGGTTACAGGCTATTTATTAAATCCATTCAGGTAGGCAACACAAGTGGCACAAATTGATTTGCAATGACTCCAAATTTTAGAACAGAATTTTAGCGGCCTTTTAAGCATTCTGGTAAAGTTAAATAGTTAACACACACACGGACGCAGGGGTCTAAGACACTGCATCTCAGTGCAAGAGGCGTCACTACAGTCACTGGTTCGAATCAAGGCTGTATCACATCCGGCCGTGATTGGGAGTCCCATTGGGCAGCGCACAATTGGCCCAGCGTCGTCCAGGTTTGGCAAGGGTAGGCCGTCATTGTAAATAAGAATTTGTTCTTAAGTGACTTGTCTAGTTAAATAAAAGGTTACACACACACATCACACTGACCAAAACTTTCTTTTGCTGGCATTTATGTATGTCCCCATTACCAGTAAAACATCATCAAAACCTATGTCTTTCACTTACTTGCTGTGCTTTTTCATTGTTCATTTTTTCAGTCGTTTCATTCTCAACCAGGATTTCTATGGAACGCCATTTGAGTATTTGCGTGTCAAAAAAAAAACTATTTAACACTATTTGTTTCTAAATAATCTTGTTGACCAATCAGGACCTGATTATGATTGCAAATCACATAATAATTTAACACGTTCATGAATTTTTTGCGTAGTTATTACACATTGATTACTCGATCACTCGTATTCGACGATACGTATGTTATGATGCTGGTAAAGTTGTCTCGCGCACCTACAGTGCTGGTCATAAAAAAAAAGCTAGCTAACTGATGGATGCAAATAATGTTCTTCCTCAAAAACATAGCAAAACGTCAATGGTTCAGTAGCTATAGTTAGCTAGCTAACTATATAGCTAGGTGTCATCACCTAAAATAACCCAAATTTATAAGACAGTTCTTATTTGATTAATGGTCAGACCCATCTATGTGAAGCTAGCCACAATAACGATTAGCCACAATAGTGGACTTTGCAGTTAGCCTTCAAAACAAAAGTATGGCATAATTCTACTATTTGTTTTCATTTGCATCACTGTCAATTACACTTTTATTTTGAAGGCAAACCGCAAATTTCACTATTGTCCCTAATCCTTATTGTGGCTAGCATCACAACACATAACCATGTCCTGTCGAGGCTCACTAGCCAGATGAAGGTAGCTGGCCACTTATAACGTTAGCTTAGGGCAACAGGGTTAAGTAGCTGGCTGGCTATTTATTTTCATGAACTGAAGTTCAATTTCAATAGGCGAACAACAAGTGGCTACCTAGCTAATACTTACTCACAAGGATTCCCAAATCATTGCTAAGAATAATGAAAATGACTGCAGTTTTTACTGGTCATTGTTTTCAAGCTGGTAGTATTGGTGCTAGCTAGGTACCAAGCTAAAGCTAGCTACCCCAGAAGTTGCGGTCGAACGAATGATGCCTTATTACCAACGCAGTATTGTAAATACATCGTTCGTGGACGGTGTTTGCAGACTTTTTTGTACAGCTTGGACAGTGCTACTGTATCTTTGACATGCAAAGACCCAAATGGCGTTCCATAGTATGCATGTCATGAAGCTAATAGCAGTGACGCTATTACTGTGTATCTCCGGTAGTGCAACATCTGAAAAATAGAGCACTTCGTAGTGTGTACTGGTGCTCGACCATTCGGCGAAAGCCAACATCCCCCACGACAGAGAACGGTTGATTGTCAAGGGTAATGAATTCCATTATCTTGGCTTTAATGGATTTCGCCTTTGAGTTGTCTCGCTGAAATTTTGTTACTCTTTCAAATGACTGCTTGACTTGTTGACTGCTCGATCCACACAGCAGACATTGTGGGTTAGTTTAGGAATGTTGTGTTGCACGTATAGCGCAAAATTTTACGTGGTGTCATTACTTTATTTAGGTATGCACGTCAGCTTTGACATCGATTTTGCACATCGGCATTAAACTAGACATCGTGCTGATACCGATGTTGGCATTTTTAGCTAATATCTCCCGATACCGATATGTTCACCGATATATCGTGCATCCCTAATTTAAAGGCCAGATCGCTCATTATTTTCCTAAATATCACATGATTTCTGTCTGACATAAGACAGGTTTCCAACCAACTGGCGACAGATTTATGCGAATATTCTTAATTCCGCACAAATAAAATATGCACATTATCCCACCAGAGATGTATTTTCATCAAATTGACTTGTTGTGCATAGAAGTCTGTGCGTGATGAGGTAGTGCACATAAAACAATTACTTTTACAGTTAAATTAGCATGTTCCGAATAAAGTCAAATTTCATTTAACTCTACAGATGGGTTTGTTACAAAAATAATTTAAGTTATATTGCGAATATGCCCACTTTGTTATTGGCACGTGCGCTCTAGCCAACAGCTCACAGATACAGTGCAGGTATAGCCTACATGATGAGATTATTTTGGACAAAAGAGCAAGATTATTTTAATTTGTCAAACGCCAGCCAAGCATCGACCATCATGTCATCAGAATAAAACCCTCAATATTTATTGGAAAGGAGCATCAAGCGCATCACTTTGCACTTTCACCACCTTGTGAAGTTCAGAACTTATTTCATATGTAGCCAAATAAACTGCATGGTTTCCCGAGTCGTAATGGGAGGACCACACACGTCGTCGCATGACTCCAAGTTCTTCTTTGATATAATGGTTATTATGCAGTGTTGTAAAGTACTTAAGTAAAAATACTTTAAAGTACTACTTAAGTCGTTTTTTGGGGGGTATTTATATATTTTTGAAAACTTTTACTTGAGTTGATTTTAGTTTATTTTTACAGGGACAGTGCACATTAATCAACGCTTCAGTAAAAGTGCCAGTTTTAGCCAGCTGGCTAATTTTCAACCTCAGTCCCAATGAGCAGTGAGCACATGCAGAGCAACATAGAACAAGCAATACATAGCATGCAGACAGAACAACATAGGACAAGCAACACGTAGCATGTAGATAGAGCAATAGCACAAAAAGCAACAAAACAAAATACATAAAAGCAACAAAGTGTTTCCACACCTCACAAGCTACAGACAACAGACACGTAGCATGTAGATAGAGCAATAGCACAAAAAGCAACAAAACAAAATACATAAAAGCAACAAAGTGTTTCCACACCTCACAAGCTACAGACAACAGACGTGGAAAGCGGCAATACACAGCTAAGGATTATGTTCACAAGTCTGATTGGCCTTTAGCCATGTCTTTGTGTTTTTTGTTAAGGTGTGATAGGTGATGCAGTTGTGTGTGTGTGATGGCAGTGCGTTCCAGACATGGGAAGCTCTCACAGAGAGAGCAGATTCTATAGTTCCCTTAAGGAAAAGCACCTTTAGTCAGTCACCTCTCATGGCAGACCTTGTGGAACTGCTGCCATGGGTTTTCAGTTTAACAAAAGTACTAAGTGGAGGGGAGCTAGGCCATTTAGGATCTTGAATACAAGACATGCGTCAGTGTATTCAAGATCTTTCTGAGGATGTAACAGTGATGATGGCTATTGGGCTTCCTATCAAGCACTTTGAGAGCCTGTTTGTACACAGACTGAATGGGTTTTAAGTTGTACAGCAAACTTGGGCCGAACTAGTCAAGCAGTATGTTAAGTGGGGGAGTATCATAGATTTGAAGTACAGTTTTGCTACCTCTGTAGTCAAACAATTTTGTTAATAATTGGAAATTAGCTAGGTTGAATTTGGTTATTTGAGTTACCTTTTTCATCTGCTTTTTAAAAGGAGGTTGGAATCAAGTATGATGCCAAGGTACTTAAAATCAGATACACTACATTCCTAAAGAAAATAATGTATTTTTTACTCCATACAGTTTTCCCTGACACCCAAAAGTACTCGTTACATTTTGAATGCTTAGCAAGATAGGAAAATGGTCCAATTTACACACTTATCAAGAGAACCACACTGGTCATCCCTACAGCCTTTGATCTGGCGGACTCATTAAACACACATGCTTAGTTTGGATTTGCCCCTGGCTATCAGTAAAAAAAAAAATTATAATGATGGTGCCGTCTGGATTGCTTAATATAAGGAATTTGAAATTTGTACTTTTACTTTTGATACTTAAGTATATTTTAGCAATTACATTTACTTTTGATACTTACGGATATTTAAAACAAAATACTTTTAGACTTTTACTCAAGTAGTATTTTACTGAGTCATTTTCACTTGAGTCATTTTCAATTAAGGTATCTTTACTTTTACTCAAGTATGACAATTGGGTACTTTTTCCACCACTGTTATTATGTCAATATTTATTTATAAGGCATTTCCAGCGCATAATTCGTTCGACACAAAAAGATCCCACCATTTCGAACTAACAAATTGTCGGTCGGCATTTGTAAAATTGTACTGAAACTTCCTGTTTCCATCACAGCCGGCGCGATACGGTATGACTTTACGTGCATAAAAACTGTGGATGTAAATGTGGTAATAAACACACAATGTGGCTGAAAGAATGACCATTTTGGGTAATTAATTAGGAGTATTACCTTGGCCTCATAGGTAGCCAGGTAGTAGCTTGACTATATTATAAGTATTCTACCTTATGTTTCCATATACGGTGACTGAAGTAAAGAAGCAAGCCTTCCTGTCTGTCCTATTATAAGCACAGCAGTCTTCCACCCACTCTCCTACAGCAGAGGAACTGTAAACCAGTCTAGCCAATGAACCAGCCTGCTAATTACACTGTGCTTTCCCACAGAGCAGATCATTACGAGTAAACACCCACCATGCTCCCATTCTGCTGGGCCACTGCCTGCCTGTCTGTCTGTCTGTCTCTGGAGACACAGTAGTGGGAAGGAAGGCATGAAAGACCTAACCTAACCCAGTCCCCCAGCTGAGAAGCATAGCAGGGAAGCAGCCCCCCACCGCCCCGCACCCCCCACCCCCCACCACTCAAGCATCCCCTAGGGACTAAACATAACAACCGTGAAACATGGCAATTTATTGTCCTCGCAGAAAGCGTTTCAAGTTCAAGCCTCATATCAAATTATTCAAATATGATTGTCAACAACAAACCAGTTATTTGCATTTTAAAGCACCTCACTGGCAGTGACACATAAGCGCGCACACTCACAATTGACCCCAACCTCCAGCATCTCTGCTCTGCTGTGGACGTGAGTGAGTAAGTGAGAGAAATGCCCCAGTAATCTCTATCACTTCTTCTCTCAGTTAGGAGAGGGCTGCTAGGCACCCGTTTCATTAGCGCCACACATCTTTCTTCTTCTCTCCCCCCCCCCCCCCTCTCGCCTCCTGAAATCTCGTTATTCAAATTTCCCTGCTGTCATAGTTCATTAGCGCTGCAGAACAGTTTGGTTGTCAGCTGTGTAAATTGCTGTAGGTGCCTTCCTTCATTAGGTAGCCCACCCACAGCCTGTTTGTTCCTTCCATGGCCCAGACTTAAACTCCACACTTCCAGAACTGGTGTAAACCTAGCCCAGAAACCTTTCCATTGCTCTCTCTCTCTCGTGCAGGATAATCGTTGGCTGTGACTGGCAGGCAGGCGGCCGTCTAATCGATAGCTGAGCTCCTCTCAAGGACAACACTGGAAATAAAGAGCTAAAGCAAGCTGGGTTACAGGAAGTGCCGCACTCATGCTGGGTCTGTGGGGGCAAGGCATCCCTCCCTCTGTCCTTCTGCCTGCATCCCTGCTTTCCACAGCCCTTTCCTCTCAGCCCTTCCCTTCCCTCCCCAGCCCTGCTGAAGCGGATCCTTCCAGAATCAGCCCAGTGGGAGTCCTAGATCAATCAGGGCCTGATGGGAGAGCAGGAGGATCTGCTGACTGGGCCAACAGAACTCCAGGAGCCTGCTGGCATATTTACTGGACCTCAGAGGATGAGGGGGGGATACATGTACATAAAGACTGATTATGAAGTGCAATTCCACGATAACAGAATGACTTCAATATTTCACTTGTAAAACCATAGATTGCAAAGTTAAACAAACCATACAACAACTACTTTTAAATATTTCCAAATAAATTTTCCAAACAAAAGGCCCAGTGCAGTCAAAATTCTGTTTTCCTGTGTTTTGTTAAATATTTTACAACAGCTGATGAAACCAACACTGTAAAGTGTGATTTTATTTTCTGATAGTTGCTGTTTGGAAATAGAATCTACACAGCAGGTTTGTATGGGCGGGAGTTTCGGCTTGCCTGGTGACATCACCAGGTGGTACATTTAAGCAATAAGACCCAAGGAGATGTGGCATATGGCCAATATACCATGGCTAAGGGCTGTTTTTAAGCCGACGCAACGTGGAGTGCATGGACACAGCCCTTAGCCGTGGTATATTGGCCATATATCACATCCCCCCAGGTGCCTTATTGCTATTATAAACTGGTTACCAACATAATTAGAGCAGTAAAAATAAATGGTTTTGTCATACTGTGGTATACGGGCTGATATACCACAGCTGTCAGCTAATCAGCATTCAGGGCTCGAACGACCCAGTTTATAAATGGTCAATTGACCAATAACAAAGAGTTCCAAACCTATCTGGCAATAACAGCTAGTTTTCCCCTCCCCACTCAGACCACTCCCAGACAGTCCTAGCAAAATTCCTAAAAAGTGCAACAAAAAAAAGCTATTGTTTATTTTTGACCATTTGTATCAAAACTATTACCAGATAGGTACTTATTTGTTACCCAGAAATGATTTGATATTGTTATAACAAATGGCTGCAATGAGCCTTTAATAAAAACACATTTACTCAAAGAACAGTGTCGATGTTAAGTTTGGTAAAAGAATGTTGGTAAAATCTCCATTAGTTTTATGTGATCAAGTTTTCCTGAAACTCATTCAAATTTGTCAGCTACGATGTGACACTGAGTTTAAAAAAAACAACTATTTTGGTTATTGAACTACAGTAAGTGAAATTAACTAACACCTGGTAACAGAATGATGGTAACAGAATGACGGTAACAGAATGACATCATTGGTCCCTGATGTGTACTACACAGAAATGCATCATTCTGAATGTCATGGTGATGCATCCTGAATAGGTACACAAAAGGTAGAAATATGTAATATCCTCCTTTGCATGTTTGGGTATTATTTGACACTGGTTATTATTTTAATGAGCTCCAACCCCAAACAAGACCAAATCTTTACAGATCATAGACTTGTTTCACAAGCCTGGACTCACAGTACAGCCCAGTAAAGCACAGTAGAGTAGAGTTCAGTACAATAGAGTAAAGTTCAGTACAGTACAGGGGCAGGTGTGGCAGACAAGCAACCCTAGTTGCTAGGGAGGGTAAGAAGGGGTGAAAAACATGGTTTTCCTGGTTGGATGGATGGGGTTGGGGGAATGGATGGAGACATGTTGGATGGATGGGGTTGGGGGAATGGATGGAGACATGTTGGATGGATGGGGTTGGGGGAATGGATGGAGACATGTTGGATGGATGGGGTTGGGGGAATGGATGGAGACATGTTGGATGGATGGGGTTGGGGGAATGGATGGAGACATGTTGGATGGATGGGGTTGGGGGAATGGATGGAGACATGTTGGATGGATGGGGTTGGGGGAATGGATGGAGACATGTTGGGGGAATGGATGGGGTTGGGGGAATGGATGGAGACATGTTGGGGGAATGGATGGAGACATGTTGGATGCATGGGGTTGGGGGAATGGATGGAGACATGTTGGATGGTGGGGTTGGGGGAATGGATGGAGACATGTTGGATGGTGGGGTTGGGGGAATGGATGGAGACATGTTGGATGGTGGGGTTGGGGGAATGGGGAGGAAGGTTGGGGATGGAGGCTCACTTATTTTCTTTCTTTACATACTACATGTTACCTTTTGGTAAAATAAATACCCACGTTTTTTGGTAACAGAATGACTTTACACCAGGCAATATTTCTTAACTTACAGAAGGCAAATAATTTGTGCAAAACTAAATATAAAATTGTTGATATTAGTTGTTAGTGGTCTTCACTACAACATTGTGTTTTAATGTATTTCTAACACTTTTTCTCGTCGGCCCCATGTGTTTTTTCTAAGACCACTTTTCCATCTATTTGAGCAGAAATCAAAGCAATGCTCATAACATTTTTTGGGATGGAAAATGGTTGAAAAGGGTATATATATACTTTCCCAACAATATACTCAGGTTTCATTTGACATCAACTGTATGTGCTCCTGTATGTGCTCCTAACTTCACAAGTTGGTGCTCATGGGTCCTTTTACATGGAAATGCCCTGGTGCTCATGGGTCCTTTTACATGGAAATGCCCCGAAGCACTATTAGGGAGCTTCGAAGCTGGTGGAGGTGATGATGGGTTTTTCAGATTTCAAACCCTCAGGAGGCCAGATTTCCTCTCCTGTGACTGAGTGACAGGTCTCTTAATCATTAGGTGTGATGGTAGATCATCTACACTCTACAGCCTGACCTGTGTAGTGGAGCATTGACCTAGCTGTGTTTCATTAAGTGATTTGACCTAAAGGGAACTGGATGCTAAGCATTGAGGACAGCAGTGCTGATAACTCTACTACTAGTCCACATTATGCTGATTTCCAGGAACTGCAAGGTGGAGCTGGTCACCAATGTCAGACTACACTAAGCAGTCTGCCCACCACAGCAAAGGTTATCAAATCAATGGCTCACTGCTATGTAACCAAATGAGGAAGAAGGTTTCAGGCTTCTGCATCTCAGGTGTTTACCTAAAGATCAATTGAACTTCATGCATGGCTTCCCTCAGACAAAACACAGTTTTGAGACTTTTAAAAAACGACTAGACCGAATGCACATTTCAGGCTATATATTCTGTCACGTCATCAAATCACATTGTACTGGTCACATACACATATTTAGCAGATGTTATTGCGGGTGTAGCGAAATACACCCACTACCATGCGTTCCACATAACAAGGAACTCGAGAAACAATCACCCATAAAATGACTATATAGTTTCCCTGGGACTTCCAAAACAGGCCTTAATAGAAGCCAATGACTTTGGAGCGACAAGCTTTCACAGTGTTTCAAGTCTGTTGTGGTTGAACTGAAACCGAACCCGTGCTTTCTCTCCCCCTCCAGGATGCATAACCATACATTTGAGCTGTGGTTGGTAGCTAGCTTCCCGAGGGATGTATTGTGGACTACGGAGTTGGTGGATGAGAGGGATTGGAACCACAGCCCCACGTTCGGTTGAGTTCTCTCCTTCTAGTCAAGTCAGCTGCACAGCTGGCTGGGCTGGGGGAACACAAGGTCTGTGTAGATCTGTTCTGTTAGGGTACTATGGGCATGGTATGGAGAGAAAACAGAATCTGGAGGCAGCGGAAAAGAGTTCCAATCAAAATTACTTGTAGAATTAATTTGAACCCACTTCAACTACTATCAAATGTACAAGGTTTCATTGATTATAAATGGCGTTAAGGGAAAAGGTCAGAACTTCCCCATATAATGTTGGGTCCTAGCCATAGCCTACATGTGTTCTAAGGACAATGGTGCCTCATCAACCTCTGCCCATTGACCATGGCGTCATACTTTGCAGCTTAATCTCCATCCCTAGGAGGACATGAATGTGAAAGCACTCTCCCTCAGGGTGGGGTATATGATGGCATGAGGGAGGGACAAGGGTTACTCGGTTTTAAAATAGGAGCTTTTTTGATAGGCTACTTTATATGAATGACATGTACAGTGTTTTTGCCCTCCTGCCTGTTGAAATGTTGTATTGATTCCACAGAACTGGTACATCCAAAACACTATTTTTTACACATAATGTGACATGGGCTGAGTTTATAGCACAAATATTTAGTTAACAATTCAAAGTCAATTCAGATTGCAGTTCCTAATAATGGGTGTCCAGGCCTCATTTATAGACTGCCAGATACTTGTGTTCAAATCAAACAATCAAAAGCAAATACATCAGCAATGAGATGAATGCAAGAGAGAAAAACTCATTCTTGAAAACAATAAGTGACACTTTACTGGGGTAGGTCATTTAGTAAGTGTCAATAACCCAAGCCCTTGCCTATAGCTGACTCACCCCTCAAATAGACTGCTGAGTGTGGAAAGGACAAACAAACCTAGACCAGTACAGTATAGCTTTTGGGATAACTCGAGGTAGAATGGTCTAATTTGACACTTGAAAGTTAATACCAAGAACAGGAGACCAAAATTTGCACACAGAGGTTCACAAAAATGCTTGTTTTGAGAATTGCCAAATTCTGACTGAATAAATCCCCTCTGCTTAGTGTGGATAATAACAGACCCATATTTGACCTATGTCGGATTCAGTTTACACCCCCCATCGTTCAAATGTTAAACGTAGATTGACTAAGGGTTTACAATACTGCAGCATGTGTTACTTTTTTGACAAACATGACCACAAAGGAATTCCGGATACAAATAGCATGGATACAATGACAAAGAGACACAATGTAACAATCCCTCATGTAGTAAGTTTATGGCACCTCTGTATGCATTCTTACTCAAGTTGTTTCACTGTTTTCAAATAAACTCTCTTCAATAGACAAATAAGGGTTTAATGAGAATTTCTGGATCGCTGTGGCTTTATAGAATAGCTGGAAGAGAGCAATTACCGAATGTTACGTGTTAATATTAGCCTACTTACCGGGGGTCGATTTTGAGGAAACATTTTGGGCGCCGATTGATGTTTTTTTAATCTTCTTCCTCTTATTGGCAAAAATATTCGGACAGAAATGGAGAAAACTGTATATTGTCGCTTTCAGAGACGCATTTGGCCTGGTTTCAGAGGCGGTAATGACTAATGGGGCTCGGCTCGCTCACTCCTTGCTTAGACTCCCTTTGTTCTGGTCGATCTCCAACCCACAGAAAAAGAACACTCGATGTAGTAAAGATGCACCCAGTCCACGACTAGATGTTTAGAGTCCTCGTGACTACGCACTTCGAAAGAGTAGAATTTCACCTTCTCTTCAAGTAAATGGTCCCCTCCCCGGTGTATTCTCACCGTCTAGAATAAAGAGAAAATGTGGCTATATTATGTGGCTTCCGAGACGGAAACCACCACATTCAATGCAGTCTCTTTTGTCTCGTTGGTTGCTCTATACTAGCCTACTCCTTTCGCTTTGCTTTCCTCTCACTCCCTCCTTTTCTGATCCTCGCCTGATCGTCAATGGGACATAGCTATGAGTTGTTTTCTTGAGAGAGAAACATTTGTTGAGACAGAATGATAAGGGAGAATATTTATATTCCTGTTGATCAAGCCAGCCTAGGACTGGATCCAAGGTCTATTCTTTCTTTCCTTATTTATGAACAAATAAGTCTACCGAGTCTAATGACAGATTAATCCTTAACATTTTAAGGCCAAAACTGTTTTTTAGAGCTAAACCATTTCTGACCAGTGCTTTTGTATAAATAGTCTAATGATATTAGTAAAATAAACATCCTTGTTAATTTTCTCATCATGATTGTACATGTGCTACTCAAATCTGTTAATTCGTGTAGCCATATAATTGAACCCCCCTTTGTATTGTATTTTTGGGTAATTTGAGACACCTATATTAACAATGCTATTATTTTATATACAGTACCTGTAAAATGTTCAATAGAAAGAGGGTGTGCAATGGAATTGTTCAACGATTGAATAAAATCTCCACGTGGGGCTCGACACATCCACAATCAACACTGATGCAAGTAACCAATGAGTATTGAGAATACCCACGTGGGTACATTGATCGTTTGTTGATTGGAGGATTCTGCCATCATAGCGCTCCAAACGTCAATCAAGTACACAGAAACGGCTGAGAGGACAATTTAACCCTTTAGAGTATTAGAAGTGATAGTGATGAATAAAGCAGAGTTGTTGGGTAGACCTACAGTATTCAAATACCTTATTTCCTCTCCCACAAATCGTCTGTCGTTGCACAAATCTTTAATGTTGCATAATATATCTATAATTGTATTCATGCTGAATTGAAAAAAAAGGTTGGCGGCCCCTATGAGAATATTATATTCAAGATCTAGGTCATGTTCATTTTTGGACATCTCAAATAAACAATGAACATAAGTAAAGAGCATTCCACCTCACAAACAAATGTATGTAAAGGCAGAAGCTACTCTTCCTGGGGTACAGCAACATTAATTAAGGCAGTTATATACAATTCAAAATATTACATGACATTACATTTCATAACACTTTTCACAACACATTAAGTGTGTTGCCTCAGGCCACTACTCTGCTATCACATATCTACAATACAACATTTATGTGCACGTGTGTGTAGAGTGCGTGTCTTATCATGTATATGTGTGTCTGTGCCTGTGTGTGTGTCTCTTCACAGTTCCTGTGTATTTTTATCTGTTTTTGAATTATGATTCTACTTGCATCAGTTACCTGATGTGGAATAGAATTCCACATAGCCATGGCTTTATGTAGTACTGTGTGCCTCCCATAGTCTGTTCTTGTCTTGGGGATTGTGAAGAGACCTTTGGTGGCATGTCTTGTGGGTTATGCATAGGTGTCCGAGCTGTGTGCTAGTAGTTTAAAAACAGACACCTCAGTGCATTCAGCATGTCAACACTTCTTACAAAAATAAGTAGTGATGAAGTCAATCTCTCCTCCACTTTGAGCCATAAGAGATTTACATGCATATTATTAATGTTAGTACTCCGTGTACATTTAAGGGCCAGCCGTGCTGCCCTGTTCTGAGCCAATTGTCATTTTCCGAGGTCGCTCTTTGTGGCACCTGACCACACGACTGAACAATAGTCCAGGTGCGACAAAACTAGAGCCTGTAGGACCTACCTTGTTGAAAGTGTTGTTAAAAAGGCAGAGTAGCGCTTTATTATGGACAGACTTCTCCCCATTTTAGCTACTGTTGTATCAACATGTTTTGACCATGACAGTTTACAATCCAGGGTTACTCCAAGCAGTTTTAATCACCTCAACTTGCTCAATTTCCACATGATTTATTACAAGATTTAGTTGAGGTTTAGGGTTTAGTAAATGGCTACAGCAGGAGACCTATAGCCTGTATACTGATAAGCTTTCATAGGCCTAAGAAATTACATTATAAGATTTCACTGTGCATTGTTTGTTCCTTCAAAACTATTCTTTAAAAGAGGAAAAATCCTAGAGACATTTATTGGTATTCTGGTGGCAGGACCCCTTTAGCAGGCCTCATAATTAGAGAGACAGATATTGAAAAAGCAATTTTCTGACAGTGGAAATCACAACCTGCCAGAGGTGGAAAATAGAGAAAGAGAGAGAGAGAGAGAAATAGAGAGAGAATTAGGGATGAAGGACAGCAGGGGGGATGCTAAGAAAGACGAGCCAGTGGGAGAGTTAGAGATTGAATGAAAGAGAGTGTGCAAGGCTGGTAGAAAAAAAGAGAGTGAAAAAGGGAGAGAAAGAGAGGGAGGGTGGGAGATAGATATTTTATTGCAATTTTTTCCCCCATGAATTTTAATGCAGCTTGTTGGTCTCCCTCCCAGGGTCTAGGATCACATTTATTAGAAAAAAAGTCATAAGGAATGCAATGTATTGCAGGCTGCTGCTTGGAGATGCTTCATGTAGGAGGTGAGTGGGTAGGACGGGCAACAGCGTGTATAGGTAGTTGTTTTGTTCTGGGGGAGGCATAATAATAGATGATAGAATGTGAAGGACATACATTATTGCTATTGGCAGGTCAGCCCAGGGAGGGATGATACTGACTGGGGTCTGATTGAGGCCTGCAGGTCCCAGTGCACTCTGGTCACTAAAGCACACTCCTCCTTTCACATGTCCTCAGTCCTCAGTCACCACACCATCGTTATGGAAGAAGCTCTTTTGTTTTTAGGAAAATGTCCTGTTGAAAAGATACGAGGCTATACAATCAACTCAACAGCACTGTTTTTATATTAAACACACACACACACACACACACACACACACACACACACACACACACACACACACACACACACACACACACACACACACACACACACACACACACACACACACACACACACACACACACACACACACACACACACACACACACACACACACACACACACACACACACACACACACACACCTTGCACCTTGCACTTTACAATGGACTGCAATGGAGCAGAATGTGCTGTTTTTTATTTTCAAATGGATGAATGGCCATTTTACCCTGTAGGCACATGCAACTTGCCACAGTTTAGATAAATTACACAGTAAACGGGAATCATTGCCTCCAACCAAATTATTTCAAATGATTTATAATTTAGTATGTGTAGATTTTTTACTTTGAAGTGTTTTGATTGAATTGTTGTTTGTCCTGTGCAGTCGTAAATAAAACAAATACAGGTGTAAACACCAACAGTTTTTTAACTTATTTTAGAAGAAATAGTGAATTATGCAAGGGTGACAATATATTTGACTGCATCTGTAGCTCACAGTTAAATAAAGGTTACATGTAAAAGCTCATATCACGTTTTCAACATCGAACTAGGCTGTTTTAGTATATCTCTCTCAAATTAATCTCAAAAATACAAATTATAAAATGAGATATCATATTGAACCAATGGGTGCTGGGTACCCAATGCCCGCCACCCCTCCCTCTCCTATATTAGGGCAGCATGGGGATGGCTCCTGCCCAGCATGGGGGTGAGTGACAGAGAGACAAGGCCACAGTGTTGTTGTGAGCCTTCCCCCAGCAGACAAGCCTGGTGTCAGCACAGAGACAGCACAGTGATTTATCGGTCTCTCCTCCCCTGGGAACCTGCCCCCCTCCCGCCATTCCCTCCACCCCCCACTCCATCCCTCCCATCCCCCCTCCTCTCTCTCCTCCTGACCTCTGGGGGGAAAGAAGGGGTAATTACCCACATCAGTAGCTACACACACACACACACACACACACACACACACACACACACACACACACACACACACACACACACACACACACACACACACACACACACACACACACACACACACACACACACACACACACACACACACACACACACATACACACAGACACGTATATGTTCATGCTGACACACACATACAGAGACACACATTCATGCACTCATTAACACAAATCACAAAACACACACAAAATCACAAAACACACACACACCTGACACAGACTCGGGCACATTAACACCCATGTGTATCTGGGATCTTAGGAATTCCACTGCTCTCCTTTCATGTTGCAATCCCCACTCAACAGTCCCTCACATTCCTGATGCAGTATGATGCTGTACTGTATGTCCATACTACACTACCAATTGAAACAGTAAACCACATCCGCATCAATGACTTAGTTATATAAAGTCTAATGGTATGTAAGAGTGATAGAATGTTGACTTTTTTTATATACTTGTTCATTGTTTTTTGTTGATGCGAACACAAACAGAAGACATTGCTCAACCAAAAACAACCTACACATTTTCTCTTTGGAATAAACCATGTGTCACCATAAAAATATGATTCCCTTAGCTTAACAACACAATATTTATGTAATATGACTATGAACATGTAGGCCTATTAAGATCTTTGAAGTGGTCATTGTCAATATCTGGCATACTGTATTGCTCTCTTTGATGGCAATAATCTCCGTTTCTTTTGTTCTCTGTATGAACAAGATAACAGTGTATTTTTTCACATTGTAGCTTAAAACAGTCCAGTGCGAAACAGTACCTTGGCATGAGCAATTCATATTGCATTCTAAAACACTCTGCAGGAGGAGGATAACATTGACTTGCAAATGACATCAGCTTCCCCCTGCTCTGTCATTCATTACATACGGTAGTAGGCTTAGAGTGGGACCTGTTCCTTTCATACACCTAGAAAAACCTGGTCATGGCCATTCCCATACATGATGGTTTTAGGCTTATATTTGTCAAACCAATTGAAATGGCCATTGACATACAGTATCTCTTTATTTATGCACATAGGCTACATTTAATATTTATTTTGTCTACTAGCTACAGTAACAAGCAGATTAAAACACATTTTAAGATATAACATTTCATTGCATTACCATTTGTCATAGCTCCCAAATCATTCTGTTTTCACCTTGGACACCACATGGGCTTTCTTTGAAAGGAAGTCTGTTTTTGATGATGAGCACAGGTTGCCGCCTCCTGTTCATTTGTGGCATTGCAATTGCATTCAAATGGTGATTAAATGATTTGTCAGCTACTAGACACCGGTAAATATTGGTTGGCTGGGTCTGACTATGGGATAAGCAAATATAATCATCCGAAATAGAATTTTACATCTATATCATATTCACATTTAATCAATACTGTCATCAATCATGTTTATATTTCTTCATTTCGATAGACATGCGCAGCAAGGTTCTATGGTGTAATGGTTAGCACTCTGGACTTTGAATCCAGCGATCCGAGTTCAAATCTCGGTAGAACCTTATTTTATTGAAAATGGAAACTTGAATTTCCATCTGACGTGAAATATTATTAGTAGGCTAAACCATTGTTTATAATACTGTCCAGTTAGTAGATATCAGTTTGGTGTATGGAACACTATACAAAACACTGAATTATTCGATTGCTTGTTTTATATCTGTAAAGTATTATTTGTGATGTATAGAATCAAAGTATAAAAGCAAATTAAGTACAGCAGCACAAGTTTTCAAATCCATGCAAAAAGCAGAATACCCATTCATTATAATATGATTAATACTGCAGTTATAAAGGTTTCCCACAAGGAGACAGTATATTACAGCTGATAGAGGATAGTCTTCATTAGGCACAGGGCTTTGTTCATGGTCATCATACACACAGCAGTGAATGTGAGAGAATGAATGAGAGAGATAAATAAATAATGTGCTCACAGCAGTAACCCTTCCCTTGCCCTAACCCTAGCTTCATTCCCCCATCCTGGGTCAACCCTAACCCTAGCTTCCTTCCCCCATCCTGGGTCAACCCTAACCCTAGCTTCCTTCCCCCATCCTGGGTCAACCCTAACCCTAGCTTCCTTCCCCCATCCTGGGTCAACCCTAACCCTAGCTTCCTTCCCCCATCCTGGGTCAACCCTAACCCTAGCTTCCTTCCCCCATCCTGGGTCAACCCTAACCCTCAATCCTAACCTTAGAATGGCGCTGGAATGTATTGCGTCCGTTTTACGGGATCCTGAGCAATTATGTTATTTTCATTTTTTTTGCACTGATCGTAACTTTTTTTATACATATTGTTTTCACCATCGTTTCCTATGACTGAAAATAGCCTCTGGACATCGGAACAGTAATCACTAAACTCTATTTGGATGAAGATTTCTATCTCAACAAGTCAGAGGCCTAATCCCCGACACTCGGAAGAGAAAGAGACGGCGATATAGAGGCCGACGTGCAGGCACCCTGATGAAACTACGGCGGCGAGGAAATAAACCGCTTCTATTTGCGAATATACAATCACTGGAGAACGAACTGGACAAGCTCCATTCGAGACTGTCCTATCCACAGGACCTGAAGTACTGTAATATCCTATGTTTCTCGGAAACTTGGCTGAACAAGGACATGGATAATATACAACTAGCTGGTTTTGCTATGCATCGGCAGGACAGAATGGCAGCGTCCGGTAAGCTCAAGGGAGGTGGTGTGTGTCTCTTTGTTAACAACAGCTGGTGCGCAATCTCTAATATTAAGGAAGTCTCGAGGTTCTGCTCGCCTGAGTTAGAATACCTCACAATAAGCTGTGTTGACCATACTATTTGTCAAGAGATTATTTCATCTATATTTTTCGTAGCTGTCTATTTACCACCACAAACCGATGCCTGTACTAAGATCACACTCAACAAGCTGTATACGGCCATAAGTGAACAAAACAATTCTCAAACAGAGGCAGCGCTCCTAGGGGTTTTAATGCAGGAAACCTAAAATCCATTTGACCTCATTTCTACCAGCATGTTACCGGTGCAAAAGAGGTGAAAAACCTCTAGATCATCTTTACTCCACACACAGAGATGCGTACAAAGCTCTCCCTCATACCTCCATTTGGCAAATCGGACCATAAATCTATCCTCCTGATTTCGGCTTACAAGCAAAAACTAACACAGGAAGTAACAGTGGTACCATGAATCGGATGCTAACCTACAGGACTGTTTTGCTAGCTCAGACTGGAATATGTTTCGGGACTCATCCGATGTCATTGAGGAGTTTACCACATCAGTCACCGGCTTCATTATTAAGTGCATCGATGACCTCGTCCAGACAGTGATCGTATATACATATCCCAACCAGAAGCCATGAATTTACAGGCAACATCCACACTGAGCTAAAGGCTAGAGCTACCGCTTTCAAGGAGCGGGACACTATCCTGGACGCTTATAAAAATCACAATACGCCCTCTGATGAACCATGAAACAGACAAAGCGTCAATACAGGACTAAGATCGAATCCTACTACACCGGCTTTGACGCTCATTGGATGTGGCAGGGTTTGCAAACCATCATAGATCAAATCAAATCAAATTTTATTGGTCACATACATGTGTTAAGCAGATGTTATTGCGGGTGTAGCGAAATGCTTGTATTTCTAGCTTCAGTAGTGCAATAATATCTAACAAGTAATATCTAACAATTTCACAACAATACACACAATACACACACATCTAAAGTAAAGGAATGGAATTAAGAATATATAAATATTTGGACGAGATATGTCAAAGCGGCATAGACTAAGAAACAATTGAATAGAATAGAATACAGTATATACATATGAGATGAGTAATGCAAAATATGTAAACATTATTAAAGTGACTTGTGTTCCAATGTTAAAGTGGCCAGTGATTTCAAGTCTATGTATATAGGGCAGTAGGCTCTATTATGCTAGTGATGGCTGTTTAACAGTCTGATGGCATTGAGATAGAAGCTGTTTTCATTCTTTCAGTACCAGCATTGATGCACCTATACTGACCTCGCCTTCTGGATGATAGCGGGATGAACAGGCACTGGCTCGGGTGGTTGTTGTCCTTGATGATCTTTTTGGCATTCCTGTGACATCGGGTGCTGTGAGCACGCACCCTTGTGGGGCCCCAGTGTTGAGGATCAGCGAAGTGGAGGTGTTGTTTCCTACCTTCATCACCTGGGGGCGGCCCGTCAGGAAGTCCAGGACCCAGTTGCACAAGGCGGGGTTGAGACCCAGGGCCTTGAGCTTAATGATGAGCTTGGAGGATACTATGGCATTGAATGCTGAGCTATAGTCGATGAACAGTATTCTTACATAGGTATTCCTCTTGTCCAGATGGGATAGGGCAGTGTGCAGTGTGCAATGTGATGGCAATTGCATCGTCTGTGGATCAACTGGGGTGGTAAGCAAATTGAAGTGGGTCTAGGGTGTCAACACTGGGGCCCCTCATATGATCCTTGACTAGCCTCTCAAAGCACTTCATGATGACAGAAGTGAGTGCTGCGGGGCGATAGTCATTTAGTTCAGTTACCTTTGCTTTCTTGGGTACAGGAACAATGGTGGACATCTTGAAGCATGTGGGGAGAGCAGACTGAGATAGGGAGAGATTGAACATGTCCGTAAACACTGCGGCCAGCTGGTCTGCGCATGCTGTGAGGATACGGCTAGGGATGCTGTCTGGGCCGTTAGCCTTGCGAGGGTTAACACGCTTAAATGTCTTACTCACGTCGGCCACGGAGATTGAAAGCCCACAGTCCTTGGTAGCGGGCCGCGTCGGTGGCACTGTGTTATCCTCAAAGCGGGCGAAGAAGGTGTTTAGCTTGTTCGGAAGCAAGACGTTGGTGTCTGCAACGTGGCTGGTTTTCCCATTGTAGTCCGTGATTGTCTGTATACCCTGGCACATACGTCTTGTGTCTGAGCCGTTGAATTGCGAATCCACTTTGTCTCTATACTGACGTATTGCCTTACGGAGGGAATAACTACACTGTTTGTATTCGGTAGTCACATTTCCATGGTTAATTGCAGTGGTTCACACTTTCAGTTTCACGGGAATGCCGCCATCTATCTACGTTTTCCGGTTAGGGTACGTTTTAATAGTCACAGTGGGTACAACATCTCCTATACACTTCCTTATAAACTCACTCACCAAATCAGCGTATACATCAATATTATTCTCTGAGGCTACCTGGATCATATCCCAGTCCCCGTGATCAAAACAGTCTTGAAATGTGGATTCCGATTGGTCAGACCAGCCTTGAATAGTCCTTAGCACAGGTACTTCCTGTTTGAGTTTCTGCCTATAGGAAGGGAGGAGAAAAATGGAGTCGTGGTCAGATTTGCCAAAGGGAGGGCGGGGGAGGGCCTTGTAGGCATCCCGGAAGTTGGAGTAGCAGTGGTTGAGTGTTTTAGCAGCACGAGTACCACAGTCAATATGTTGATAGAACTTCGGTAGCGTTTTCCTCAAATTGTCTTTGTTAAAATCCCCAGCTACAATAAATGCGGCCTCAGGATATGTGGTTTCCAGTTGGCATAAAGTCCAGTGAAGTTCTTTGAGGGCCATCGTGGTATCGGCTTGAGGGGGAATATACACGGTTGTGACTATAACTAAAGAAAATTCTCTTGGAAGGTAATACGGTCGGCATTTGATTGTGAGGTATTCTAGGTCGGGTGACAAAAGGACTTGAGTTCCTGTATGTTATCACAATCACACCATGAGTAGTTAATCATGAAACATACACCCCCATCCTTCTTCATCCCGGATAGATATTTATTCCTGTCTGCGCAATGAACTGAGAACCCCACTGGCTGTATGGACTCAGACAGTATATCCCGAGAGAGCAATGTTTCCGTGAAACAGAGTATGTTACAATCCCTGATGTCTCTCTGGAAGGAAATCCTCGCCTTGAGCTCATCAACTTTATTATCCAGAGACTGAACATTAGCGAGTAATATACTCGGAAGTGGTGGGTGGTGTGCACGCCTCCTGAGTCAGACTAGAAGTCCACTCGAATATGTTTTGGATCAGCCTCTGGAATCAGTTCAATTGCCCTGGGGGGTACGAACAAAGGATCTGATTTGGGAAAGTTGTATTCCTGGTCATAATGCTGGTAATCCTGGTGAGTTACCACTGCTCTGATATCCAAAAGTTCTTCCCGGCTGTATGTAACAACACAAAACATTTTCTGGGCTAATAATGTAAGAAATAACATATAAAAAAACGAAATACTGCAAAGTTACCTAGAGGCTAGAAGCACAGCTGCCCTATCTATCAGCGCCATTTTTTCTAAAGGAAACCCAGCTGCGAGCTTCCCAGTGATGCGAGCCTACCAGATGAGCTAAATGCCTTCTATGCTCGCTTAGAGGCAAACAACACCGAACCATGCGTAAGAGCATCAGCTGTTATAGACGACTGTATGATCACACTCTCTGTAGCCGATGTGAGTAAGACCTCAATTACCTCGTACCCATGCACATGAACTCGGTACTGGTCCCCCGTGAATATAGCCTCGTTATCTTTACTTATTGTTATTTATTATTACGTGTTTTACTTTTCTATTATTTCTCTATTTTCTTTCTCTCCGCTTTGTTGGGAAGGGCCGTAAGTAAGCATTTCACTGTTAGTCTACACCTTTTGTTTACAAAGCATGTGACGAATAACATTTTATTTGATATTTTCCATGTACAGTCATCGCCACACAGGGAGGTTTGTTGGAAGAAAACTATGATTATATCCGTTCTTGCATATAAACATTATTAATTAGAGAGTGATCTAATGTATTCACATACATTTGTTTTATTTGTTACATTTTCCTTGCATTCGTGCAATTCAGAAAAATCATTAACTAAACTATTACATCTTGATACTGGCATCCTGAGCCCAATTAGGGGGTTCTGCTGGCTGCTACCTAGTAGTTCTCGCCCAGTTGTCTCTTCCACAGTGTGTCCATTCAGTGTGAATCCAACTTGGCACAAGAGCTGGACAATAAAGAACAACTATGTAGAAATATGTCCTTTCACTCACTGTTTTCTGTTGTCTACTAAAACCAATAAATCCACAGAGACACGCATAAATGAGCTGAGTCTTCCTGTCCCTCATCTTGATATCTAACCCCTCTCTGGACCCATGAAGATCTTGTAGGTCAGGGGTGTCTCTTCTGACTGGACAAACCAGTTCTGTGGACCCAAAGGGGCCCAAATATTAGTTCTAGTGAATCTCTTTAGTCAGCAATATTTCACATCCTTAATACGCAGAATGAATGATAACAAAAACAGATGAATGAAAATAATCATGGGTAATCATGGCTCGGCTGGGGAATGGATGAGGTCAGATCGGGTGATGATAAAGTCAGTGTTATGATGTTGAACTAAACTCTTAAGTACAGTATCTTTCTCTGACTGATGAAGATCATTTTCACCTAAATGCCATCGTTTTCTAACTCATCTTTATCTACGAAGTACAGTATTTGTCTCTCTATTGAGGGAGCATCGTGTATCAAGCCTTTTGTCCACACTCAGCGGGCCTAGATGTGTACAATATTTTAGTGTACAATATTTTCTCTATCCTGGGAACTGGTCATGCTTAATTTAAACTGCAAACTACTTTGCTCTCTCAGATATCTCTTCTTGGTGAGTTTGTAGTGTCTCATGTTGAATATATACTACTGTTATTGATATATACTACTGTTATTGTCTTCCCGGTCTCTCCGTAACACTAGCCACAATGTCTGCCTCAGGACAGCCACATGGAAACCTATGATAACTATCCTCTATGGCTCCATTCATCATCACTTTAACGAGGAAAAACAATAACTGTATTAGGTTACTCTACTCTTCCACTAATCCATCCTCTACCTTTTTCTATTCTTCCATTTCTACCACTTTAACTTCCATTTTCCTTTGTGTTTTGTTTCCCAAATGTATTGTCTCTCTCTATGTGCCTCTCATCCTCTCTCCAAGCCGTTCTTCTTTTCCCCTGGGGTGCCAGAGCATGGGAACTGAACTGCCCTCCACTCTGCAGCCAACACACTCAGATTTTCCTTTTTTTGTTGTTGCTTGTTTTCCTCTCTCCCCTCCAGATTTCGGTCATAGGAAGGGACCTTGTATTTTCCAGGGGAGCCCAGGTGGCTGTGCAGAGTGCAGTAGACCCAGGCCTCCTGGTTCCTCATGTGGTCCCTCACTCACTCTGACTGGAACTGGAACAGGCCCACTGCACCAGCCCAATAGAAACCCAGTAGATGTGATCCAGGCCTTTGCTACATGGAATTAGCCAAATATGAATGGAAGTAGCTAGTAAAATCAACCATGCTTTTGGCTACTGAGTTGTGGGGTTTGTGATTCTGTGCAGGGGCATTTCCTGTTAAATTCAGGGCAATGTGATATATTGCACCACAACCCACTGGGATTGACTATTATGTGTTAAGCAATATGTTATAGAAACAAGTCATACCGTGTACTTTCGATTTTATGCAAGTTGTTAAAGTTCAGATATTTTTAGACAGATCACTACCTAACTGAATATTGACTAAGTGCTGAGTTTGTGTATTTAAATGATTGCGTTCAATGAATGTGTCACGTCCTGACCATAGTTCTTATGTGTTTTGCTTGTTTTAGTGTCGGTCAGGACGTGAGCTGGGTGGGCATTCTATGTTGTGTGTCTAGTTTGTCTGTTTCTGTGTTCGGCCTAATATGGTTCTCAATCAGAGGCAGCTGTCAATCGTTGTCCCTGATTGAGAATCATATATAGATGGCTTGTTTTGTGTTGGGATTTTGTGGGTGGTTGTTTCCTGTCTTTGTGTTTTCTATGCACCAGCTAGGACTGTATCGGTTTGCCACATTTTGTATTTGTAGTGTTCACTGTTTATTTGTTTAATTAAACATGTTGAGCACTGGCTACGCTGCTTGTTGGTCTGATCCCTGCTCTTCTAGTAAAGAGAGGGAAGGCTGCCGTTACAGAATGTACCCGCATGTCATTCATCTCACCTCTCCTGCCCCAAAAGACAATTCTTCATAAAGCCAATCTAAATATAGTGTGACTTAATTAAAGATAAACACATCTACTGTCACGCCCTGGCTATAGATAGGCTTTTTATTCTCTATTTTGGTTAGGCCAGGGTGTGACTAGGGTGGGCAGTCTATGTTCTTTTTTCTATGTTGTTGTGTTTCTATGTGTTTGGCCTGGTGTGGTTCCCAATCAGAGGCAGCTGTCTATCGTTGTCTCTGATTGGGAGCCATACTTAGGTAGCCTGTTCCAACCAGGGTTTGTGGGTACTTGTTTTTTGTTTTTTGTTTCGTATCTTACCAGACAGAACTGTTTCGGTTATTATTTTTGTCATTTTCGTATTTAGTGTTCGGTTGCTATTAAATTAAATATGAACATGCACCACGCTGCACTTTGGTCCTCATCTTCTTCTCTTGAATGCCGTTACATATACATGATAAAATCTAGTTGGGTACGTGCTCCTTTTCACCCATTTGGCAGAGACATACATCATGTCCCCACAGGATGAGATATTAAACATGTATTATTCCCATAATGTATATCATCAGTATATCATTCATGTGATGTTTGTGTACATTATTCTATATATAAACACATCTGCTCATCATCATGTGGGCTCAACAAATTAGGTGTTATCCCATGCTGTAACCTGTGTATCCTTCCCTGTGAAATTACATAATCCCATATCGAAACAGGGCTCGCTGCTGTAACCCTGAATGTCTGTCACACTTGGCTCTCACGGGCTCTCAGGGCTCAGGTGCTGAACGTCTGCTTACCTCTGTGTGTCTGAGATGGTTGTTCCCAGCACCCTCCTGTACTCCCTGTTCACCCATATCTGCGTGGCCATTAAGCCTCCAACTCAATCATCAAGTTTGCAGATGACACAATAGTGGTAGCTTGATTATCAACAACAACGAGACAGCCTACAGGGAGGAGGTGAGGGCTCTCAGAGTGTGGTGTCAGGAAAATAACCTCTCACTCAACATCAACAAAACAAAGGAGATGATAGTGGACTTCAGGAAACAGCAGAGGGAGCACCCCCCTATCCACATCGACGGGACAGCAGTGGAGAAGGTGGAAAGTTTTAAGTTCCTCAGCGTACACATCCCTGACAAACTGAAATGGTCCACCCACACAGACAGTGTGGTGAAGAAGGTGCAACAGCACCTCTTCAACCTCAGGAGGCTGAAGAAATTTTGCTTGTCACCTAAAACCCTCCCAAACCTTTAGAGATCCACAATTGAGAGCATCCTGTCGGGCTGTATCACCGCCTGATATGGAAACTGCACTGCCCACAACCGCAGGGCTCTCCAGAGAGTGGTGAGGTCCGCACAACGCATCACCGGGGGCAAACTACCTGCCCTCCAGGACACCTACAGCACCCGATGTCACAGGAAGGCCAAAAAGATCATCAAGGACAACAACCACCCGAGCCAGTGCCTGTTCACCCCGTTACCATCCAGAAGGACGAGGTCAGTACAGGTGCATCAATGCTCGGACCGAGAGACTGAAAAACAGCTTCTCAATGCCATCAGACTGTTAAACAGCCATCACTACACAGAGAGGCTGCTGCCTACATACAGACTTGAAATCATTGGCCACTTTAATAAATGGAACACTAGTCACTTTAATAATGTTTACATTATCTTGCATTACTCATCTCAAATGTATATACTGTATTCTATACTATCTATTGCATCTTAGCCTATGCTAAGATGCTTAGATCTGTGTGTATTAGGTATTTGTTGTGGAATTGTTAGATATTACTTGTTAGATATTGTTGCACTGTCGGAAATAGAAGCACAAACATTTTTCTACACTCGCAATAACATCTGCTAACCATGTGTAAAATTGTATTGTATTTGAACATGGGCTCATCAACTGGACATTTCTGACAGGTTATAAACATCTCTCTAATCTGTCAGTGAATGACATAACAAGAGGAAAACTGCCCATGCACTACCGAATTTCAAAATTGCACCTTGAGCGTTCTACTATTACAACCCTCAACCACATTAAATTGAACGTGTTAACGCCCAGGAGATGACCCAGATGCAAACAGTTTCAAAGTAACAAAAGTTTATTACAAAAACAGGGGGGGGGGCAGGCAAACGACAAGTCAAGGGCAGGCAGAGGTCAGTAATCCAGGGTGGTGTGACAAGGTACAAAATGGCAGGCATGCTCAGGGTCAGGGCAGGCAGAATGGTCAAAACCGGGAAAAACAGGAACTAGAGCAAGACAGGCGCATGGGATAAATGCTGGTAGGCTTGACGAAACACAACGAACTGGCAACTGACAAACAGAGAACACACATATAAATACACTGGGGATAATGAGGAAGATGGTCGACAACTGGAGAGGGGTGGAGACAAGCACAAAGACAGGTGAAACAGATCAGGGTGTGACAGAAAGCCTGAATTATTATAATTTATTTTTTGATTAAGTCTGGACCCGTGGTCCGTATTGACCTCGTTCTGGGTCCGGATCCGGACTGTGTTCTGCCTGTTGAATATGGCTGTCACGCCCTAACCTTAGAGATCCCTTTTATTCTCTATTTGGTTAGGTCAGGGTGTGACTAGGGTGGGCAATCTATGTTTTCTATTTCTTTGTTGGCCGGGTATGGTTCCCAATCAGTCTATCGTTGTCTCTGATTGGGGATCATACTTAGGTAGCCTTTTTCCACCTGTAGTTTGTGGGATCTTGTTTTGGTACTGTGCTGTTTAGCCCTACTAGACGTTACGTTTCGTATTTTTTTTCTTTTCGGGTGTTCATTTAATAAATTAAAATGTACGCTTACCACGCTGCACCTTGGTCCAATCCTTCCATCGACGAGCGTAACAGAAGATCCCACCACAAACGGACCAAGCAGCGTGGCCAGGAGGAGCAGACATCCTGGACATGGGAGGATATCTTGGACGGTAAGGGATCCTGGACGTGCGAGGAGATCCAGGCCGGAAGGGATCGCCTTCCATGGGAGTAGACGGAGGCAGCGAGGGAGGAACAACGACGACACTGGGGTTCGCGACCACAACGGAAGCCCGAGAGGCAGCCCCAATTTCTTTTTTGCCAGAGCCAACTCCCCGTACTCACCGTGGGGAGCGTGTGACCGAGCAGGTACCATGTTTTGCGGTGATACGCACTGTGTCTCCAGTGCGCATCCACAGCCCGGTGCGTGCTGTGCCAGCTCCCCGCACTTGCCATGCAAAAGTGGGCATCTGTCCAGGATGGGTGGTGCCGGCTCAGCGCGCCTGGTCTCCAGTGCGCTTCCTCGGTCCAGGATATCCTGCGCCGGCTCTACGCTCTGTATCTCCGGTGCGCCTTCACAGCCCAGTGCGTCCTGTGCCAGCTCCCCGCACGTGCCATGCGAAGGTGGTCCTTTGTCCAGGATGCGTTGTGCCAGCTCTACGCTCCAGACCTTCAGTGTGCCTCCACGGTCCAGTATATCCTGTGCCAGCTCCATGCACCCAGCCTCCAGTGCGTGTTTCCAGCCTGGTACATCCTGTGCCTGCTCCACGCACAAAGCCTCCAGTGAGGATCCATGGCATGAAGCCTCCAGTCATGATCCATGGCCCGAAGCCTCGAGTGATGATCCATGGCCCGAAGCCTCCAGTGATGATCCATGGCCCGAAGCCTCCAGTGATGATCCATGGCCCGGAGCCTCCAGTGATGATCCATGGCCGAAGCCTCCAGTGATGATCCATGGCCCGAAGCCTCCAGTGATGATCCATGGCCCGGAGCCTCCAGTGATGATCCATGGCCCGGAGCCTCCAGTGATGATCCATGGCCCAGAGCCTCCAGTGATGATCCATGGCGCGGAGCCTCCAGTGATGATCCATGGCCCGGAGCCTCCAGTGATGATCCATGGCCCGGAGCCTCCAGTGACGATCCATGGCCCGTAGCCTCCAGCGACGGTCTGCAGTCCAGAGCCTCCAGCGACGGTCGGCAGTCCAGAGCCTCCAGCAACGGCCGGCAGTCCAGAGCCTCCAGCGATGGTCTACGGTCCAGAGCCTCTAGCGACGGTCTGCGGTCCAGAGCCTCCAGCGACGGTTCCCGGTCCGGAGCCTCCAGCGGGGGTTCCGAGTCCGGAGCCTTCTGCGGCGATCTACGGTCCGGAGTCCCCGGCGACGATCAACGAGGAGATGGCACGTGGGTACCTGCTTCTATAATCCAATGAGGAGATGGCACGTGGGTTACTGCTTCTATAAACCAATGAGGAGATGGGAGAGGCAGGACTTGCAGTGCGATCTGCGTCAGAAATAGGAACGACATCTATTTTAGCCCTTGGCGTCGCAGACGCTCGTTGGCGCGCGCAAGCAGTGTGGGTGCAATAATTTAATAACATGGACTTCTAAATTTATTTTGCGACGCTCGCGCACGCGACGTGTCCGGTCTGGTCAGCATGTTAGCAAAGAGCAATTTCTCAAGCAATAATTTTGCTAGGACTGTCTTGGAGTGGCCTGAGTGGGGAGGGGGAAACTTTAAACGATCTGTTATCGGCAGAGGGGTTTGGAACTCTCTTTCTTATTATGTCTAGTAACTAATTCACTGCCTGGTAAACAGGCTGAAATTTCAGGCAGTCTTTTCAAACAGCTCATACACTAAAAGGGCATTATTATACTTTTCACAATTTAACAGTATTATTCCCAACCTCATACTGTGGAAATATATATAAAGCATAGGAAAATCAAATTTTTGACTGCTCTGAGCCTGTAATAATTGGATGATGGACCTAAACTTGGTCAAATGGTTGGAGAGAACACCCTTAAAAAAAGTTTGCAGTTTTGTGATATTCTGGATGCAGTAATTTGCAGAATAACTGCAGTATACTGCAGTTGAACTGTAGTTATACTGCACTGTAACTGGACTTACACTGCAAAATTACTGCAGTAAAGACCAGGGTTATTTTTGATGCAGTATTTGAAGCATACTGGACTTATACTACACACTAACTACAGTTTTTACTACAGTGTACTGCAGTTATACTGCACTCTAACTGCAATCTTTTTTCGTAAGGGTAATACAATTTTATTGGATTAGAATACCATTTCAAGAGGAGTTTAAGTATTGCCATCCATTACCAATGAACACAGAACATAACATAACAGTGAAAGGCTGCTATGGGGACAAGGCCACATGAGGGTGATGTCTTATTGAGAGCCAGCAGTGAGACAGAGAGTTGCCTATAATAGTAGGTGGAAAACAACAGTGACTCAAGCAGTGGCAGCTCATTTTGTGGAGACATTTTAATTGGTAGAATGTGGAGACAAGCTAAAAATGCCTCTATTGGATCCAGCTTGAGAGAAGAAAGGATTTAACACGTCTACAGTTGGTGGTACATAAATTATTTGTATGTATTTATTTTCCCCAATTTGACCACTTTTTCTCCCAATTCCGTGGTATCCAATCCCTAGTTATGCCCTTGTCTCATCACAGCAACTCCCAACGGGCATGGGTGTCACACCCTGATCTGTTTCACCTGTCTTGTGCTTGTATCCACCCCCCTCCAGGTGTCGCCCATTTTCTCCATTATCTCCTGTGCGTTTATACCTGTGTTTTCTGTTTGTCTGTTGCTAATTCGTCTTATCTCGTCAAGCGTACCAGCGTGTTTTTCCCCATACTCCTGTTCTCTCTAGTCCCTTACTAGTGCTTTCAACCTATTCTGCCTGTCCTGACCCCGAGCCTGCCTGCCATCTTGTACCTATCAGACTCTGACCTCGTTTACTAACTTCTGCCTGTCCTGACCCCGAGCCTGCCTGCCATCATGTACCTATCAGACTCTGACCTTAGAATACTACAGTTCTTGCTATATAATTCTATAGTAAACTGTAGCATACTGTAGAATACTATACCACACACTGTAGTATCCCTTGATAATGTGTAGTACTTACTATAGAATGTTGTAGTATACTGTAGAGTGCTATCGTAAATACTACAGTATTATCCACACAAAAACCACTAGTAAATACTACAGTAATGTCCGCACAAACACTACAGTCCTGTCACAAACGTCGTATGAGAGAGACCAAGGTGCAGCGTAGTATGCGTACATTCTCTTTAATGAATGAACACCGAACAAACCAAAAAAAGGAACAAACGAAACATGAAGCTATACAAAATAGTGCTGACAGGCAACTAAACATAGTCAAGATCCCACAAACACAAAAGGGAAATGGCTGCCTAAATACGATCACCAATCAGAGACAACGATAAACAGCTGCCTCTGATTGGGAACCATATCAGGCCACCGTAGACATACAAATTCACCTAGATAACCCACCCAAGTCACCATCACGCCCCAACCAACACAGAGAAAAAACAGCTTACTATGTTCAGGGTGTGACAAGTCCGCATTTTTTTTTTAACCATAGTAAATACTACTGTATTTAATCTGCCCATTCCCCTCCCCATATCGCAATTTGTGCCACCCATATGTGAGAAACCCTACATGCCAAGTATAGACTATATATTGTGTTCCCTACAGGTTATAGGAAAGAGCAGAAGTGCTGAACTATATGTTCAGACCCAGTCTTACCTATAGGTTACAGAAAATGTGCTCTTTAGTTTTTCTCCAGACGGTATCCTGAAGGAGAAGCCTCCACTTCTATGTCAAAGATAATAAAACAAAAACACTATATTAAATACTACAGTAATGTTTGCAAAAACGCTAAGGTAAATACTATAGTATATTACAGGTATGTAAGTTAGGCTAACCAGCTATCTAAATCTTGTTAGCTATCATGGCCGGATTATGTGCCCATGGGGGCCTCGATCCCAAGGGGCCCACATAGATTTTTTTGACTCTGTCAGGTATCATATAAACACACATAAGACGTCAAAATGTGTAGAATTTGAGGAAATTAACTTTAAAACTGCAAAATGTTCTCGCCGCCACATGGCAAAATGTGTAAAATTGTAGGAATTTTGCTTAAAAACTGCAAAATGTTCTTTCCACCAACAAGTGGAATGTGAACAGTTTGGGGTCGCATGGGTCGCGAGGTGGTGGGAGGGGCCAATAAAGACAATATCAATCTGAACCTTTGCCACCTAGGAAATGTGTGTGACCGGACCTATAAAATATATATAGATATATTTTCCTTTATTATTTTCCCTTACCCTACCACCCCTTCCCAAAATGGAGTAAACTAATGGACAACAACACTTGTAAATATATACATTTTTACAGACACAGTATATTTTACAATAGATATCTTTTGTTGTTTTTAGTCCCATCCTTCAGCTACCCTCAACCCCTCCCATCTATCTCTTGGGTTCCAAGATGGCTTAGCAGTTCAGACGTCATTTTTGTCCTCGTATTGTCGTGTCCTGTATATATATATATTTACACCTTTTTTCGCATATCTTTTATATATTTTATTATCCAAGAACTCAACTACAAAAGCTTTCCTGCAAAAGCTTTCCTGCAACCCGCCTCACCAATTACAAAAAAAAGTATTATTTACCTCAAATCTGAAAATCCACAGTGGAAGCTAGCCAGGGGCTAATCAGAAGCTAGCCAGAAAGCTAACCAGAAGCTAGCCGAAAGCTAGCCAGAAGCTAATCTGAAGCTGCCCAGAAGTTAGCCGGTTTGCTGGCTAGCGTTGGTGTTTCAGCTGCCCACGTTTTGTGGTCATCAGCTATTCCTTTAGCTCGATAATCTACCGGCACTTTTGTGCAACGCGACTCGGACCGGAGCATACCGGGCCTTTTTTTCTCTCAGTTTCCCCGGATTTCAGCCGCAGGCTCTGGACATTTGCACCTTGATTTCGCAGCTAGCTAGCTGCAAACCGTGTGACTATTGGCTTACGTCGATCCCGGAGCAAACTTAAATTATTCCGGAGCTAGCCAGCTGAGGAGTCCCATCAGCCATTCCTGGGCTACAGTCACCTATCCGGACCCGTTTTTTTGCCGACGTTATCTGCCCGAGGGAGTTATCCAACTGGCACCTCCGTCGCGACGTTACCTGAACGCTCATCTGGGGCCCGCTAATCGTTAGCTGTCTTATCGGCTGCTATCTGAATAAGTATATCGGACAATTTTTTTCTTGGGTCACTATATCTATTTTGCCAATTGGATTGATCCCCTCTACCACACGGAACCCCACTAATCTACCGACGGAAACGCACGAGGTGTCTAAAAATAGACCTCCATCCTATGCTATCTGGCTACCGATAGCCATCTACCCGGCCAGCTGTCTGGATCGCCATGACCCCAACCAACCTCTACTCACTGGACCCTTATTGATCACTCGATTAAGCATGCCTCTCCTTAATGTAAATATGCCTTGTCCATTGCTGTTCTGGTTAGTGTTTATTGGCTTATTTCACTGTAGAGCCTCTAGCCCTGCTCACTATACCATATCCAACCTTTCAGTTCCACCACCCACATAAGCGATGACATCACCTGGTTTCAATGATGTTTCTAGAGACAATATCTCTCTCATCATCACTCAATACCTAGGTTTACCTCCACTGTATTCACATCCTACCATACCTTTGTCTGTACATTATTCCTTGAAGCTATTTTATCGCCCCCAGAAACGTCCTTTTACTCTCTGTTCTAGACGACCAATTCTCATAGCTTTTAGCCGTACCCTTATCCTACTCCTCTTCTGTTCCTCTGGTGATGTAGAGGTGAATCCAGGCCCTGCAGTACTTAGCTCCACTCCTATTCCCCAGGCGCTCTCTTTTGATGACTTCTGTAACCGTAATAGCCTTGGTTTCATGCATGTTAACATTAGAAGCCTCCTCCCTAAGTTTGTTTTGTTCACTGCTTTAGCACACTCTGCCAACCCGGATGTTTTAGCCGTGTCTGAATCCTGGCTTAGAAAGACCACCAAAAATTCTGACATTTTCATCCCCAACTACAAGATTTTCAGACAAGATAGAACGGCCAAAGGGGGCGGTGTTGCAATCTACTGCAAAGATTGCCTGCAGAGTTCTGTTTTACTATCCAGGTCTGTTCCCAAACAATTTGAACTTCTACTTTTAAAAATCCACCTCTCTAAAAACAAGTCTCTCACCGTTGCCGCCTGCTATAGACCACCCTCTGCCCCCAGCTGTGCTCTGGACACCATATGTGAACTGATTGCCCCCCATCTATCTTCAGAGCTCGTGCTGCTAGGCGACCTAAATTGGAACATGCTTAACACCCCAGCCATCCTACAATCTAAGCTTGATGCCCTCAATCTCACACAAATTATCAATGAACCTACCAGGTACCACCCCAATTCCGTAAACACGGGTACCCTCATAGATATCATCCTAACCAACTTGCCCTCCAAATACACCTCTGCTGTTTTCAACCAAGATCTCAGCGATCACTGCCTCATTGCCTGCATCCGTAATGGGTCAGCGGTCAAACGACCTCCACTCATCACTGTCAAACGCTCCCTGAAACACTTCAGCGAGCAGGCCTTTCTAATCGACCTGGCCGAGGTATCCTGGAAGAATATTGATCTCATCCCGTCAGTAGAGGATGCCTGGATATTTTTTTTAAATGCCTTCCTCACCATCTTGAATAAGCATGCCCCATTCAAGAAATTTAGAACCAGGAACAGATATAGCCCTTGGTTCTCTCCTGACCTGACTGCCCTTAACCAACAGAAAAACATCCTATGGCGTTCTGCATTAGCATCGAACAGCCCCCGTGATATGCAACTTTTCAGGGAAGCTAGAAACCAATATACACAGGCAGTTAGAAAAGCCAAGGCTAGCTTTTTCAAGCAGAAATTTGCTTCCTGCAACACAAATTCAAAAAAGTTCTGGGACACTGTAAAGTCCATGGAGAATAAGAACACCTCCTCCCAGCTTCCAACTGCACTGAAGATAGGAAACACTGTCACCACCGACAAATCCACTATAATTGAGAATTTCAATAAGCATTTTTCTACGGCTGGCCATGCTTTCCACCTGGCTACCCCTACCCCGGTCAACAGCACTGCCCTCCCCTCTGCTACTCGCCCAAGCCTTCCCCATTTCTCTTTCTCCCAAATACAGTCAGCTGATGTTCTGAAAGAGCTGCAAAATCTGGACCCTTACAAATCAGCCGGGCTAGATAATCTGGACCCTTTCTTTCTAAAACTATCTGCTGAAATTGTTGCCACCCCTATTACTAGCCTTTTCAACCTCTCTTTCGTGTCGTCTGAGATTCCCAAAGATTGGAAAGCAGCTGCGGTTATCCCCCTCTTCAAAGGGGGGGTCACTCTTGACCCTAACAGCTACAGACCTATATCTATCCTACCCTGCCTTTCTAAGGTCTTCGAAAGCCAAGTCAACAAACAGATTACCGACCATTTAGAATCCCACCATACCTTCTCCGCTATGCAATCTGGTTTCAGAGCTGGTCATGGGTGCACCTCAGCCACGCTCAAGGTCATAAACGATATCTTAACCGCCATCGATAGGAAACAATACTGTGCAGCCGTATTCATTGACCTGGCCAAGGCTTTTGACTCTGTCAATCACCACATCCTCATCGGCAGACTCGACAGCCTTGGTTTCTCTAATGATTGCCTCGCCTGGTTCACCAACTACTTCTCTGATCGAGTTCAGTGTGTCAAATCGGAGGGTCTGTTGTCCGGGCCTCTGGCAGTCTCTATGGGGGTGCCACAGGGTTCAATTCTTGGACCGACTCTCTTCTCTGTATACATCAATGATGTCGCTCTTGCTGCTGGTGATTCTCTGATCCACCTCTACGCAGACGACACTATTCTGTATACTTCTGGCCCTTCTTTTGACACTGTGTTAACAACCCTCCAGGCGAGCTTCAATGCCATACAACTCTCCTTCCGTGGCCTCCATTTGCTCTTAAATACAAGTAAAACTAAATGCATGCTCTTCAACCGATCGCTGCCTGCACCTGCCCGCCTGTCCAACATCACTACTCTGGACGGCTCTGACTTAGAATATGTGGACAACTACAAATACCTAGGTGTCTGGTTAGACTGTAAACTCTCCTTCCAGACTCACATCAAACATCTCCAATCCAAAGTTAAATCTAGAATTGGCTTCCTATTCCGCAACAAAGCATCCTTCACTCATGCTGCCAAACATACCCTTGTAAAACTGACCATCCTACTAATCCTCGACTTCGGTGATGTCATTTACAAAATAGCCTCCAAAACCCTACTCAATAAATTGGATGCAGTCTATCACAGTGCCATCCGTTTTGTCACCAAAGCCCCATATACTACCCACCACTGCGACCTGTACACTCTCGTTGGCTGGCCCTCGCTTCATACTCGTCGCCAAACCCACTGGCTCCAGGTCATCTACAAGACCCTGCTAGGTAAAGTCCCCCCTTATCTCAGCTCGCTGGTCACCATAGCAGCACCTACCTGTAGCACGCGCTCCAGCAGGTATATCTCTCTGGTCACCCCCAAAACCAATTCTTCCTTTGGCCGCCTCTCCTTCCAGTTCTCTGCTGCCAATGACTGGAACGAATTACAAAAATCTCTGAAACTGGAAACACTTATCTCCCTCACTAGCTTTAAGCACCAGCTGTCAAAGCAGCTCATAGATTACTGCACCTGTACATAGCCCATCTATAATTTAGCCCAAACAACTACCTCTTTACCTACTGTATTTATTTATTTATTTATTTTGCTCCTTTGCACCCCATTATTTCTATCTCTACTTTACACTTTCTTCCACTGCAAACCAACCATTCCAGTGTTTTTTTATTTATTTTTTACTTGCTATATTGTATTTACTTCGCCACCATGGCCTTTTTATATTTTTATTTATATATATATTTTGTTTGCCTTCACCTCCCTTATCTCACCTCACTTGCTCACATTGTATATAGACTTATTTTTCACTGTATTATTGACTGTATGTTTGTTTTACTCCATGTGTAACTATGTGTTGTTGTATGTGTCGAACTGCTTTGCTTTATCTTGGCCAGGTCGCAATTGTAAATGAGAACGTGTTCTCAATTTGCCTACCTGGTTAAATAAAGGTGAAATAAAATAAAATGTAAAAAAAACATCCAGTTTTGATTCTTTAACTACATTATTTATTTTATAGTTAACTGTAAATACTACAGTACATACTACAGTATTCACTGTAGTCTTTCCACAAAAACACTACAGTGAATACTACAGTAATGTCCACAAAAACACTAAAGTGAATACTATAATATTTATACCATAGTATAAAATAGTATTTTTTCATGTGGGAACCTGCTATGAAAATCACCTTGTATCAAAGTGGCGATGTGAAAAGAGTTTCCCGTGCCATTGCGCCGGAGGAAGCGCTCACTCAACTGTCGACCTCAGCCAGCTTGTAGGTGCCCGACCCGCCACAAGGAGTCGCTAGAGCACGATGAGACAAGGAAACCTTGCTGGTTATCTCTCCCCCACCCCGGACGGTGCTGGGCCAATGTGCGTCGCCCTATGGGACTCCCGGCCACAGCTGGACTCGATGATGATTTGTTCTCAGTGAACATGTGTTTGGAGTTACCTTTCTAGCTAATAGGCCATGTTAGAGTTTACACCTCTTCCAATTATGTGGGAAGGTCAAAATGATGAAAAACTATCTACCAAATCTATTCATTTCAAAATATTGATTATGTCTCCTTGCCATTATCATTCACCTGATAATAAGATCATTTGTTAATGTATGATGGAGTCCCTGGGTCGCAGGTTTGCCTGGGAGAGGGTTCCTGTGCAAAAAAAGGTTGAAGACCCCTGGTTTAGAATAATGTTTACTCATACCAGTGTCATTACAAATGTATTCTGACTCATAGCCTAATAGTAAATACATTTACTCTGATCGGGGTTAAATTGACTATGATCATGGTAAACACTGAAATGTTTTATTGTTACCCTAATACAGTGGCCTGAAACGCCTGTTTTGCAGTGATGTTTAATTCCTATCGGAATCCAGCCAGAGTGGGGATATCCAACAATTGTCATTTTTATTCACCCGCAACCTGCATTCAGAATGACTGCCAGGGGTAGTAAGATGAATAAAAGAGACTACCTAAACCATCTATACTGGAACAACCAGTGATGGGCGTAGTTCTGAGTGTTTTACTCAAAGTGAAAATGACACAATCACACTTAACTCTGGTAATTAACGACACCACTGAGTGTTAATTACACTCTTTGCAGAGTTAATTTATCTCTTTCAGTAAAATAATAGCAAATCTGCTGTAATGACTTTCTATTATTTCATGTGTATCAGAAGTGTGGGAAGAAAGCAAAATCAGTAAGTAGTCCGATTACTATAACTGCTATCAGTAAGTCAGACTACTATCTGTGAAATGTTTGAAAGGGCACTGGCCTAATGGTCCTACCAAGATACCCTTTGACCTGGGCCATTTGATCAACACAGTCCTGTTTCAGACTGACAGCAGCTAGTAGTTACTGAGTGTCTGTTGACAGTGTGAGAAGCACACAATGACTTTCTCAAAAAGCAGTTTTCCTGGTCTTAAGCACTGGAACCATGAACTGCACGGATGGACATAAACAGAGACACAGCCCAATGAAGCCGCAAAATAACAACGTAGGCCAAGGCGAAAAGAGACAATATGAGGCTGCACTTTAACATGCTCCAGTGTTTGCCCATGCATTCCAGCTTGGGACCACATGGTCGTCACAGTGTGAGTGAGTCTGACCAGAATTAGGTGTTCTGCAGGATGCAGCCACAGTCGCAAACACTGCAGCTAGAGCTGATTCTCTCTCTCAGATTTCTTCACTGCTTCCACAGCTGAGGTTTCTCTAACCCAGTGGTTCCCAAACTAGGGTTCATATGAAAATGGGGTTGTGGGAGAATTGACTAAATCCTGAAAAAAAATTATATACAGTATATACAGTACCAGTCAAATGTTTGGACACACCTACTCATTCAAGGGTTTGTCTTTATTCTTACTATTTTCTACATTGTAGAATAATAGTGAAGACATCAACACTATGAAATAACACATTTGGAATCATGTAGTAACCCAAAAAAGTGTTAAACAAATAAAAACATATTTTAGATTCTTCAAAGTAGCCACCCTTTAACTTGATGACTTTGCACACTCTTGGCATTCTCTCAACCAGCTTGAGGTCTCACCTGGAATGCTTTACCAACAGTCATGAAGGAGTTCTCACATATGCGGAGCACTTGTTGGCTGCTTTTCCTTTACTCTACGGTCCAACTCATCCCAAACCATCTCAATTGAGTTGAGGTCAGGTGATTGCGGAGGCCAGGTCATCTGATGCAGCACTCCATCACTCTCCTTCTTGGTTATATAGCCCTTACACAGCCTGGAGGTGTATTTTGGGTCATTGTCCTGTTGAAAAACTAATGATAGTCCCACTAAGAGCAAACCAGATGGGATGGCGTATCACTGCAGAATGCTGTGGTAGCCATGCTGGTTAAGTGTGCCTTGAATTCTAAATAAATCACAGACAGTGTCACTAGCCATGCACCCCCACACCATCACACCTCCTCCTCCATGCTTCATGGTAGGAACCACACATGCAGAGGTCATCCGTTCACCTACTCTGCGTCTCATAAAAATACACGGCGGTTGAAACCAAAAACCTAAAATTTGGACTCATCAGACCAAAGGACAGATTTCCACGGGTCTAATGTCCATTGCTAGTGTTTCTTGGCCCAAGCAAGTTTCTTCTTATAATTGGTGTCCTTTAGTAGTGGTTTCTTTGCAGAAATTCGACCATGAAGGCCTGATTCACGCAGTCTCCTCTGAACAGTCGATGTTGAGATGTACTTATCCTCTGCAGCAGAGGTAACTCTGGGTCTTCGTTTCCTGTGGCAATACTCATGAGAGCCAGTTTCATCATAGCGCTTGATGGTTTTTGCAACTGCACTTGAAGAAATGTTAAAAATTCTTGAAATTATCCAGATTGACTGACCTTCCTGTCTTAAAATAATGATGGACTGTTGTTTCTCTTTGCTTATTTGAGCTGTGCTTGCCATAATATTGACTTGGTCTTTTACCAAATAGGGATATCTTCTGTATGCCAACCCTACCTTGTCACAACACAATTGATTGGCTCAAACGCATTAAGAAGGAAAGAAATTAACAAGACTCACCTGTTAATTGAAATGCATTCCAGGTGATTACCTCATGAAGTTGGTTAAGAGAATGCCAAGAGCGTGTATAGCTGTCATCAAGGCAAAGGGTACTTTGAAGAATCTCAAATATAAAATATATTCTGATTTGTTTAACACTTTTTTGGTTACTACACGATTCCATATGTGCTATTTCATAGTTTTGAATTTGTCACGTTCTGACCATAGTTCTTGTGTGTTTTGCTTGTTTTAGTGTTGGTCAGGACGTGAGCTGGGTGGGCATTCTATGTTGTGTGTCTAGTTTGTCTGTTTCTATGTTTGGCCTAATATGGTTCTCAATCAGAGGCAGGTGTTTTGTGTTGTCTCTGATTGGGAATCATATATAGGTGGCTTGTTTTGTGTTGGGGTTTGTGGGTGGTTGTTTCCTGTCTCTGTGTTTTCTCTGCACCAGCTAGGACTGTATCGGTTTGCCACATTTTGTTATTTTTGTATTGTTGTAGTGTTCACAGTTCGTATTATTAAATATGTTGAGCACCAACTACGCTGTGTCTTGGTCCGATCCCTGCTACACCTCCTCTTCAGACGAAGAGGAGGAAGGCTGCCGTTACAGAACCAAACTCGGACCAAGCAGCGTAGTAACGGGCAGCAGCGACAGCAGCAGCAGCGGCCCAGTACACAGGACTCCTGGACATGGGAGGAAATTATGAACGGTAAAGGACCCTGGGCTAAGGTTGGAGAATATCGCCGCTCTCGTGAAGAGCTGGGGGCAGCTAAAGCCGAGGAGCGGTTGTATGAGGAGGAAACACGGCTGGCCAGGAAGCCCGAGAAGAAACCCCAAAAATTTATTGGGGGGGGGGGAGGCTAAAGGGGAGTGTGGCGAAGTCAGGTAGGAGACCTGCGCCAACTTCCCGGGCTTGCCGTGGAGAGCGAGAGTACGGGCAGACACCGTGTTGTGCGGAAAAGCGCACAACACGAAGAGGATGAAGAGGAGGAAGGCTGCCGTTACAGATGCCTTCACTATTATTCTACAATGTAGAAAATAGTACAAATAAAGAAAAACCCTGGAATGAGTAGGTGTGGTACTGTCTATACAAAAAAAAAAAATATTTTAATATCGTCTTTGTATCTCAAAATCATTGTAATGTGGTTAACCTTAAAAATCTAAATCTAAATTATTCAAATCTAAAAGATAAAATTCAACCAGAAAGCACCCTTAGATCATGGGAAAAGGCCGCACTTGACCGTTACACTTGAATCATTCCCACGGTGAATGTCTAGACCCGCTATGATATGAAACCGCACACTATTGCAGAGACTTTGATATTACTGGCCGCAAATGATACGGTGAAAACAATGTGTGGGGAGGCAGAGGCACAGAAACTCACATTAATACCTTTGTCAAATAACACTGTTAAACAAAGATTTTATGCTAATGCTAGCAACCAAGAGGAAACTGGCTAAACGACTCAAATACACTCCAGCTTAAGGCATCTGCATGCCTTAAAAAGAAAAAAGAAAAAGAAAGTGGAAATATACCCCCGGATAGTCGAGGGCGATGAGCTGCTAATAGCCATCTATGGTCAAACACGGAAGTAGGAAGACTCGGGAGGGAGAATAAAAGTATACACAGAGAGACACTTGGCTGGCGAAAAAATTGAAGTTGTGAGAATTGCCCTGGATCTACTAGATTTGATGTACCTAGCAACACATATAATAGTCGAACTACAGAGAAAGAAGATGCCCGCTACAGGTTCACAATGGGGGATGTAGGGGCATACGGCCGAGAAAGCTATGGTGGAGTGTTTCATGAGAGTCTTTTAGGTCCAAACTGCTGCAGAAGACCCTCGATTTACCCCCACCAGCTGTCCTGCCAGATACCACAAAGCCAAGTCCTTATGTTTTCCATGCATCACGTACCAAACAAACCAGCAGCAATATTTCTGGAGTAGCCTTTCCACCGGCATCTCCACTGTAGCCCTTGTTTCTTTTCCTTGCCTTGACAAACTTGTTGTGAACCCTACCCCACTTTTTCGAAGAAGTGGTTGGGTCGGACCCCAGTGTCTCCGATATCTCCCTCCAAGAATTGGCATTTACATGCTGGTTGTTATATAATGCATGGCTAGAATTGTAGTGGTGAAGGTACTTATGTACCTCATCGGTCCATCGATGCTCGAAGTTGTCGTTCACCATGTCGAGCAAAAACGACAAGAAGAAAAAACTTGAGTCACCCCTACAGTTGACCAATCACGGAATCGCTGAAGTTCAGCTGGCCTAAAGAAAAAAATGTGTGTGCCCGAACAGTCAACAAAGCCCTAGCCAAACACCAAAACTAACAAAAACGTCACAAAATGTTGTCATAATGTATGCACAAACTGTTCTGAACTGTTTCGGTTAGGAAGCATGCGGCCGCCTTTATGCTCTCCCAATTGGCATAAGCTGTGAGGGCCGAGATGCACATCTATTGACTTTGTTTGCTATACATGTCGTGGGATGCTATTTACGAGCTGTCATGTGACAAAATGCATTCATGGGTCACTACGGAGGAGTTTCGGTTCCTGACTCAAAGGGAATACCCTGCCGTCTCCCTCTGAGCATTAATGCCGCTTTCAAAACAACTGGGAACTCGGAACTGGGAACTCGTAAATCTCCGACTTGCGACTTCAAGACAACTGGGAACTTGGGAAAAAACGAGCTCCGACTGGAAAGAATCGGTCATCCAACTCGGAATTCCAACTCAGAACTCTGGCCTCTTTTTGGAGCTCCGACTTTCCAACCTGAAGATCACTGACGTCATGATTTGACTTCGAATTTCCCAGTTGTCTTGAGATCACCATTAATCTCATGGTACCCTTCGCCAGCTCATATCTGTGTGAAGCCGGATTCAGTGCTCTCGTCTGCATTAAAACCAAGTATCAATCCAGGTTGGATATGTCAGCAGAGATGAGATGTGCACTGTCAACCACCCCCCCTGACTTTGAGAACCTCCAACGTGACATGCATCAAGCACACCCATCTCATTAGTGGTGGTGAGATAAGATACATTATGTCAGACTAATTTACAATTGACTGTCAAATCCCCATATTAAAAGTATGTGATGGTGAGTTGAGAAGACAATCAGAAATACTGTTAGAATGTTTTTCAATTCACTGCCATAGCCCCAAATAAAAAAGTAAACATTGGCTGTTAATTACATAATTTATTTTACATTGTTGGGGTCACGAATATTATAAGATATCAAAATGGGGTCGTGTGCCAAAAAAGTTTGAGAACCCCTGTTCTAATCGCTCATTTGAGGAGCCACTTTTCACCATGCCCTGAGCCATTCACCGAATCTCAACTCCTGGACCATTTATGCCTTTGGAGCTCAGATGGGTTTTAATAAGGCATTGTGTGAATTGCTGTGTTATTAGTCATGTATGACAATTATGATGCCTGTATTTTGGATTCATATTGATATTTTTATAATACAAGCACACCTGCAAGGTTAGCACAGTCATATTTGTCAAGCGGTTACCTCCAGTCAGATCTGTGAATGTTCTTATTACAATGCTGAAATAAGGGGTTAAAATGTCGTAGCACTTCAGCTACAGGTCGGTAGCCTCTCACTCAGTGCTTGGAAACACAAAACAAGTTACTGTATATACATGAGTAGGACTTTCAAAATAAGTGACCAATATTGTTTTAAATGAGGGGTGACAGTGGTGTTCACTTGACCTGTCAATAAGACTTGCAAAAATGTCCCTGGGGTCTGATGCTCATGTCAATATAAATGTGTGTGTTCATTTTGGTTGAGACGTCCCATTCTACGGACCTTCTCTATGAGGGGGTAGGGGAGTCTTGCTCAACCTCTCCCAATCTCTGGCACTTGTTTTCAATTAGTCTTGCTGAAAAGCCAGGGATAAGTCAAGGGGGTTTTGTACTGAACTTGTAAAGCAGGACAGAGCTGGGGCTATGCATCAGCCACACGACAGGATGTCTCTAAGTTAGAAACACGTAAATCATGGATATGCCCAGTTGAGCTATATTCACGCCATGCATAGATAGCATCCTATGCAAAGCTGTGGGCTCTCAGGCACAAATCAAATGGATAACCTCATATTGCTACTGCTATGTCAAAATGCTCCGGAAATGTCAGTTGAAGCGTCCTAAGGTGTCCTGTGAATAGTTAGCATCTCCAAAGCTGTACTCCATCACAAACAAAGCTAACAACAGAAACCCAACAGCCATTCATGATTGTTACGTCCCTATTCATCTCATTAATGTACACAGGATACAATGGCTAGTGAAAATACTCATGGCCAAATGCACACAAACAGCGAAGAGGACACGGAAGAATCCCTAAACAGACCCTCCTCACACAAGAATAGGAAATCAGACAGGAGAACCATGGTAGTAGCAGAACTACTGGAAATCCCTTACTCATGGGAATTCCACTGTCAACAAGGAGGGATGTCAGGCTCATAGGGATTTCATTTCTATGGTCAGGCTTTTCTCTCTCCAAACAATACTCATTAAAGCAGATACCAATCCTTTATCAATGGATGAAAACGAGTTACTATGTGCATTTGTGAATTAAACCAAAACTTAATTTCTGAGTGAGACCTGCCACCTCGTATGTCAGTGCAGTGATTGAAATAATCAAGAGAACGGCAGGGAATCATGATTACTCAACAAGCTAGCTGGAGCATGCCCAGACAAGATGGCACGCTGATTTTATACCATCCTCATCACGATCTAAATCACTCAGAAACAATGTGACAACTCACAAGCCCCACAACCAATCCCATACTTGTGAAATATGTGTCGCAAGAGTGAAACCAGCATGGCATCTAATTATTTGATTACCTAATGACTGAATGAGTTCATTGGAATGCAAACTTATTTAATGTGGAATGGAATGCATGACAAATAATGTGTCAAAATTATGCATAAATCTAAGATTAAACCTTGATGAAAGCTACCCAGAGACCTTCCTGACAGGTCAAAATTTGACACAGCTGTTTAGTTAATATGAAAATATGACATTGAAACATCATGTATATTTGGTATTTATTTAGAATCCTTTTGTGTATACATAAACAGCTATGGCTAGATGAATGTACAGAACAGCATCATGTTTGACATACAGAGAATGGCCAACCAGGACCTATTCGAAGGCACCAATCCTAATGGAAATAGTTTGATTACATATGAAACACACACCACCCAGAACAAGGTTAACCGAGGGCCTTTTATGATGGAAACCTGGAGGTGACTCAAACACCATTACATTTTCATACTATTGTTTCATGGGTAAATTTGGTCTGGGGATTCAGTAATATACAGCTGAGACATTACACAACAACAACACTTCACTGAAGCTGCTCCAGGTGGTTCTCATTTCTGGAATTCAAAGCAGTCTTTAAAAGTCTGGAAGTCAGTAGGGACCAGGTCTCCGCAGGAGGCCCTTGCCATTCCACAGTCACAGGTCACTTCTCAGAGTCAGCTATCTGAGCCTCACAATCACTACCAGCTGACTGATATGTCGTCAGTCCTCCTGTGCCAAGCAGGGCCAGGCCGGACAGTCAGTGTACAGGAGCAGTTCTTCACAAATTAGCTCAATCAGTCCAGTCCAATCTTTGAACTTTGCACAGAACAGTATTAACAGCTTGCAACAAACGACTCGAATGGTAAGATGAATCATTACAACCCTTAAAGGCTCATGTTAAGGCATCTGGTTTGTGTTGTGAACTTGGAATCTGATCCATTTGTGGCAATCTTAAAGGGCACTAGTCCAGGAAGGCACTGGTTTGATATGGGCCACAGAACATGTACATGTGAGAAAAAAACAACATACTTACATGCATATTTACACACATTCTCCATGCAGTATGAAAAATGTCACAATATTAGAAGATACAGTATTTGTGGCTCATAGGGGCTAACAGGGGTGATCGTGATTGCAAAATAGCTGAACAGCGCTGGTATAATAGACATTTCCAACCTTGAGAATAAAGTAATCTATAATTAATCAATAAGGCACGAGGGGATGTGGTAAAGGGCCAATATTCCACGGCTAAGGGCTGTTCTGATGCACTATGCAACGCAGCGTGCCTGGATACAGCCTTAGCCGTGATATATTGGCCATATACCACAAACCCCCGAATTGCCTTATTGCTATTATAATCTGGTTACCAACATAATTAGAGCAGTACAAATAAATGTTTTGTCATACCCGTGGTATATGGTCTGATACATGACATCTTTCAGCCAAACAGCATTCATGGCTCAAACCACCCAGTTTATAATAGAAACTAAATTAGAAGGCCCTTCCAAATACCTTCAATTCATACCAAAGGAGCAATGTTACTGTTAAAACATTTATATATAAAAAAATAGAAAAGCCAGAATGGCATAGCTAAAAGCTGAATTTCTAATTTCCAAATTCAAAAATCTCTATGTCAAATTTTTGCAGTGATTGTTTGTGATCTAGTGGTATATGACTCTGGAACATCCAAGGAAAGCTTACACAATCAACAACATTTCTAACTCTCTGCACTCCATGTCACATAGGTGAAACATTCAACATATCAATCCCAAACTTCCACTGAAGTTCATATTACTCCTCCGACTAAGGTGCACTAATCTCCTCAGAGAACGGTCTCTTTCTTTCTAATGTGAATGTTTGCTACTCTCTCCTAATCTATTTTGTAAAATAACATTTTTTTTTAAAACATACAAAAAAATGTTTGTGAACATCAACCATGAGAAATATTAATGATTCAAAAACAGTCCTCTCCCATTCGTGGGGAGAGGGAGTCATGTCTTCGGAAGGGGGCTGGTGCACTCAGGCCATAGAGGGTTCTGGTATTGTGTGCAGCCCCTTCACTCAGCCCAGTGGTTTGTGGGAGTTTGTGGTGAGAGTGGTTGACATAGTCTGGGGGCCCCTGGGTTGGCCCCTCTCACACAGGCCCTGGGTAGCTGTAATGGTTGTTGTGCTCTGCATCTGCCATCTGCAGGCTGGGTTTGCGCTCCAGTTCCTCGCTCTCAGCCGTCTCTTGGCTGGAGCAGCGGGGAGGACGCTGCTTGAAGAAGTCTGATACGTGGCGCACCTGTAAGGAGAAGAGGGACATAGTGTGCGTCAGACAAAGTGAGAGGACCAAGGGCAGGGCTAGAAAGTATGATTGTATATGTCTGGTTGTGGAGGGCACCATGCAGCTGCTCCACATCTGACAGGAACACAGAGTTCGCTGCATAATCCCTCCAGCTCTCTAACCAGGCCAGAGACATCATAAAACATTGGGTCTGAGAGGGTTCCTAATTGCATACAGAAGTCTGAAATACGAATCGAGGCTTCGCTTTTCAATATGTATCCCCCACGTCTCCAAGACTTTCAAAAGGCGTTGCTGAAAGAGGTTCAATCAAAACAGGGAAGTCGGAACAATAAAAAGCCAGCAGGCAACACTCACGTTGAGGATGGCAATGAGAGCGCCTTGGAGGAAGCCCACCAGAACGTCGCTCCAGTGGTGCCTGTAATCAGACACGCGGGTGTAGCCCACGTACACCGCAAAGGCCACAAGGAAGAACTGGATTGTGGGTCTGAGAAGTCTTGCCCACTTAGCCCTCAGCCTCGCCTGGACGTACAACTAGAGAGAAAGAGGTTTTAGTTCTCTCATAAGTAGAGCTGTTTTGTAGACAATTTGCCTTTACTGCTGATTGAGGTCATTTGTGGTTTTTGTGTAGTAGTGAACCATCTTACCAAATAAGGCAATGTTATTTGACTGTAAACTGGCCCCAGTTACACTAAGCCTACCATCATGCCTCAATGAATGTCTCAAACACAGCATTTGTTAGTAAATGTTTCTTTCATGTAAACAGTGTGCAAGTCCATTCTTCAATTGGCTATGTAATATGAAAGCATGTTGTTTAGCTATTTCACAATGCTAACCATCACATCATCAGTACATGTAGACAAAAAAGGCAAGAATACATCAGTACATGTAGACAAAAAAAGGGCAAGAATGCATCTTTAAAGAGTTTGCCTTTTCATACTAAATCAACTCCCGAGCAAAAACAGATATGGTATGCTTAAAACCGCATAAAGCGTGAAAAGGTGTTGAATGTTGATCAAATTTATGCCTACGGACTGAAAACCCTTTTCACAGAAGAGGAGAGTTGCTGCCAGAATGTCTATCTGGCGCGCTCATTTCTCTGGGCTGCTACCAGGCTACTGCCGCAGTAGGTGTGTTAGTTGGCATCCATGCATGCCCCCCTACCACACATACACTCCATCTCAGAATTCAACACTGTAGGACACTTGTAGGGACATGGAGATATGAATCACGTATACTAGGGAACATCAAAGGGCCTGTGACATGACCAAATAAAGCAGAGGGAATGAATTACTAATTGCTTTGATTGGCATTGAGGGCCGGCCGTCTGCTCGAGGCGCCTGCCTGCTCTGTCTGTCCATAGACAAGGCCCAGCACACTTGAACTGGATTACTAGAACACGGGCCTTCATCTCCAGTCAATAACAGTCCAATCCAGCAGGGCATTAGCCTTTGTGTCCAAATTCCTCAGCTGAACTTCTGACTTGCCCTTATATGTGCACAATCCCTCTCTGTCTATCCTGTCCTATTCTGCATTTCATATTTTCCACATTAATCCTGTTTCAAATGGAGAGATATTGCATCAATTGACTCCCTTTGAGACGGCTGAATATGAGAGTGTGTGTGTAGTTTACTCACTGCTAGAAACAGCATACAGTACATCCCAAAGGAGGAGTGGCCGGAGTAGAAGGACAGCCTGGAAAATAGAGCGAAAACAAATATGCTGTTAAAACCTTTTTCTGTCATGGCTGTGTGAAGGCTACAGTGGATGTATTCTGTGTGTTTCTACCATAGCATAAAGCAGTGGTCACCAACCCTGGTTCTAGTCCTGCAGCGTATGCAGGCATTGGTTCCAGTACAGCACTAACCACTGGCATTGAGCAATGTACACATCAACAATATTTCCCTGACACCCTCTACTTCAGTAACTACCTGGACTCAGTGACGTCCCGAGGAATGCCGGTGCAGTTGATCTCCAGCATGTAGCCTTTGCAGACCTTGGGGTTGCAGACGGCCATGAAGTTGGGCCGAGGGCGTCCGATGGAGAACTTGGCCAGGTCCGTCAGTGATTGGCTGACAGCTGCCCCGAACAGGAAGGTACCCAGCACCTTGTAGAGTGCCGCCACGTACCCGTTGAACTCAGAGTTAGAGTGGATCCTCTTACTGTAGACGAGGTAGGCCTCTCCTGATGATATCTATTGGAAGAGAGAAAGAGGCTTAAATTACATCCAACACTCCAATATGACAGCTAATATCTGGTCCACTGGCTGCTCATAGAAACGGCTGTTTGTGAGACTGGTCTGGGAATCAGTGTAGTCAGATGTTATTTAGCTCACCTAGGTGTCAGCAAGGAAAGTATAGGGAGGGACTCACAATGATGACAGTGCAGGAGATGGTGACTGCAGCCAGCAAGCCGTGGGTGATGGTGTCAGGTTTGAGGGGGTACCTGATGTCCTCATCGTCACAGTACACACCCCTCAGGTAGGGCCGGAACACAACAGTCATGATGAGGAAGGGCAGAGCGGCTATGAGAAGAGAAAAACGACAGACAACTCGTTAATTCACTTCAACAGAGAATTTTATAACTGTTCGCAACACTGATATGCTCCCATTGATGACATCATTTCATACACTTTTTTCCTTTCAGGACCTGAACCAGCAGGATGTGAATTTTATTTATTTATTTCATTAATTCACTTCAACTACCAACATTGATTATTCCTATAATAAAGGGTGATAAAGTACACCGGGAATGATTGATGATAATGCTGTTGATCCAAGCTAACATACAAAGATTTTATGGGAGCATTCCATCTGTGAAATAACAGATATTTTCAATTTCCAGAAACCCAGACATTACATCACTATTCAATCTGGGAGGTTAAATGTTTCTTCAAGGTTTTCTGAGTAGATTTTTTCCTCCTTTCCTGAAGACCTTTTTCAGTGGAACAATGCTGTCCTGAAAATATACTACATTCATAGCCCAGAAAGGCACCGCATACCAAAGCAGAGCTCAGCACACATTGACGTAGGTTGTGAAATGTCATAGTACATCCGCACAGTAAGGGATTAAAAAACAAACAGTAGACTCAGATGTACACACACCTCCCTCCCCAGTGCACCTCCTTAGAAAACTGACTGATGTGGTGGTGTGCACAAACAAATATATCCGCTCAAGTTTACTGAGTGGATAGAAAATAGCCTTGAGACGTTCGGAAACGTCTCCAAAACCACACACTCTGGACATGTCTGATGTGTGATGCAAAGCCACAAACACACCATGAGGAAGGCATTACACGTTCGTTACTTCAGTTCCTGTTGATAAACTTAATGAATAATGCTCTTCCTAGTCTGCAAATTAAAACAGATATGTGAAAAAGACCTCATTGGCACAACTGTTAGGAATGTATTTTTTCTCTTCTCCTACAAGCCTGGAGCTCTTTTGTGTAAAACCAGGAGTGGAACAAAGAGTGGAACTCTCCCCACCCTGAAACCCTCCAGTCAGCTCCCCTACCCAGTATGGCAGACAGCCTTGAGTGTATAGAAATGCCATGAGTCTGCATACTAAATGAAAGAAAAATACTACATACACTGAAAAATGTAGTTTCAAAAGTATACATTTCTCATTCACTCCCACCCCTCCTCCCTTCTGAAGCACATCTGTTAATGACATAGTTCCAGGACAGTTTCCAGGACAGTTTCCAGGCAGAGTAACAGATAGAGCCAGGAGAACAATGCCACACTGAGAAGCTAACTGATGAAAATAATAATGTTGGATCTTAGACAGTGCTAGTAAAGCTGAGGCTCTAAACCGGCAGGGTTTCTCTGCTCTCTGAAGACATCTGTCTAGCTTATGGGTGTACAACTCCAGTCTAAGCATTGCAGTCCTTTTCATTTGTCCCTGGCAGGCTGGCAATCATAGATTGGTTTGCCGCCAAGAAGTCAACACATTTGCACCACAGGGAATGTTCTGGACAAACTACATTTAAGGTGGTGAGGACACATTCACTAGGACAAGGAATAAGCTTAGAGAAGAACAAGGTATATCTATCTACCTATATCTACGTAATTTGTGGTCTGGTTGACATGATTTCTACCTCACATGAGATGAGGAACGGCAATGTTTGGTTACATTTGCATGGCTATGCGGAAAATGTGCCTACTAACTAACTGACACCCTCCTTCTCTAAACAAAGAGAGCCATTGGATGTGTGGAGAATGCCAAGGACAAACAGTGAATACTAGAGCCTTTGTGTTCCTCAGAGAATGAACAAATGGCTACAGGATAAAGACGTATCAGTGTACACTGTGTCATACCGTCTAACCTTGCTAATAGGTTTCAGACACGACAAAACGCACAATGAGACAGACATTGGAGAGAGAAATCTCAACTAGAGATAGAAGATGAGATTCATAAAAGCTACAGTCCCTTCAGAGATTTTTTCCACATTTTGTTGTGTTACAGCCTGAGAATTGATTAAATTGAGATTGTGTTACTGATCTTCACACAATACACCATAATGTCAAGGTAGAATTGTTTTTAGAAATGTTTACAAATGAATAAAATTGAAAAGCTGAAATGTCTCGAGTCAATAAGCATTCAAATCAAACTTTATTTGCCACATGCGACGAATACAACAAGTGTAGACTTTACCGTGAAATGCTTACTTACAAGCCCTTAACCAACAGGTCAGTTCAAGAAGAAGAAAATATTTACCAAGTAGGCTAAAATAAAAAGTAACACAATAAGAATAACGAGGCTATATACAGGGGCACCAGTACCGAGTCAGTGTGCAGGTATTCAAGTACTCAACCCTTTTGTTATGGCAAGCCTAAAGTTCAGGAGTAATAATATACTTATCAAGTCACATAATAGTTGCATGGACTCCCTCTGTGTGCAATAATAGTGTTTAACATCATTTTAAAATGACTAACCCATCTCTGTACCCCACACACACACAATTATCTGTAAGGTCCCTCAGTCGAGCAGTACATTTCAAGCACAGATTCGACCACAAAGACCAGGGAGGTTTTCCAATGCCTCGCAAAGGGCACCTATTGGTAGATGGGTAAAAAAAGCAGATAGTGAATCTCCCTTTGAGCATGGTACAGTTAATAATTACACTTTGGATGGTATATCAATATAACCAGTCACTACAAAGATACAGGCGTCCTTCCTAACTCAGTTGCAGTAGAGGAAGGAAATCGCTCAGGGATTTCACCATGAAGTCAATGGGGACTTTAAAACAGTTACAGAGTTTAATGGCTGTGATAGGAGAAAACTGAGGAGAAAACTGAGGATGGATCAACAACAACATTGTAGTTACTCCACAATACTAACATAATTAATTCCGCTTTGTAACAACAAAATGTGGAAAAAGTCAAAGGGTGAGAATAGTTTATCTACAAAAAGGGTCCGTTGCGTTGCTAGCCTTCTGATATTAGTTCAAGAGGAATTTATGTTTATTACATGTAAATGCTAGCACCCACCATTATGAGCACCACAGACGGTGTCACCACCAAACAGGTGCCACTTAACTGGCTGATATTCCATATAGGAACCAAGTGGCAATGCTTTGTTCCCAACTAGCACCAACCATTAGCGTGTGTGTCAACACCAGCAGCTGTAGCCCACCTGCCAGCCACTCCATGTTTCCCACCAGTACAGGGCTGTTGTGGCAGTGTTTACACAGTGGAAGAAGGCCTTATGAGGGAATAGAACCACAGAATAAGTCTCAATGCCCCCAGGCCCTCAGCACCTTCATCCTGTCTGGTGGTGCCATAAGACAATGTGGCCATCCATAACATCCTGAGGGGATGCAGGGACATTGTGGGACAAGTGTGATGAGGCAATTCATTGGCCCCAAATCCTGCCTCCAGCGGGCATGGGCAAAGTCAGACAGAATCACACCAGAATGTCAAGGAACAAATGTCTCCAGCTTCCTTTTCCAAGTCCACACAGTGCTGGAAGCGAATCACAGAAAGAGTGAAGGACAAGAGGCTTTAGTGTTTCTTAGCTATTGTGACTATTCCTCCATCTCCCCAGATCCAGTGTCCACGATAACATGTGTTTGGTTTCTGGTTTCTGAATATTTTGCCATTGTTTTGTTCCAAACATCTGAGCTGAGTGTAACTTAATCAGGATAGGCTGATGAGCTCTCTGGAGGACACTAACTATCGTCACCATTTCACTTCTGAGTTCATCATAAAAGTCACTTTGAACAACACTTTGAACTACAACATACTCTTGATCTTTCATAATGTAACTTGCTTTGGATTGACACCAGCTGTCAAATTCTCTAATATATTCAGTAAAACAATATTTACCGGGAATATACATGGCCATAAATGTCTAATAAAAAGGGCTACTGAGGGCTACTGTGTGCAAGGCTGTCATTACTGTACAGTGGGAAATGTTTTAGACAGAATGACATGAAATCTGTCTCCACACACACACAGCCATTAAATACAAAATCCTATTTAGTAGGAATGTTCACATTTTGCAGGCAATCGAAAACAGAATAGAAATGCTGGAAAACTCCAGGCTTATTGATGCATGTATCTGGTTTGCATAGCCCATATGAGGAAACTTAGAATACATACAGCAAGTACTGTGAGCCTGAACACTGGTCTGGACCTCCAGCATGGTGGAAGTCATGTTAGAATGGTTTGTTTGTGCTTGATGCTGTGTAACAAAATCCGTGCTGCAATTGCAATCCTTTTAAGACAATCTTACAGAGTAGTCGGTCAGGACCATTAGTAGTGGCTAAGTAAGATAAAAATGTGATGCAAATTATGAAAGAAAATGTAAGTTGAAATACTGGTTCCTATAAGCTGATAGATGGAGGGAATGTCAAAGATGGAGGGAATGTAATTTTAAAATGGAAAAAGTAACAAGTTTCAGGGCAGAGCACAATAACACATAGGAGGGGAGAGAGGCAGGGTTGAATCTGAAACAAGTAAACATAACTCAAATATTTGTACAAAACTCTTCCATTAATATCAATGCATGAAAGTTGCATATAGTCTATCTCAAGTTTGGATCTAGCACTTCATTCGATATAGAGGCAACCATAATTTCCTTCACGCTGCCATTAGAGTAGACTGGGTATAAATCCCTGAATGCTTTGCCATGGTGTACGGGGTAGGCAGTGCAGCTGGCTTAAAACGACCCCGTCTAGGCTTCTTAGGTTGTGTACATCTTTATATTCTGTACTCATAACCCTGCATTTATACTGCAGATATCACTTTTAACAGATGAGACAAATCTAAAATTCAATATGAATATCTAGTCTGGTGTTGTGAAGTAGGGATGTCTAACAAACCTCTACAGAGGATATGAGACTTCCAAGCCTCTGAGCCCCAAAACATGCACACAGACAGACAAAAAGAAACACAGCCACACTGACAGGCAAAAACAGAAAAATAGGTCTCCAGGATACCACAAGAACATTTCACCGCCCAAACTGACAGTGCTCAAGAACGGCATCTTTACAGGAGGAAAGAAGGAAACTATGTCTTTTAACCGACCAAATGAAAGTCCTCACGGGAAAAGATAGAATAATAGAGGAAAGCAGGTTTGAAGGAGAGTGTATTCGCTCCATGATGACCATGAAAACACCTGACTCTACAGTTGGAGGAAATGAGGCCCTGCTGGGAATGCTGCCTGTGAAAGATCTCCTATTTGAGCCCATACTTAGGCCTTTTGAAGTCACAGGAAGCAGGAGTTCACATTTCCTGCTTCAGATGAAGGAATCCCATTTGAATAGCTTTTAGTCACACTTTGAGAAGCTAATGCTCCTTTTTCTCCTCTACCTTCATAATCATCTTCAATGCTTCTTAAAATGGGGTCTTGGGGAACAGAAATACAAGAGAGAGGGAAGGCAAATTACTCTTGAAGACAAGTGAGGGTTTAGACACAAACACATGGAACAAAAGCTTAAGTTAAAGCTATCCAGCACCTGCTCAATGCCATTGGATATGCATAAGCGATAGAGAGGGCTTAAGCTACCTGGCCTCTCTGAGCTGAGCAACAGAAATGAATTCTATTCCATCACACCACTAATTTCTCTCCTCCTTTGTGCCCCTCATTCTCTTATTTAGTCTCTCCATCTCATTCACTCTCGGTCATTCCTTCAATCCAAGTGTCCTCCCACACTCTCACACTCTGTAAATATAGAGGTCTGAATGGAGCCAGGCTTTTTTTAGACAGCTGATTACATGGGATGATTTTGGCCACAATCTTACTGGAAGCTAAGAGCCACTGAAATTCGTCACATCCTCTCTCTCTCTGCACAGTGGAGGGCAGGATTGGGGTCAATGCCCTTTCAATTCAGGAAGGGAATACAATTTCCAGCAAAAGAACCGAAGAGTCTTCATTGAAAATACATGGCTCTTTTTCAAATCTTGCATTGGAATTTAAATGTAAATTCATGCCACTGAGTGAACTAATGGAGGGGTCAGAGCCTGGACTCAAACACCTGGATCATTGTACTGCCCAACTCATCTGGACCACTGATTTAATTAGAAAAGCATTCTCCACCTGATACTTCACTGACACTGCACTATAGACCAGGCCTGTCCCTGCCTTTTACTCTGTGGAACCTGTACTGCTTTATGGACAGCCGGCCAAAATGATTAAAACATCCAGTCTGGGATTTCACTGTCCTTTGTGCCGATTATTTTTGACCTGACTGGTTCAGACTGGAGACAATGCTTTCCAACAGGGTCACAGCTGGGCCATGTGCTAGAACGCTCTCTGCTTTATTGGGATTGGATGGTCTGTCTTTCCACACTGCGAGGGTCATCTTGTGACTCTTTCTCCAGCGACTCTTCTCTGTCTCTCATTCAGTGCCTCTACTCTCTTTCTCCTTCCTCCAGTGCATCTCTATTCCCTTTCCTCTTCATGCCAATACTCTATTTCTCTGTCTATTTTCTCTCTCTTTCACCCACTGTTTAGTGTGTGGACCAGGGTCCTTCTCCCAGCACCACAGTCGACCTTGGCTAGACTGACTAATGTGGAAGGTATGTGCTGGGCGTAAAACCTAATTCACACGAGGAATGCCCAACTTCCCCTGTCAGTCACACTAAATCCTGCTACCCTTTGCATTCTGATCCCACTGTTTCTCTCTCGCTCTCCTCATCATTTACGCATTCTGAGCACCAAGTAGTGCGGATGGAGGGTAGTTAAATCTGGTCTGGGAAATAGTCTGAGTTTTGTTAGATCAAACAAATAGACCAGGCCACACATATTTTGATTATACATTTGGGAGCTAGATATATTAGTACAGTAGGCTCATGGTATAAAAAAACATGAAATCCCTTAAATGTAGATGCTGTTTATATGGTCATATGTTGTGAAATCTATGTTCCAATACTTCACCACACAAACCCATCTAAGGGTGTTTGTCCACCTCTTCTACTCTTTATTGAAATGTCTTCAGTTCCCATAACATTACTGCCTTGGGATAACCATTTCCTGTGCTGTCATCTGTGCATTTCTCATTGAGTGGAAACAGTTTGAGAACTCATGACAATACCTTTTCACAACCCAACTGGATGAGAATCCTGAATCCCCAGAGACAAGCTACATAGTTTCCTTCACAAGCCTCTTTCAAACACTTGAAACTTCAGGGCAGTCAGGTCAAAGAACATGGGAACATTTTATTGAGTCAAATCTTATTTAACATGAAGAGAAAAGCTTGCTTGCAGATGGCACTATGATGAAATGCCATAAAGTTCCCCTTGTGGCATTCATCAAAGGAGAAGGCACACTGAGTCATTCACTGATAGCACAGCATTTCCTTTGCTGTCCTGCACTCACTTCCTTGGTACTGCCAAGGATACTATGCTTAACAATGCTGTGCCTTTGAGTATGAGAGAAAAAAAAAACACAGCAAATCTCCCCAAGTCCCATGGTAAACCAGATGATTCCTCCTCGTTTCTCCTCAGTAACCGTGCCAAGCCCCTGGGGGTCCAGTAGTATGGATGTGGAGACCTAACACAACTCTGAGTCATACACTCACTCATATCCTCTGTCCTCTCAGCTGTCTCTGTGTTTGATTAGTGTACAACAGGGGAATAAAAATCACAGCAGAAGAAAAGCATCACCCTCTGGAGAGTGTGTGTGGTGAGTGTAACCTCTGCCTTGCTGGGGAGGCCATTTAGTCATCATACGTTGCTCAGAATACACTTTATTCATTAGAAACAGCACACAGCGATTCATATGGCCTGAAACGGAGTGCATAGAGTACAGCTATAAATGTAGACCATGCTATTCTCCTCTGCTGGCCTCTTTGTAGTGCTACCTATGAAAACTTCAGACAGGGAGAAGTTAAACCCAGCCCTTCCTCTGTGCAATAACCCAACACCCACTGTCTATTTGTGCTGAGTGTAGGTTTACACAGACAGAAGAGAGGGAGAGAAAGAGGGAGAGGGTGAGAGTGGTGGGAGTGAGGAGCCTATATTAAATGTCAAACTCAAGCTTAAACTAGGGCAGATATTTGAGTATCGCCCAAAACAGGTAACTATAGATGACTTACTAGCCGCTGAGGCCATCTAAGACATAGACAGAGAAAGAAATCTCTCTGAAGCATAGCGTCTTGTTTTAGGAACATCTAATCCCACAGTGAAATCCTGGCATGGGTGTTCCCTGGTTGTAAAGCAGGGGGCTTGTGAGGCCTCCAACTAGTGACTTTGAACCTGCCTCTTTGTCATTACTAATCACACACCTCACCTACCTTAAAGGTCCAATGCAGCTGTTTTTATCTCAATATAAAATCATTTTTTGGTAACAATAAATTACCTTTCTGTGATTTTTTGTTGACAATTTTAATTGAAAACAAAGAAAAATGCTTCTCAGCAAAGAGCAATTTCTCAAACACTAATTTTGACAGGACTGCCTGGGAGTGGTCTGAGTATGGAGGGGAAAACTGAAATATAGCTGTTATTGGCAGAGAGGTTTGGAACTCTTTCTTTCTGGTCTAAACAGGCTGAAATTTCAAGCGGCCTTTTCAAACAGCGCTTACACTTTATCATTTTTTAACAGTATTATTCCAACCTCAGTGTGGATACATATAAAACACAGGAAATCACATTTTTGACTGCACTGGGCCTTTAAGAACACATCAGCTGTTGATAGTTTGACCTGGGCTAGGCACTGGGCCTTTAAGAACACATCAGCTGTTGATAGTTTGACCTGGGCTAGGCGCTGGGCCTTTAAGAACACATCAGCTGTTGATAGTTTGACCTGGGCTAGGCACTGGGCCTTTAAGAACACAGCAGCTGTTGATAGTTTGACCTGGGCTAGGCACTGGGCCTTTAAGAACACAGCAGCTGTTGATAGTTTGACCTGGGCTAGGCACTGGGCCTTTAAGAACACAGCAGCTGTTGATAGTTTGACCTGGGCTAGGCACTGGGCATGATAAGCAATTACCCGCTTTATTGCTCTGTGATTACATCTAGCTTAGTGTAATGTCATTTAAATGTAATAATAGCCTACATTTATTAACAAATGATTCATTGAAAACCTTCGTTTTTTGGGGTGAATTTTTGTTTCATAATCTTAAAACACTCGTCATTGGCCGAAATTGAACACTGAAGGTTCCAGAGTATTCCAAAAATGTAAGTACCCCTACCCCACTACATTGACCAATTAGCAAGTGCTGACATGGAGAACTGGAAAGATAATGATTTGTGACTTGAATTGAGTTCCAGTTTTCCCACTCTACTTTTAATTGAACTGTGTTGTCATGGTAACTCAACCTAAACCCTAGGCATTAGCAGCAGGCTCTTTTTAACCCCAGGGCCAGCTGTAGAGAACCCAGCCTGAGTCCTGGTCTGAGAGCACACCTGCAGAGAGACCATGCAGAGAGCTAACCCTGGGGAATGGATAGCACCTCTTTGCGGTTCTGGCTTGTTACCATTCATTCACACTTCACAGTAACCTTCTAATAATTAAACTACAGACCACACCACTGCACACTCCCTTTATATCAACTTCCCCACGCCATTGTAGTGATTCAGTTTATTCTTAACTCTAACAATTTATGTCCTACGGGAAAGCCAGCAAAAACATTGTCATCATAGTATTGCTATGGAATTGGGCAGTGGAAAGACATTTTTGTGGTGGAACTACGGCCACACCATAACTGGTGTGTTCCATGCTTAAAATCTATTTTGTTAGGATCAGGAGCATGGATTTGACTTACTTCTCCTTTCTTTGGAGGGTGCATGGGGTGAGGTGGGTCATCTAAATTTGACCTAGAGATTTTAAGCCAAGGCTTGTGACATGGTGGGCTTTAGGAGGATTGGTGAGCCAGCGAGACTCTCTCTATGTAGCAGTCGGTCTGATGTTCTCACTCCTGGAAAAATCCCATGGTGGGATGGATCATATCCTGAAAGCCTGGGGATGCTGCTCTGGAGCAGGTCCCAAACAGCATTAGCCATTCTTCGCGAGAACGTGGAAGTAATCACACAATCCAGACATTAAAATGGAATTCAACAATATAAAAAACATGTATTGAAAATGAATACATTTTGGCCAAGTTGGCCAAGTTTATTGTAAGAATGCATCAACGGTTCGTATTTCCCGCAACTTTCTGAAGAGCCAATGAGAATTCCCTGTCTGTGTGGTGAGCCCGTCTACCACTTTGCGTAGCCGTTAGCGATGATGCTAATGAAAAGTATTCTGGTAGATGGAAAGGCTTTCCTAAAAACCTTCTCAATTAAATGTTAACTACAAAGGTCCCGTGTGGCTCAGTTGGTAGAGCATGGCGCTTGCAACGCCAGGGTTGTGGGTTCATTCCCCACGGTGGGACCAGGATGAATATGTATGAACTTTCCAATTTGTAAGTCGCTCTGGATAAGAGCGTCTGCTAAATGACTTAAATGTAAATGTAAAGTAGCCTATGCTTACTGGCAGAATGATATCATGATTATTTGCTTCAATCTAGTGGGTATTTGTTTAGCAAACTCTACCATCATGTGCACTACAAAACACTACTAAACAATATCCTCTTGCTAGGTGCACACTGGAATTAAAGGGCAACTACGCCCAAAAATATAAATGTATAAAAATGTTCCCAGACCTTAAAAGTAGTCTCCTGATGTGGTTTAAGCAAATATTGAACTGATTTTATAGGCATCTACCTTTGACCACACTGCACAAAAAACAAGGCAGGAATATGCCGCCAAAGGCCAGACCATCACGAAATCATAGTCTGCCAATGGTAAGTGCAGTTATCAGTTTACAGTTATCATAGCCCCCCAACCACACTCACTCAAAGGGACTGAGCGGGCCTGGATGACATGGGCAATGTGCTAAATAATAATGAGGAAGTCAGAGTGGATGATTGTTGTCATTGTCAAAATCCAACAATCTATGTATTTATTTAGCTTCACCTCAAATAACTGGAACATTTTCACTATAATTGATTCACTGTCACAACCTGCACTTTAAATGCCCAGCCAGAGTTCGTATTGAAGTAATTCAGTATTGAAGCAGCTGACCTGTCAAGCTGCTTCAATATCCTTGAAAAGGCTTTGAATGTGGAAAAGAGGCACATTGTTTGAGAGATTTTGGGCAAACCAAATATTGAGGAAAATAGGGGTGCATACCATATTTCCATAAACAAACATTGCATGATTTTACAGAGTTTCAGGAAGTTCAAACCCAGTCAGTGCAGAAGGAAAAGTCCCATCATGGGAATGATAATTATCTACGAACGATGCAAAACCAATAACAACGATAACAGCCATGGTGTGTGGGTGTATGACACTTGATGTTTGACTCCTGTCAAACATCAAGCGCGTCACATGTTAAGGGATCACGACAATATAATCCCAGCTACCTGGGGTGTGAAATCTTTAACATTCTAGCAATGGAGTTCATTTGCGTTGGGTCTGAATATGCAAAAGATACAGACCTAAATGCTGCGGTCACAAAATTCCAAGATTAGAATTTTGTATTTTTACCGCTGTAAAATTCAATAACAGTGGAAAAAGTACAATGATTACATCCTACAAGGACTTTCAAGCCTGATGTGAAGAATTCAACAACAGAGCTGGCTTGTATACACGGGGGCAAATAATTATCTTCGAAATCCAAAAGAGTGCGTCCGAATACTGGTTTTGGTTATTGGTTTTGCATTCAATATCTGATGACTTGCTTGTTTTTTGCTAGCTGTGTTATCACTAGCAGGGATGTAGATGGGATAGGCCTGATCTCAGAACATGCTCTTTATAATCTGCTCCAAAAACCTATTTCCTGGAATGGTTTACGATTTATTTGGTGTGCCTTTGAATATTTCTTGCATGTATTTTAGATGCGTGTCATGTATAGATTTATGCGTGTTTTATAGCCTGATAATGGTTCAATACTTATTTTAGTGTTTTTTTATGTATTATATATTTTCTGCATGTATTTTAGATGTGTGGCCTGTAGGGTTTTATGCTGTTTACACTCCCCTGCCTGAAAAGTAGCCAGATGGCTCTATTATTCCTTAAGTCGTTTCAAACTATTGCTTTAGACTGCCTACTATTTGTGATAATCTTCGTAGTTATGCTGCCATATAGAAGCGAGAGTTGCTGAAACAAGAACTAGCCAATGTTTGCAGTGGCGGAGCACTCACTGCACAGCAGCCTATCAAGGAGAGGAAGTGGCAGCGTAGGAAAATATTGTCCGTACTCGACAAATAAAAAATACTAGGCTCCCGTAAATTGTATGGTATGTGTGAGATACGTTCATAATAAGCAAGCTATAGCCTAGGGGCAATTCCAGGATAACGGAATTACGCTTTGACTCAGTTTTTTCACTTTCAAATATATGCCAAATAAAAACCATTGATTTCAAAAGTTTAACAAACCATTGATGTGGTTTGGGTTACTTTGAACAATTTCCACTGAAAATCTTTAAAAAATGTATTTTGTAGAAGAACTGTGCAGATGCAAACTTTGGTAATGTAATTACAGTCAAATCTCCCTGAGGTTTATATGCGACCACATTTTCCAAAAATGTTCATATCTGCTACGAATTAAGATCCAAAGATGTCTGCAGAAAGAATGTGGTGTCAGCTACGAAATGGCACCTTGAGTTTGAAACAATCTCTTTTGGTTATTGGACTACAGTAAGTGAAGTGGATTCAGAAGTTTGGACAGCACAGTAGAGTACAGTAGAGCACAGTGCAGTACAATACAGCTGTACTGTAATGTGCTATCCAAACTTGTATGTTTCACATCTATGATAGGTTCAGATTTGGTCCAGATTTGGTCCAGTCGGTGGACATTAACATCAAGGCCAGGGTGGACTAACCAAATGTTGAAAAAAAGTTTACATCCATGGACGTCCAGTGTCGGTGGGTGCTCAGTGGGTGAGGATGCTGGTTACAGTAAATGGAAAGACAGGAGGTAGGTGTCAGTAAGAGCTGGGAGAGGTGACATTAAGAGAGTGAGGGGTTGTCCAGGCAGACTGTTTTAACTCTTGGTTTCACCACCAGACAACAGAAAGAAAACAGTTATGAGCTGAATATAACAGTATGCCAGTGGAAGGGAGGACAGTATAAGGTGACCCAACTGTGAACTATTATGATTTGCAATTGTAGCCATTCTTTTGCAGTAATTCCGTTACAATTGTTTTTGTAATTCTGTTACCAAATATTTTTTTTGGGGGGGATTTTATTTAATATTTTATAAACAATATAAAACATATACATGCAAACATCATCATACAAACATCAACCACATTACACCTGCCCAGACCCACACCCCGATCTCCAGCGCCCACATCACTTTATGCCACATTGCCTCAAACTGCACCATTTTGTTTCTCTCCGTCGCCCACACACTTTACATTTTTTGGATAATATCACCCACAATAATAAAGCATTTGACCTTCTCATTGCGTTAACAATGGAGGATTGGTTGACTTCCAGTTAAGTATATGCTTTTTTAAAGTTGACGAGAAAAATATCATCCAAACCATCAGGTAAACTCACTCATATGCCATGTCTTGAAATATGCAGACAGACGGATTAACAGCACATTTACATTGTAATACTTCTGACAGCCAATGTTCGGACTTTATAACATTCCCAGAAGGCATGGATTATTTAGTCATTGTTAGTTTTACACTTTAGACATGACTCTGCTGTTGTGCTGTATAATGTGAATTTTGTCTCTTGTATAATAAATTCTATACATTAATTTATAATGGATTAAGCGTACATTTTCATTAACTAATTTCGTTAGTTACGTTCCAACATTCCCTCCCTCTTGTGCCAATATCAGTTAGTATATATATTTTTTAAGAGTTTGATAAGCTATAAAATAAAAACTTGGAGAGAGCCTACCTATCATATGAATATCATTTTCTGACTCAAATAAGATTCCCTCAAGATTGCTCTGATGTCCAAAAGATTTCAATTAAATTTAGTGATAAAACTTTCAAGTTGCATGTATTTGAAAATATATACATTGGTTAATCCAAAATGTAAAAAGTTTTTTCTATTATCAAATCATATTTGTCACATGCGCTGAAAACAACAGCCCTTAACCAACAATGCAGTTCAAGAAATAGAGTTAAGAAAATATTTACTAAATAAACTAAAGTTTTTTTTTAAAGTTACAAGAAAATTCCAGCACAATAACGAGGTTATATACAGGGGGTGTGCGGGGAATGTGCGGGGATACAGGTTAGTCGAGGTCAGTTGGTAAAGTGACTATGTATAGATAATAAACAGTGTGTAGCAGCAGTGTAAAAACAAAGGGGGGGGGGGTCAATGTAAATAGTCTGGTGGCCATTTGATTAATTGTTCAGCAGTCTTATGGCTTGGGGGTAGAAGCTGTTAAGGAGCCTTTTGGTCCTAGACTTGGTTCTCCGGTACCGCTTGCCATGCGGTAGCAGAGAGAACAGTCTGACTTGGGTGACTGGAGTCTTGTCTTTGACAATTTTTACGGTTTCTATGCCTTTAGTTTTTCTTGTGGACCAATTTATCGGTGAATTCTGAAAAGCGATCCAAGGATTGTTCCATAAGGTTGCAGTTTTTAGGGAGTGATATTGGTTCTTCTAGAATACATTACATTTAATGTTCTTAGATTCATTGTTTGAAAATAGACACGTAAAAAGATTTTGGGGATAAGCATGTGCATCTTCAACATGTACCCAATTGTTACTCTTTAGTGCTTTTAACTAACTATATGTCACAAGTAAAAGCCCAGGGTAGCAAGTTGATACAAATCTGGAAGACTAAAACCACCCTCAGATTTACGAAAATGTCCTTTTTATTCTATGAATGCATTGCCCATATAAAAACTTATTACTGAGTATACTTATTTAAAGAATATCTTTGGTGGGGTAATTGATATTACCGAGAGTAAGTATAAAAGCCATGCCATTCTGAAGAGGTTTATTCTACCTGTAAGATTTATAGAAAGATTGTACCATTTACAGTGGGGCAAAAAAGTATTTAGTCAGCCACCAATTGTGCAAGTTCTCCCACTTAAAAAGATGAGAGGCCTGTAATTTTCATCATAGGTACACTTCAACTATGACAGACAAAATGAGAAAAAAAATCCAGAAAATCACATTGTAGGATTTTTTATGAATTTATTTGCAAATGATGGTGGAAAATAAGTATTTTCAGAAGCTCGTCAAAGGTAAGGCATGAATTATATTTTTATTTCTGTGTTTTGTGTCACGCCTGCAGGGTTGAAATATGCTTCTCTCTCTTTGTTTACTATGGTGCTAACTCAGATAATAGCATCGTTTGCTTTCGCCAAAAAGCCCATTTGAATTCTGATATGTTGGCTGGATTCACAACAAGTGTAGCTTTAATTTGGTGTCTTTCATGTGTGATTTAATGAAAGTTAGATTTTTATAGTAATTTATTTGAATTTGGCGCTCTGCATTTGTACTGGCTTTTGGCCAAGTGGGACGTTAGCGTCCCACATATCCCAGAGAAGTTAAATAAAGGTGAAATAAAATTTAAAAAACTTCACATTGGTTTAGGTAGGGCTTCTAGTAGTTTTTTAAAATATAGATTGGATACAAAACCCCCACTTGTGTTCTAGCTACCTAAAAAGTGTATGGAATGGGAGTGGTTGACTCCATAAGTGCACATAGCGGTTCTTAACAGCAAATACATGTAAAAACTAATGAACCAGGTAAATTATACATGTTTTTTTTAGGTCATGAAAGGATAACAAACCATCATTCCTTTTGTCTGAAAGTTTATGAATTCGTTGTTCAGAACAGTGTTTAAAAATGATAGGTTTCCTTTCCAAAAGGTAGGGAGTCATTTATAAATATTATTGTTTGGGTATGCCATTGCACTTCCCAATTACCCAGTTTTTCGATTTGTTGCTAGGTCTGTATTGAGTGGGCAATGATTGGTCCAAACTGAGTACGGCAAAACTTAAAGGAAATTAAGGCAGAGAATAGTACATCTTCCATCTAGACCCCCAAAACCTTTGGGTTGCTGGTTCTTAGTAATTTCAATTCTGGGACGTTCCCCTCTCCATATAAAATTCAAGACTGAACTGTGAATCTTTACCCAGTACCCTAATGGCGTGGACAAAGGAACCATGCTAACAAAGAAATTTAGTCTAGGCGAGACATTCATTTTGACTATCGAGTTAGTAAGGATAAAGTGGACTCCAGTTCTTTTAATTTTTTTACTTGTTCAAACCAGAAGCAAATGTTATTTTAACTGAAAGCACGAACCACTGCATTTAACCAATGAACCCATTTTGTCAACCCACAGGAATCTATCATCATTCACAGGCTCTTTGTTAAGGATAAAGTAATGTAAATCATACCTGAATTTATTACAGAAATCCAAATTTTTTAAGAGTGTGAGATTAAATCTCCACCTTGTGGCACGATTTGGAGTATTGGTTGTAGACAATTTGCACAAGTTTGCATGTATGTACAATTTCCACCTTCTGAACAAAAATATAAACTGTTGCTGTGACGGTCACAAAATTTTGCCAGCATATGATTCTCAAGCAAATAACTGGTCGGTCTAATGGTAATTGACCGAATGATGAACATAAACACATTTAGCATCTCCTGGCTTCCTACAAGCCACTGATGCAGACCTTTGGAACATCTGAATGTTTTAAAGGTCTATTAAATCCATGTAATATAGCCAACACCATTACAATAAATATTCTGGTCAGACTTCGGAGGCGTGCACACCACCCACCGCTTCTGAGCATATTACTCGCTAATGTTCAGTCTCTAGATAACAAGGTAGACGAAATTAGGGCAAGGGTTGCTTTCCAGAGAGACATCAGGGATTGTAACATACTGTTTCACAGAAAAATGGCTCTCTCGGGATATGCTGTCGGAGTCGGTACAGCCACCTGAATTATTTGTACTTTGTGTGGACAGGAATAAACATCTCTCTGGGAAGAAGGGCGTGTATGTATGTATCATGATTAACTTTTTAGTGACGGGGCAGTATTCGGAAATTTGCTTGAATGATGTGCCCAAAGTAAACTGCCTGTTACGTACAATCTGAAATGGTCCACCCACACAGTGTGATGAAGGCGCAATAGCGTCTCTTCAACCTCAGGAGGCTGAAGAAATGTGGCTTGTCACTTAAAATCCTCACCAACTTTTACAGATGCACAATTGAGAGCATCCTGTCGGGCTGTATCACCGCCTTGTACGGTAACTGCACCACCCATAACTACAAGGCTCTCCAGAGGGAGGTGCGGTCCACACAGCGCATCACCAGGGCAAATTACCTGCCCTCCAGGACACCTACAGCACCCGATGTCACAGGAATGCCAAAAAAATCTAAGACAACAACCACCCGATCCACTGCCTGTTCACCCCGCTACCATCCAGAAGGCGAGGTCAGTACAGGTGCATCAAAGCTGGTACAGAGAGACTGAACAACAGCTTCCATCTCAAGGCCATCAGACTGTTAAACAGCCATCACTAACACAGAGAGGCTGCTGCCAACATACAGACTTGAAATCATTGGCCACTTTAATAAATGGATCACTAGTCACTTTAATAATGTTTACATATCTTGCATTACTCATCTCATATGTATATACTATATTTTATACCATCTATTTCATCTTGCCTATGCCACTCATCCATATATTTATGTATATATTCTTATTCCATTCCTTACATAGATGTGTGTATTAGGTAGTTGTGGAATTGTTAAATATTGCTGCATTGTCGGAACTAGAAGCACAAGCATTTCACTACACTCACAATAACATCTGCTAACCATGTGTATGTGACCTATAAAATGGTATTATTTATTTTAGACAGGACTAAATAAGCATGGTATGAAGAAAATGTAGTATTCTTCAGAAGACCAGAATAGCATACTCCTAATTGTCCTTATGTTAGGTCCTGATCTGGCTATGCCAAATGGCTGTGGGCTACACTAGTTCATTTAGCAGATTTGCTTAGATTTGCTTAGAATTCCGTAGCATTATTTTATAGTATAAAGAACACAATTGAATAAAGCTGAATAAAATAAAAAGGATATTTTCTCCAATCAATTTGAGGGAGTGCGCACATGCGGCTATTCTGTGTTGAGCAGTTAAAGAAATAGGTATTCCTATATGCTTAATTTAGTGTTATTAAATGTACGTTTAGTTGTGATAAACGTTGGGCTATATGTTTTGATTCTTAATACATTGTTAGGCTGCACGATGTCGAGTGAACTATCCCTTCACCTTGTTTTTTTAATAAAAAATGTTGTGACAGACGCTTACGTGACAACCAGAATGCATTGTATGACGTCAACAAACATGGCGCCACACATAGCTGCCAAATAGCTAAGCATTAGCTCACCATAATCAGCATAACCTTGAAAAAAGTATTTTAGATATCATGTGTCCATTACAATCTATGCAAGAATTGGAATGCATGAGTTGTCACCAGTACTTGAAAACATGTGAATAAAACAGTAAATGCATGATGCTCCATACATGCATACGGTATGTTACAGTATAAACACAATATACATAAAAAAATGCACTTACTTTGACAGGAAAGCACACATGTCCAAAGTTATTATTTGTAAGGAAAACAACAAAAGGTAATGTGGGCGCCAGCCAGAAAATGTGCCTGGGGGAAAAAGTTAGTGCAAGGCCTGTTCTGACTAGAGATGCGCAAATGTCTTCCTATTTGATCTGGGGAAACACTTGGGAAGGGATGGGGCTCTCGTTGAAGTGAGAAGTTTGTCTGGCTCAGTAAAGCCTCAAACATAAATTGTCCGCAAGAGTGAAATGTGAATTAATGAAGAGGAACACACCTCAATTCAAACTTTTGTTAGAAAATAAAAAACTTATTTGAAACTGACAAGTTGAAACATAGCCTATAGATAATTAGCAGGCAGCGTGCCTTGGTTTGAGGGCAACGCAGGTTAACTGTCCTGTTTCATAACAATCACATTTTGGAACAGTGATTGCATTCTGATATCACGTGTATAAAAAAAAAACTCACACTGGGGTGAATGTTAGAGATATGTAAAACTCACTCGTGGGGAAAAAAATAAATATATTTGTGGTGAAAAACTCATTCAGATTGGCTGGGCCTTGCTCCCCAGTGGGTGGGCATGGCTCCCAACTGGGTGGGCCTATGCTGTGCCCCTGCCCAGTCATATGAAAGTAATAGATTAGGGCCTAATTTATTTATTTCAATTGACTGATTTCCTTATATGAACTGTAACTCAGTAAAATCGCTGAAATTGTTGAGTTTATATTTTTGTTCAGCACAGATGCACTAACTGTGATAAAGTAATATGTAATCGATCCTTAAATGATCGGTGCCTAGCAGAGTAAAAATATATTATTCTACTGTATATGAAATATTCTTTCATCTGTGGATTATGCACTCTACATATATCTGCTAGTGCAAAATCAAAGACCATATTTCAGAACGCTATGGTGGATGGTGGTGCGGTACCCGATTTGTTAGATTTATCCATTGTCAGATTGAGTGTAGTATTCAAGTTACCATCCAAGACCACATGGAAATCAGATATTCCTGTAAATATTTTGGATAAAGAAACAAAACAAATAATCGTGAGTATTGGGGGCATATGCAGAAATAAAAGCTTTTCTTTGCCAGAAAAAATGCATTTCACATAGAAGGATTGCCTATCTTGATCATTGCCTTGGTCTAATATATGAAACTTGAGATTACGCTGAAACACAATAATTACCCCTTTTGTTTTATTATTAGCAGAAGAAAAGGCAGCCACCTTGGAAGTTGTTGTTTTTGATTTTGCTTATATAATCCTTCCTTATACGAGTTTCCTGGAGCATGGCAATATCTACTCCTTTCCTATTTAAAATATCAAAACAACTAGTATGCTTTTTATTTATTTTATTTATTCCAGGAAAGCATAGATAGCTTAACCATTACATTTGGAAAATACTTTGTTGCAAAGTTAGTGAGTACAATCCCCTTTAAAGTAAATAAACTCAGCAAAAAAAGAAACATCCTCTCACTGTCAACTGCGTTTATTTTCAGCAAACTTAACGTGTAAATATTTGTATGAACATTACAAGATTCAACAACTGAGACGTAAACTGAACAAGTTCCACAGACATGTGACTAACAGAAATGGAATAACGTGTCCCTGAACAAAGGGGGATATAAATCAAAAGTAACAGTCAGTATATGGTGTGGCCACCAGCTGCATTAAGTACTGCAGTGCATCTCCTCCTCATGGACTGCAACAGATTTGCCAGTTCTTGCTGTGATGTTACCCCACTCTTTCACCAAGGCACCTGCAAGTTCCTGGACATTTCTGGGGGGAATGGCCCTAGCCCTCACCCTCTGATCCAAAAGGTCTCAGACGTACTCAATGGGATTGAAATCCGGGCTCTTCACTGGCCATTGCAGAACACTGACATTCTTGTCTTGCAGGAAATCACGCACAGAACGAGCAGTATGGCTGGTGGCATTGTCATGCTGGAGGGTCATGTCAGGATGAGCCTGCAGGAAGGGTACCACATGAGGGAGGAGGATGTCTTCCCTGTAACGCACAGCGTTGAGATTGCCTGCAATGACAACAAGCGCAGTTCGATGATGCTGTGACACATCGCCCCAGACCATGATGGACCCTCCACCTCCAAATCGATCAGGCATCCAGAGTACAGGCCTCGGTGTAATGCTCATTCCTTCGACAATAAACGCAAATCCGACCATCACCCCTGGTGAGACAAAACCGTGACTCGTCAGAGAAGAGCACTTTTTGCCAGTCCTGTCTGGTCCAGCGACGGTGGGTTTGTGCCCATAGGCGACGTTGTTGCCGGTGATGTCTGGTGAGGACCTGCCTTACAACAGGCCTACAAGCCCTCAGTCCAGCCTCGCTCAGCCTATTGTGGACCGTCTGAGCACTGATGGAGGGATTGTGTGTTCCTGGTGTAACTTGGGCAGTTGTTGTTGCCATCCTGTACCTGTCCCGCAGGTGTGATGTTCGGATGTACCGATCCTGTGCAGGTGTTGTTACACGTGGTCTGCCACTGCGAGGACGATCAGCTGTCCGTCCTGTCTCCCTGTCTCACAGTACGGACATTGCAATTTATTGCCCTGGCCATATTTGCAGTCCTCATGCCTCCTTGCAGCATGCACGTTCACGCAGATGAGCAGGGACCCTGGTCATCCTTCTTTTGGTGTTTTTCAGAGTCAGTAGAAAGGCCTTTTTAGTGTCCTAAGTTTTCATAACTATGACCTTAATTGCCTTCCATCTGTAAACTGATAGTGTCTTAATGACTGTTCCACAGGTGCATGTTCATTAATTATTTATGGTTCATTGAACAAGCATGGGAAACAGTGTTTAAACCCTTTTCAATGAAGATCTGAAGTTATTTGGATTTTTCCGAATTATCTTTGAAAGACAGGGTCCTGAAAAAGGGACGTTTCTTTTTTTGCTGAGTTTAGATGAGTAATCAATAATCCGCATAGAATATGTAAAAAGAAAAAAAACATTTCCCAAGAGCCCTCCCAGATTGCAACTCATATAAACCTCCTCCTTTCCCTTCCCTTCCCTCCCACCAAAAAGGGAATACTTGTCAGTATATTGCAGCTGCATTAGCATCTTTGGAGGATCTCTAAATTTGCCATTTGTATTACTACGTCTGTCAATCTTATCAAATCTATGATTTTTGTCACCTGCTAAAATAAATAACTATCTGGATTTGATTTAATATAGCTTAAATCTAAACACCCCAGATTTGCCAATGTTGGGATATTGAGTTTTTGTATTTTATCCACTTTTTCTCTCCAATTTCGATCTTGTCTCATCGCTGCAACTCCCCAACGGGCTCGGGAGGCAAAAGTTGAGTCATGCACCCTCCGAAACATGACCCACCAAACTGCGCATCTTAACACGCGCCCGCTTAAAACGGAAGCCAGCCACACCAATGTGTCTGAGGAAACATTGTTCAACTGACGATCGAGGTCAGCCTGCAGGTGCCCGGCCCGCCACAAGGAGCTGCTACAGCGCAATGAGCCAAGTAAAGCCCCCCCCGGCCAAACCCTCCCCTAACCCGGATGATGCTGGGCCAATTGTGCGCCTCCCTATTGGACTCTCGATCACGGCCAGTTCTGATACAGCCCGGGATCGTCCCCGGGTCTGTAGTGACGCCTAAAGCACTGCGATGCAGTGCCTTAGACCGTTGTGCCACTCGGGAGGTCCCGTGTATTGAGTTTTAATAACTCAACAAAATTGACACTAATTGATAGGTGTACCTTCTTTACCTGTTACTTCTGTGAACTTTCACTATCCTCCCTCATGAGGGAGATTTTTTTTTAAATATCTTAAAGATATGTGGGTTTTTGGTAACGGAATTACAAGGCACGAGTCAGTATTTCTTACATACTGACCAGACGCACACGTGCGTGCGTCTGCGTGCGCATGTTGATTTTGTCCACCCACACCAGACGCAACCAGGACACGCAAGTTTAAATATCAAAACAAACTCTGAACCAATTACATTAATTTGGGGACAGGTCAAAAAGCATTAAACATTTATAGCAATTTAGCTAGCTAGCTAATTTGTCCTGGGATATAAACATTGGGTTGTTATTTTACCTGAAATGCACAAGGTCCTCTACTCCGACAATTTATCCAGTTAAAACAGTCAACCAAGTTCGTTTCTAGTAATCTCTCCTCCTTCAGGCTGTATTTGGGACAAGTCATTCACTAAACCTCAACAAAATCTTGTAAGAAATAATGTGGAAATTGAGCAAGTTGAGGTGACTAAAACTACTTGGGAGTAACCCTGGATTCTAAACTGTCATGGTCAAAACATGTGTATACAACAGTAGCTAAGATAGGGAGAAGTCTGTCCATAATAAAGCGCTCCTCTGCCTTTTTAACAACACTATCAACAAGGCAGGTCCTACAGGCTTCTAGTTGTCACACCTGAACTACTATTCAGTTGTGTAGTCAGGTGCCACAGAGACCTCGGGAAACTACAATTGGCTCAGAACAGGCAGCACAGCTTACCCTTAAAATGTACACGGAGTGCTAACATAAATAATATGCATGTAAATCTCTCATAACTCAAAGTGGAGGACAGATTGACTTCATCACTACTTGTTTTTGTAAGAAGTGTTGACATGCTGAATGCACCAAGGTGTCTGTTTAAACTACTAGCACGCACTTGACACACGTACACATGGATTTTGTATTGTAGATATGTGATAGTAGAGTGACCTGAGGGAACACACTTAATGTGTTGTGAAAAGTGTTATGAAATGTAATGTCATGTAATATTTTAAATTGTATATACCTGCCTTAATGTTGCTGGACCCAAGGAAGAGTAGCTACAGCCTTGGCTAATGTGGATCCTTATAAATACAAATTAGCACTGCAGGTAGGCCTATGTCACGCAAAAGCCTCACGAGTAGATATTTTTATAAACCTTTTATGGATAGGCTACTTGGCTAAAGAATGGCCAGGATAAGAAAGACACCGGACACATTGCTGTTGAACCAGCTTTCGTTACAGTAGGGTAAGAGTAGCCTATAAGGATTAGACCCACCCGTTGTATAATTGACATTAATGGAATGGTCTTTTTGAAACATTTCTTGCACATAACTGGTATGTTCCTATGAAAACGTTAGGTAATAACTTGAGACTCTTAAAGGAAAGTGCTCTAAAGTTGTGTTTACGTTTGTTGTTAGCTGGGTGGATAACCTTTCTATTTTACATCTATTGGTACTTCATCAGTCCAAAACTCAAATCAATATGCTATCGAGGCACATACATAGGTCTGGCTTGTGTAGACTATAGAATCGTTTCTATGTTCAAGCGCAGTGTGAAATTGATGCACGTCGCTACTGTAGGCTACTTACCTACTGCCACGCACATCACGTCCACCAAGACATACATCTTCTTTTTTCTCAAATCCATCATTTTATTCTATTGATAGAGGCTGCCAGTTGATAGGACACGTGTTTGGAAATTTAGTTTACGAGTGTTGCCATTGAGTCCGCTGGGTAAAACGTATGCAGCCAACCTGTATTGCGAGTTCTTCCGGTTTTTAAGCTACTTTCCTACCTGCCCACAGATGTTGACACCTATGTGTGCAATTTTGAAGTGCGAAAAATGCCTTCCAAACTTAGACTCTAGTCATCTCAATCGGCGACAGTGTTAAATTCTTACCCTCATATTTTTGTTGTAATGACAGGCTTGAAAAATAAACCTTCGTTTTACAGTAGTTGAGCCGTCCTACAAACCAATAACGTTACAACCCTCCACGCCACAGATCCCTCCTTCCCACTTCCTTGAAATTTTTTACTCCAACAATCTGACGTCGAATAGTAGGCCTACATTATCTGCTCCAAATTTGAATGTAAGAATTGACACTGACTTCAATAATAAAAGAAAGCTGAGCAGAAGTCTGTCTTGCTGGTGGTAAAGTAGTTAGTTTGAGTAGCCTACAGTGGACAGCAGCTGATTTGTGTGGAGGCGGATGTACTTCACTGTACTGTGTATTGATTGATAAATGAGCCATACAACTTTGGGGATATTTAAGAGCATTTCCATAGATCAGTATAAACTTACTGGGATTTTGGGGGAAACCCATGGTACTACATTCATGTTGACACGTGTGATAAATAATGTTTTATATCTTAATTAGAGTTGTTATATGATATTGCCTTGAGGGCATTCAAGGCAAGTAATAATTTATCACTCCAAACATGGCAATAACAATATCTTATATTCAATCATGACATAACCCAAATCTATCGACTGTAGCCAGTAGGCTACATACCTCAGCAGGCACGCCATTAGAGCTGGGCGATATGGATATTACGATAAATTGCCTGAATTGATGCAATAACAATAAATAGGACGATAAGTTTATAACAATGTGCACCACAGTTTTATTTATTTATTATCCTTTAAACTACTCCTACTAGGTTGATGGTTGTATCCATCAATTGTGCCATCATCCATATTAACAAACTTATTTCATTTCAAAATTAACATTTCTCTGGTATAGGCTACTTAACGTAAATAACGATATCAGCAAAATGCCTGCGATAAGTGATCGGTATGGTCAGGGGTGGATCATTTTCATTTAATCGTCCCAGCTCTACACCCCATGCATAGTTTCACTGTCCTGGGTCAATATTGCTTACTTGAATAACACGTGCATAGATTTCCATACAGTGCCTGATCCTTAATTCAGTAGGCTGTACAGTATTTAACATGCTATCCTCCAACAACAAAAAAGCCACAGGGATGCTGATTCACACATGACTGGAGTTGGCCGGTTGACGCTGGGTAGTAAAAACGAAATTGGGTCTAAATGTGACATTAGTTGTGGGCATTAATCAAAGCGGGGTGGACCCACGCTGAGTAATGGGCTCAGTATGTGGAAACATTAATACTCTGCGAAACAAGACAAACTTACAGTCTTACAAAAGCAAAATTACATTTACAAATCCTGCTGGGACTGTATAATTAACATTACCAAGCAACAGCAGGACTCCAAGAAGCTGGGATAACTTAAGGATTTCTGTTTCTTCATTAGGACTAGACTGGGGGTAGACTTATGTTCTAGCCTGGCATGACACCCTTCTAGCCTCGCTTATAACACAGGAGTAGCTAAATACCAGGAGTTAGACATGCATCAGTAGATAAGATGATATTTCAGCATATATTTGTAAAAGTTTATATATAGAACATATGATTAATATATTTTGAAGTACTTTTCATGTGGCCTTGCACTTTGACTTTGCCAGAAAGCACAGTAAGACACAATGGAAACCTCCGTGTGTAAAGATTTAGATGCACTATTGTAAAGTGGCTGTTCCACTGGATGTCATAAGGTGAATGCACCAATTTGTAAGTCGCTCTGGATAAGAGCGTCTGCTAAATGACTTAAATGTAAATGTAAATGTAAATAACAGAAACAAATGGAGGAAATCTGATAGAATAGCAAGGAACAGTAAATACAAATTCAAAACATTGCAGCCAGGGATCAGACATCCTAAGAAATGGAACTATCACTTATACTGACATGCAACAATTTCAAAGATTTTACTGAGTTTCAGTTCATATAAGGAAATGTAAATTGAAATAAATTCATTAGGACCTAATCTATGGATTTCACATGCCTGGGCATGTCTTGGCAAAGGAGACACACACTAACACCGATGTGCAAAATAATTGAAAGGAATAAGCTTTTGCATATGGAATTTGAAATGAAAAAAATTCAGATCATGAAACATGGGACCAACACTTTTTACATGTTGCGTTTATATTTTTGTTCATTGTGCATTCAAAATCAATAGGTTTCTGCCCCCTACTGGGTGAGTGGGGACAATGGGGCTGTATTTGAAATTATAATAATAACTTTAAACATGTAATATTGGCTTGACTAACAATAGCATTAAAGTGCAATACAGAGTAATCAATGAAAATAATACTTTCACAAAATGAGTCCTACTCTGTGTAGTTTCTTTTGACTTCCAGAGATCTTCAATGAGAGCATTTGTCTACAGATATGTGTAGTGGATCTGTGTTTTTCCATTTTGTAGTGCACAGTCCCATTTTGCTATCTGGCATTCAAAAGTACCCACCCCCTCAGTGAAAAAGACTGTGGTGTATTTAGTCTCGGTGTTCCAGGTTGACAGGCTACTATGTGCGGTGTCAGGGACTTAAGGTCAGAGATTCTGCTTTATCCTGCAGAGAACAGACACTGTTATCAGACTCTCAGACTAAGTGGAGGCCAGTCTGCAGTCTGCTGCTAATCAGCCAAGGAAACATGTGGGTCTGGTAGAATGCAGGAGGCTGATAAGACATGGGGAGAGTTGCACTGCAGGCCATCTAGGCTGCTCTCTCTATGGCTCTCTCACCTCTGTCTCCAATGTAGGCAGGTCAGCAGTATCAGGACAGTGAGCACATCAGGAATGGAACACAGCAGGATGGTGTCCACTGAATCGATGCCCTCTGGATTGGAACAAACACACACAACATACAGACACACATATGGATTAACATCCACAAACACATAAACAAGTGCACATAAACACACACATATGGATGAACAGCTGTCTACTCCAATGGAGGTAAGTCAATAGAATAGTTCCAACATCTCTGCCTGTCTTAGTCCTCACCTACAGCTGTTGGACCAACAGGACTCCTTCAATGTTGATCCTGTACAGTCCAGACAAACCACTCAACTGGTACCACAGCCGTTCTCCTGGTGTAACTACAACCTCAGGATTTCCTCTTCAATCTGGACGTAGAGGCTGTAGTTGCAGCTGAAGCCATGCCTCTGCTCCAGAGGAACAGACTCCCACTGCAGGACAACGTCTGCTCAGGTTCTGCACCACTGCCTTTGGGCCAGCAGAGTGGGCTGAAGAGTTAGTGTAAGAGGGTGAGTATAAAGGAATACAATACATCCACATAAAAATGTATTCATTATGGTGACAGCTACTGACAAATCAATGAATGAGCTGAGCTAAAGCCTAGGACATACATTAGGTCTGTGTTGTGTGTGTGTATTTTACCTCCTTGCCTGGTGTAGGCTTGTACTGACAGCTCCTACCCAGTCACTGCACCATACTCAGGCCTCACAGTCTAGCTGTAGCACAGCTCCGGCCACACGCCCTCTGACAACAACAATACTCCCACCCATGTTTAGAATGCCATTCCATGCAACAGCACATACTTGTCTGTCAAGTCTTTGTACATACAACACATACTGTAAAAGGTAGGGCCCAGAGTTTTTCCTGATCACATCACCAAATAGGGCCTTGGGTGCTGGGAGATCATACCATCAGTAAGACATATGTACCATTTTACATTGCATACACATTGGACACAATACAACTAAAACTATGCAAGTTTCTGGGCATTTGTTCAACTTCATATCAAGATCTGCACAAAGCTATCATCTTAATATGTTGCAAAGGTATTGACATCAATGATCAAATATAGTCAGAGTCTGTACCTGTGGGGGTAGGGTCAGGTGACAGGAAGTGTTGGACACACTCAGGGCATTGCAGTCACCTGTGTGCAGTGCATTCTGGAAACCCTCAGTACAGCAGGACATGTTAAACCACAGGACTGAGCATTTCACCTGACTCCTGGGCGAGGACTGCAAGACACACAAAGACAACTCAAACTGAATGTTTATAGAATACGCATGTAGACACTTTAAAATGAAATGGACCTGATTGAGCAGAGTGACTAGCTCTAGCATAGTGCCACCTCACCTTCCACAGCAAAGTCACTCATCTCATGTCTGCCCCACCTACAGGCTGAACGGTACTCCCGGCCAAACTGAACAATCTGGGGAGAAGGGCCTTGGTCAGGGAGGTGACCAAGAACCCGATGGTCACTCTGACAGAGCTCCGGAGTTCCTCTGTGGAGATGGGAGAAGCTTCCAAATGGACAACCATCTCTGCAGCACTCCACCAATCAGGCCTTTAGGGTAGAGTGGCCAGACAGAAGCCACTCCTTAGTAAAAGGCACATGACAGCCTACTTGGAGTTTGCCAAAAGGCACCTAAAGGACTCTCAGACCATGAGAAACAAGATTCTCTGGTTTGATGAAACCAATATTGAACACTTTGGCCTGAATGCCAAGCGTCAAATCTGGAGGAAACCTGCCACCATCCCTATGGTGAAGCATGGTTGTGGCAGCATCAAGTTGTGGGGATGTTTTTCAGCGTCAGAGACTGGGAGACTAATCAGAGTTGAGGGAAAGATGAACGGAGCAAAGTACAGAGAGATCCTTGATGAAAACCTGCTCCAGAGTGCTCAGGACCTCAGACTGGGGCGAAGGTTCACCTTCCAACAGGACAACGACCCTTAGCACACAACCAAAACAACATAGGAGTGGCTTCGGGACAAGTCTCAATGTCCTTGAGTGTCCCAGCCAGAGCCCGGACTTGAACATCTCTGGAGAGACCTGAAAATAGCTGTGCATCGAGGCTCCCCATCCAACCTGGCAGAGCTTGAAAGGATATGCAGAGAATAATGGGAGAACCCCCTCCCCCCCAAATACAGTTGTGCCAAGCTTGTAGTTCCGAACCCAAGAAGACTCGAGGCTGTAATCGCTGCATAAGGTGCTTTAACAAAGTACTGAGTAAAGTGTCTGAAAACTTACGTAAAAAGAAAAAATATATATATTCTAAAAAACAGTTTTTGCTTTTTCATTATGGGGTATAGTGTGTAGATTGAGGGGAAAAAACTATTGAATTAATTTTAGAATAAGGCTGTAACGTAACAAAATGTGGAAAAGTCAAGGGGTCTGAATACTTTCCGAATGCACTGTATGGAGGAAAAAACGGACAAAAACTTAATGCCAACACCTGCTGTAGACATACGGTGCCTTTAGAAAGTATTCACACCCCTTGACTTTTTCCACATTTTGTTGTTTTACAGCCTGAAACTTCTTCAGTCAATAAGTATTCAACCCCTTTGTTATGGCAAGCCTAAATAAGTACAGGAGTAAAGATTGCTTAACAAGTTACATGGATTCACTCTGTGTGCAATAATTGTGTTTAACATGATTTTTGAACGACTACCTCACCTCTGTACCCCACACATACATTTATCTGTCAGGTCCCGCAGTCGAGCAGTGAATTTAGAACAGATTCAACCACAAAGACCAGGGAGGTTTTCCAATGCCACACCTATTGGTAGATAGGTAAAAATGAAATCTCAGACATTGAATATCCCTTTGAGCATGGTGAAGGTATTAATTACACTTTGGATGGTGTATCAATACACCCAGTCACTAGAAAGATACCTTTGTAACACAGTTGCTGGAGAGGAAGAAAAACACTAAGGGATTTCACCATGAGTCCAATGGTTGACTTTAAAACAGTTAGAGTTTAATGGCTGTGATAGGAGAAAACTGAGGATGGATCAACAACATTTTAGTTATCCACAATACTAACCTAAATGACAGAGTGAAAAGAGAACCTGTACAGAATAAAAATACTACAAAACAAGCATCTTGTTTGCAATAAGGCACTAAAGTAAAACAGCAAAAAATGTGGCAAAGAAATTAACTTTATGTCCTGAATACAAAGCGTTATGTTTGGGGCAAATCAAACAACACATCATTGAGTACCACTCTTAATATTTTCAAGCATGGTGGTGGCTTCATCATGTTATGGGTATGCTTGTCATTGGCATGACTATGGAGTATTTTAGGATAAAAAGAAACAGAATAGAGCTAAGCACGGACAAAATCCTAGAGGAAAACCTGGTTCAGTCTGCTTTCCAACAGACACTGGGAGATGCTTACCAAGACAACAGTTAATGTTCCTGAGTGGCCTAGTTACAGTTTTGACCTAAATTGCCTTGAAAATCAATGGCAAGACTTGAAAATGGCTGTCTAGCAATGATCAACAACCAACTTGACAGAGCTTCAAGAATTTTAAAAAGAATAATGCGCAAATATTGTGCAATCCAGGTGTGCAAAGCTCTTAGAGACTTACCTAGAAAGACTCACAGATGTAATCGAGGCCAAAGGTGATTCTAACATGTATTGAATCAGGGGTGTGAATACTTACGTAAATGAGATATTTCTGTATTTAATTTTCAATACATTTGCAAACATTTCCAAAAACAGGTTTTCACTTTTAATCCCTTTTGAAATGAGTCTAACACAACAAAATGTGGAATATGTCAAGGGGTATTAATATTTTCATAAGGCACTGTACATATTATACACATCACACTCTATACCTTATATAGTCCTACAGTAACTGACAGATTGGAGATCACAGTGGGCCACACACCTGCTCCTTTGTGCTGTACAGCAGCTAGTACACCAGAGCACCAGAGGAGATACGGTTCTTGGACACCGGGAAGCTGGAATTTGTAGTCAACTGCAGCTTCAGGCATCTGGGTCTGCCTTTCACCGCTGACAGACTGGAGCTTGGGAGGACTGGGGTGGGCAGCTTCAATGAGGGGAGAGAGAGACCTAAAGATGTAAAGTAAGATTTGTGTTAAACGTGTGTATAGTCTATTGTATTTGACACTGTGTATTACCTGCGTATATTGTAACGGCTGGAATGGAATAAATGGAGTGGTATCAAACATATGGAAACCACATTTGACTCCGTTCCATTTATTCCATTCCAGCAATTAATGAGCCTGTCCTCATAGCTCCTTCCACCAGCCTCCTCTGGCTCCCATAGTAATAAGCAAAAAAAGAAACGTCCTCTCACTGTCAACTGCGTTTATTTTCAGCAAACTTAACATGTGTAAATATTTGTATGAACATAACAAGATTCAACAACTGGAGACATAAACTGAACAAGTTCCACAGACATGTGACTAACAGAAATTGAATAATGTGTCCCTGAACAAAGAGGGGGTCAAAATCAAAAGTAACAATCAGTATCTGGTGTGGCCACCAGCTGCATTAAGTACTGCAGTGCATCTCCTCCTCATGGACTGCAACAGATTTGTCAGTTCTTGCTGTGAGATGTTACCCCACTCTTCCACCAAGGCACCTGCAAGTTCCCAGACATTTCTGGGGGGAATGGCCCTAGCCCTCACCCTCCGATCCAAAAGGTCCCAGACGTGCTCAATGGGATTGAGATCCGGGCTCTTCACTGGCCATGGCAGAACACTGACATTCCTGTCTTGCAGGAAATCACGCACAGAACGAGCAGTATGGCTGGTGGCATTGTCATGCTGGAGGGTCATGTCAGGATGAGCCTGCAGGAAGGGTACCACATGAGGGAGGAGGATGTCTTCCCTGTAACGCACAGCGTTGAGATTGCCTGCAATGACAACAAGCTCAGTCCGATGATGCTGTGACACACCGCCCCAGACCATGACGGACCCTCCATCTCGATCAGGCATCCAGAGTACAGGCCTCAGTGTCATGCTCATTCCTTCGACGATAAACGCGAATCTGACCATCACCCCTGGTGAGACAAAACCGCGACTCGTCAGTGAAGAGCACTTTTTGCCAGTCCTGTCTGGTCCAGCAACGGTGGGTTTGTGCCCATAGGCGACGTTGTTGCCGGTGATGTCTGGTGAGGACCTGCCTTACAACAGGCCTACAAGCCCTCAGTCCAGCCTCTCTCAGCCTATTGTGGACCGTCTGAGCAGTGATGGAGGGATTATGCGTTCCTGGTGTAACTTGGGCAGTTGTTGTTGCCATCCTGTACCTGTCCTGCAGGTGTGATGTCCGGATGTACCGATCCTGTGCAGGTGTTGTTACACGTGGTCTGCCACTGCGAGGATGATCAGCTGTCCGTCCTGTCTCCCTGTAGCACTGTCTTAGGCGTCTCACAATACGGACATTGCAATTTATTGCCCTGGCCACATCTGCAGTCCTCATGCCTCCTTGCAGCATGCCTAAGGCACGTTCACACAGATGAGCAAGGACCCTGGGCATCTTTCTTTAGGTGTTTTTCAGAGTCAGTAGAACGGCCTCTTTAGTGTCCTAAGTTTTCATAACTGTGACCTTAATTGCCTACCGTCTGTAAACTGTTAGTGTTTTAACGACCGTTCCACAGGTGCATGTTCATTAATTGTTTATGGTTCATTGAACAAGCATGGGAAACAGTGTTTAAACCCTTTTCAATGAAGATCTGTGAAGTCATTTAGATTTTTACGAATTATTGTTGAAAGACAGGGTCCTGAAAAAGGGACGTTTCTTTTTTTGCTGAGTTTAGAATGAATCATTCTGTGGTGGCACCAGTGCTGGAACATGTCAGTCTGCCTTTGTTTCCCTCATGGTTGGGGAAATACATGTTGAAGGATTTACTGGCCTTTATTTCTAACTAATGCTGTCTATTTTTTATTTAACCTTTATTTAACTAGGCAAGTCAGTTAAGAACAAATTATTATATACAATGACGGCCTTCCCCAGCCAAACCCTAATCCCGGACAATGCTGGGCCAATTATGCGCCACCCTATGGGACTCCCAATCACGGCCGGTTGTGATACAGCCTGGAATCAAACCAAGATCTGTAGTGACACCTCTAGCACTGAGATGCAGCGCTTTAGACCGCTGTGCCACTTGGGAGGGGCCTAATATAATCACAAGCAGTTACTTGTGCAGTAGTATGTGATGGCATCTTACATATTGACCTACAGTGTGTAGTGTGTGTCTGGGGGAGAGCCCTGTCCAGGTGTCCAGTAGCAGGTCACATTGGCCCAGGCCATGAAGACACACTGAGGCTTGCTAGGGCTGAGGGAGAACTCTGCATGGACCAGACGGAAAAGAGAGGATATAGATGATTAAAGGTGTGTAGAAATAATGTTTCACTATTAAATCACAAATGGGAAGAGCACATTCTATATGTTATTGCTTGTCATTGGCTGAACAAACCACAGCTCTCCTTTTAGAGAGCTCTCAAGAAATACCAACAAATTATAGCCCTTTCTGATATACTCCCGGATGTTACTGTGCATTCCTTATTAATGTAATTATCTATTTAGTCTATATCATTTATATATCCAGGAAGTCATGTTGAGATTAACTAATCTCTTTTCCCCAAAAAAATTTATTGGTCGGCATACACATATTTAACAATGTTATTGTGGGTGTAGCGTAATGCTTGTAACAAAGTTGCTTAGGAGCCAGAAACAGAGCGGCCATGTCTATCAGCGCCATCAAATGAGACCTACAGTGAGGGGGAAAAGTATTTGATCCCCTGCTGATTTTGTACGTTTGCCCACTGACAAAGAAATTATCAGTCTATAATGTTAATGGTAGGTTTATTTGAACAGTGAGAGACAGAATAACAACAACAAAAATCCAGAAAAACGCATGTCAAAAATGTTATAAATTGATTTGCATTTTAATGAGGGGAAATAAGTATTTGACCCGCTCTCCATCAGAAAGATTTCTGGCTCCCAGGTGTCTTTTATACAGGTAACGAGCTGAGATTAGGAGCACACTCTTAAAGGGAGTGCTCCTAATCTCAGTTTGTTACCTGTATAAAAGACACCTGTCCACAGAGGCAATCAGTCAATCAGATTCCAAACTCTCCACCATGGCCAAGACCAAAGAGCTCTCCAAGGATGTCAGGGACAAGATTGTAGACCTACACAAGGCTGGAATGGGCTACAAGACCATTGCCAAGCAGCTGACAACAGTTGGTGCGATTATTCGCAAATGGAAGAAAAACAAAAGAACTGTCAATCTCCCTCAGCCTGGGACTCCATGCAAGATCTCACCTCGTGGAGTTGCAATGATCATGAGAACGGTGAGGAATCAGCCCAGAACTACACGGAAGGACCTTGTCAATGATCTCAAGGCAGCTGTGACCATAGTCACCAAGAAAACAATTGGTAACACACTACGCCGTGAAGGACTGAAATCCTGCAGCGCCCACAAGGTCCCATTGCTCAAGAATGCACATATACATGCCCATCTGAAGTTTGCCAATGAACATCTGAATGATTCAGAGGACAACTGGGTGAAAGTGTTATGGTCAGATGAGACCAAAATGGAGCTCTTTGGCATCAACTCAACTCGCCGTGTTTGGAGGAGGAGGAATGCTGCCTATGACCCCAAGAACACCATCCCCACCGTCAAACATGGAGGTGGAAACATGCTTTGGGGGTGTTTTTCTGCTAAGGGTTCAGGACAACTTCACCGCATCAAAGGGACGATGGACGGGGCCATGTACCGTCAAATCTTGGGTGAGAACCTCCTTCCCTCAGCCAGGGTATTGAAAATGGGTCGTGGATGGGTATTCCAGCATGACAATGACCCAAAACACACGGCCAAGGCAACAAAGGAGTGGCTCAAGAAGAAGCACATTAAGGTCCTGGAGTGGCCAAGCCAGTCTCCAGACCTTAATCCCATAGAAAATCTGTGGAGGGAGCTGAAGGTTTGAGTTGCCTCGAAACCTTAATGACTTGGAGAAGATCTGCAAAGAGGAGTGGGACAAAATCCCTCCTGAGATGTGTGCAAACCCGGTGGCCAACTACAAGAAACGTCTGACCTCTGTGATTGCCAACAAGGGTTTTGCCACCAAGTACTAAGTCATGTTTTGCAGAGGGGTCAAATAGTTATTTCCTTCATTAAAATGCAAATCAATTTATAACACTTTTGATTTTCTTTTTTGTTATTCTGTGTCTCACTGTTCAAATAAACCTACCATTAAAATTATAGACTGATCATTTCTTTGTCAGTGGGCAAACGTACAAAATCAGCAGGGGATCAAATACTTTCCCCCTCACTGTATATCCTGAAAGACAACACAAAATCAAGAAACAACATGTGGAAACATAAAACACAAAAAAGCAATACATTACAAAATTATTTTAAAAAACACAATGAAAATAAAACAATCCAAAACAATTGCATTCCTCCACAACCAAGCTCTGAATTAAGGTCCTGAATTCATTTAAAGGGGAAATCTGCAGTTGCTACAGTACATTAATATATACCCATTGATTCTTGAATATATATACCAGATGCTTCATCAGAGCCCAAAATATAAACGTGTTTGTTTGTATCATTTGTATTTAATGGTCAATCCTTGTATCCATAGCTCTGTCCGTGAGTCCATGAAACAGACTGCTGTAACCTAGCCTACTTCAGGTTATTGAGGGTCTAGCCTACACTCTGATAAGAAAGAAACCCTGTCGAGGTAGCAGCATGCCAATTTCACAACACCTAGTCCATCAAGGGCTCTTAAATAGCTAGTCTTTTTAAGAGAAGCAAGACTTGTTCCAACTTCCAATGCCTGTAGAACCACCACTCTGAAAAGTAAGACAAATTCTCACCTGAAGCAGTGCAAATATGAAGCCCTACAAGAAGAGCCATTAGTGCCAGACTCCTGTCGTCCAGCCTGAGTTAAGGTGAATCCCTATACCTCCAGCACCCCGAGTCTGCCTATCTGAACCCTCTCATTGGCCTGAGATATGGGTTATAAGAAGCTTGTCTTGCCTGTGTAAACAAATCTCAACACGCCTCATTAGAAAGGGGTCCGCTACCACGCATGGTGTACTCGGAGTCACACGACACAGAGCTCTGTGTAGACAGTGTGTAGAGATGTGTGACAGTCCCAAGAACCCCCCCCCCCCCCCCAGTTATGACAATGTCCTGTAGTAGCCTCTCATACAGTGGGCCAATAGGCTACACATACCAAGCTCACTATCTTGTTTATCAAATTGTGGATCACAGATCACAGCTCACATTAGAAAAACAATGTATGGGAATTAGTGGATGCCATATCCCTCCCACATTTCCTAATGAATGGTTATCGCTTCTTGCTAGGTGTTCACCTGTCAGTCACTTAGTCACTTTCCAAGGAATTAAGAATAATGAATGAGTTTACCTTTGAGGAAGTAAGCCTGTAATTTCTTGCTCTCTGTTGCATCAGTTCAAATAAACCAGATCCTGATTCAAAATAATGTAATGCAGAAATGTACAGAATATCCAGTTGAATTTGAAGCCTGGTTATATTGTAGGCATAGTGTAAGGCCAGTACATGAGTACTGTGGAGATTTGTTTGGGTATGTGTTATTCAGCTACTGGGTTATTCAGTGTGAGTTCCGGGTTAACCAAGTTTCTGAATCACTACAGATCTCCACAGTGTGGGTTATTCAGCTACTATACTGGCACCACCCAATCACAGGATATGTAAAAACATTTTGGTACAATCTTGGTTAGCCCAGAATTAAAATCTTGCATAATTTGGTCAGATACATAGTCTGTCCACAAGAGATTCATGTGGATACAATGTTGTTGGAAATTGAATTGAAGTACTAAAGTATTTTTCAACAGATTTGCACACAAGACTAAGATTCAAGTACTGGTGTGTGTATGCGTGCAATGACTTTCATTAATTGTCAAAATGTTTAATATATTTTGTTTGTACTTTTTAAAAAACAAAATATAATAATTATAATTACAAACCAATATAAACAGAAGCAGTATGATATAAATGCTAAAAAATAATAAACAAAAGGCAGTGTTTCTACTCCCCTTCCTGTCCCGATAGTCAACGTCCAGAACCTCCTGTAAACGGTTGAACAAAAACAAACAGATCTAGAACAGCTCAGGTCAGAGCAGGGAGTAGAGGGAAAACCCCACCTATAAAAATAGAAAATGGGGAATAAATAAATAAATTGAGTTTTCCTGCCGTCGGGACAGAGAGCACAGGGGACAGATTCTCTCCCCCTGAGCAGGGGGAACAAAGCAGGCAGGCAGGCTCTCTTCGGACTAAGCGACAGCCAAGGTCCTCTAGTGGCAGAATACAGTACAGCATCAGTGAAAAATGGCGTCTGTTCAGGAGGGTGCAACGGTACGGAATAAGCAAGCGTGTTAGCTCTGTATATCACATTCTCCATCTGCAATGTTCATAATGTTTCACCCTTCTGAACACACCCCTTTTGGGTCGATGTCCTTCAATGCCGTTGGGCTTTTTCAATGACTGTTATCCACAAGGTCGGATGGGTGGTTCAGGGCAATATTCAAACCTTAAATCACACAAAAACTGGAGTTGAGATACAGGGAAGAAGCCAGAGGCTACAGTACCTGTGTATTCAGTGACTTACCTACAGTAGCATGTACAATAATGCGCAAAACACACGCTAATGTGCCTTCCGTGGTTGTCAGGCAATTGTGGGAGTTTGGTACTGTACAAGACCTTTAAACGTCAACATAAACTGGAAAGAGAGAACACAAGGACTCCCATCACAAACTCAGGTTCCTTATTGCAAACCTGCCAATGAATACCTGAACAACTGGGAACAAATAACAACAAAATAAAAACATTGTGACAATCTCAAAAGCATAGTTTCATGGTATTCCTATACAGATCTTTCCTCTTAAACGTACTGTATACAAAACCTTCAGTTTCAGTTGTAGATGTGGAATCTCTCACAGTGAACCAGGGAGGCAGATCCTACCTAAGAGATCCACAGTCAGAGTGGTGATAAGTCATACAAGTGCAGACTGAACCCTGCTTCTAAAAACAGCCTTATCAGAACTGATAGAGAGGGAGAACATCTCTTGTGGACATCTGCTATAGTACAGCATCAAGGATTCCAGGTCATGCCTGTCTGCTGCTCACTGTTCCCAGTAAACGATGGGAAATCAGTGAGGGAGGTTAAATCACAGTCTCTAGTTCTGCTCTGAACGAGGCCACTGCAACAAACATCAGGCTAACTGTTTTGGCCTTGGAGCCATCAACGAGCCCACCAGCTTTTCCAGTCCCAACATTATATCTAAGAATTGTCTAAGAACTGGGAACGTCTCTGTAGAACTCCTGCTCTTCCAGAATAGACAGGTAGGTAAGCCATTGTGCTTGTGAGCAATGGGAGTCCCCTAGTAAACACTCTGATACAGGTAGGCCTATCTCCCGCGCAAAAATACCGTTTCTCTCCTGGGGAGCTTCACACCATCACATGGGTGAGCTCTGGTCCAAGTTAACTTCAACTGGCAGTACTTAGAAGTACAAACTACCCAGGCATTATTGGAATGTTCTCCAGGGTAAAGACACCCTTCTTTCTCCCCTCACTGGGTGAGAGAGCGGGAGTGCTGGACGGGAGGGGGGCACAGGGCCGAGGGACACAGGTAACTGCTGATGGCCCCAAAGTCAGAAGTGACGGAGGAGGATGGGGCAATGGCAGACAAGGGTGGGGGCTGGGGGACGGAGGGCAGGGAGAAGTCCACCTGCAGCCTCTGAGAGGCCCCACCCTCTGGCTCCATGGACAGGCCGTCTCGAAGGAAGGGCCCCAGCTGCACCCTCTGAGAGGCCCCACCCTCTGGCCCCATGGACAGGCCGTCTGGAAGGAAGGGCCCCAGTTGCAGCTGGTAGAAGCCAGAACCCAGGAGATGAGGCTCTGCTGGGGAGGATGTGGGGCTGCCGCTGGGCCGGGGGGAGGGGTGGAGCTGGGCAGGGGGAGAGGTGGGACAGCGGACCGGGCTAGGACAGTTCAGAGAGGGCTCCTGCTGCAGGTCCTTCAGAGAGGGGAGTGGAGATAAGTGTCTGAACAGCTGCTCCCTCTGTGGGCTTGGGCTGGGACAAGGAGCACCACACAGCTCCAAAACCTCCATCCGCAATTCAGCATCTAGACAAGGAGAGAAGAATTACAAAGAAGGACTTGAACAAGCACTACCTCAATGGTAACTGATCGAGTCATCACTGGCATTGACATTGGACAGTGGTTTCCCTTTTTTCTCCTTAATGTTACAATCAGCTCCACACAAAATCTTAGTTTCAGACAAAGTACAATTTAACAAAGCTGGTAAACATGGTAAGATAATTAGAACATAATTATAAAAAGAATGTTAATAAAATACTCATCAATCATTTTAGGTTACAATTCAGAAAGTATTGAGAGGAAGCCAATACAACATTTCTAAAATGCTAAGCCTCCAATAAAATAATTTTCATGAGCCCTGAGATTTGATTATGGTTTAGTATTTTATATTTCATACTTTCAACTTCCTGGCCTGAGAATCATAATGCCCTCAAAAATCTTTTGGAAAAGACCCTCTAGTTCTGACCACATGAAACTTGACCTCATGAAAACCTGACCTCATATCAAGCACTCCAGTGGGGTTAGTATAAGCTAGGTAGGGTTAGTGAAGTTTGTCCCCAGACCTCCCTCACCCCATCCCCTCTATCCCTCTCTCTGTCTGTCTTTACCTGGTGGCCCTACCTGTTTAGAGTCTTTACCTGCTGGCCCTGTCTGGTTAGAGTCTTTACCTGGTGGCCCTGTCTGGTTAGAGTCTTTACCTGGTGGCCCTGCCTGGTTAGAGTCTTTACCTGGTGGCCCTGTCTGGTTAGAGTCTTTACCTGGTGGCCCTGTCTGGTTAGAGTCTTTACCTGGTGGCCCTGCCTGTTTAGAGTCTTTACCTGGTGGCCCTGCCTGGTTAGAGTCTTTACCTGGTGGCCCTGCCTGATTAGAATCTTTACCTGGTGGCCCTGCCTGGTTAGAGTCTTTACCTGGTGGCCCTGCCTGTTTAGAGTCTTTACCTGGTGGCCCTGTCTGGTTAGAATCTTTACCTGGTGGCCCTGTCTGGTTAGAGTCTTTACCTGGTGGCCCTGTCTGGTTAGAATCTTTACCTGGTGGCCCTGCCTGGTTAGAATCTTTACCTGGTGGCCCTGCCTGGTTAGAGTCTTTACCTGGTGGCCCTGTCTGGTTAGACTCTTTACCTGGTGGCCCTGTCTAGTTAGAATCTTTACCCGGTGGCCCTGCCTGGTTAGAATCTTTACCTGGTGGCCCTGCCTGGTTAGAATCTTTACCTGGTGGCCCTGCCTGGTTAGAATCTTTACCTGGTGGCCCTGCCTGATTAGAGTGGCCTGTGTGTAGTGAGCTCAGGGCTTTAAGAGAAAGCGGGGCGTTCGTCTGCGACGAGGTCGGCCCTCCTCCTCTGCACCGCCATGTCAACACACAGGTAGAAACACCACAGACAAACACACACAAAGCAATGGGAAAACAGACACATAAAACAACACATAAAAATGCTTTAAATCATATGTTAATAAACACAACCCATCAAACAGACAAATAATGTAATCAAGAAAATAAATAATAAGACTCAAGTAATAAGACAGAGACAGGTGGATATGGGGTGATTTGGCATGACATATCTTTGAAATGGTACAGCAAGTGGGTGGATTCTAGAGGTCGATCGATTAATCGGAATGGCCGATTAATTAGGGCCGATTTCAAGTTTTCATAACAATCGGATATCGGTATTTTTGGACACCGATTTGGCCGTAAATTTTTTTGTTATACACCTTTATTTAACTAGGCAAGTCAGTTAAGAACACATTCTTATTTTCAATGACGACCTAGGAACGGTGGGTTAACTGCCTTGTTCAGGGGCAGAACGACAGATTTTTACCTTGTCAGCTCGGGGATTCGTTTTTGCAACCTTACAGTTAGTAGTCCAAAGCTCTAACCACCTGCCTTACATTGCACTCTACGAGGAGCCTGCGTGGCAGGCTGACTACCTGTTACTCGAGGGCAGCAAGAAGCCAAGGTAAGTTGCTAGCTAGCATTAAACTTATCTTATAAAAAACAATCAATCTTAACATAATCACTAGTTAACTACACATGGTTGATGATATTACTAGTTTATCTAGCGTGTCCTGCGTTGCATATAATCGATGCGGTGCCTGTTAATTTCTCATTGAATCACAGCCTACTTCGACAAACGGGTGATGATTTAACAAGCGCATTTGCGAAAAAAGCACTGTCGTTGCACCAATGTACCTAACCATAAACATCAATGCCTTTCTTTAAAATCAATACACAAGTATATATTTTTAAACCTGCATATTTAGTTAATATTGCCTGCTAACATTCATTTCTTATATTTAGGGAAATTGTGTCACTTCTCTTGCGTTCCGTGCAAGCAGTCAGGGTATATGCAGCAGTTTGGGCCGCCTGGCTCGTTGCGAACTGTGTGAAGTCCATTTATTCCTAACAAAGACCGTAATTAATTTGCCAGAATTGTACATAATTATGACATAACATTGAAGGTTGTACAATGTAACAGCAATATTGAAACTTAGGGATACCACCCGTTAGATAAAATACGGAATGGTTCCGCATTTCACTGAAAGAATAAACGTTTTGTTTTCGAAATGATAGTTTCCGGATCCAACATATTAATGACCAAAGGCTCGTATTTCTGTGTGTTATTATGTTATAATTAAGTCTATGATTTGATATTTGATAGAGCAGTCTGACTGAGCGATGGTAGGCAGCAGCAGGCTCGTACGCATTAATTCAAACAGCACTTTCGTGCGTTTTGCCAGCAGCTCTTCGCAATGCTTCAAGCATTGAGCTGTTTATGACTTCAAGCCTATCAACTCCCGAGATTAGGCTGGTGTAACCGATGTGAAATGGCTAGCTAGTTAGCGGGGTGCGCGCTAATAGCGTTTCAATCGGTGACGTCACTCGCTCTGAGACTTGGAGTAGTTGTTCCCCTTGCTCTGCAAGGGCCGCGGCTTTTGTGGAGCGATGGGTAACGATGCTTCGAGGGTGGCTGTTGTCGATGTGTTCCTGGATCGATCCCAGGTAGGGGCGAGGAGAGGGACGGAAGCTATACTGTTACACTGGCAATACTAAAGTGCCTATAAGAACATCCAATAACTACAACCTAAAACTTCTTACCTGGGAATATTGAAGCCTCATGTTAAAAGGAACCACCAGCTTTCATATGTTCTCATGTTCTGAGCAAGGAACTTAAACGTTAGCTTTTTTACATGGCACATATTGCACTTTTACTTTCTTCTCCAATACTTTGTTTTTGCATTATTTAAACCAAATTGAACATGTTTCATTATTTATTTGAGGCTAAATTGATTTTATTGATGTATTATATTAAGTTAAAATAAGTGTTCATTCAGTATTGTTGTCATTATTACAAATTATTTGTTTTATTTAAAAATATTTTAAAAAAAATCGGCCGATTAATCGGTATTGGCTTTTTTTGGTCCTCCAATAACTGATATCGGTATCGGCGTTGAAAAATCATAATCGGTCAACCTCTAGTTGATTCCTGCGACTTCAGAGGAGAGGGCATACAACTATCACTTATGGTTCTAGCTAACTCTTCTGACCGCAGTCCTTCAAACAAGCTGTAGTGTTTGTGGTCTGTCGGTCTCAGTAAAATTATCTGATGCAGGAATCAGGGCCAGAGCTGAGGTATAGGACTGGGGCTGGGACTACGGCTAGGGACCAGGAGTTACCTTGCTTGTCCAGGTCCATGACTGGTGGGGGTGAGTGGGGCTCAATCTGGGAGCACCCCTCCATCTCCCCAACCTCTCCATCCTGCTCTCCATCCTGCTCACCATCCTCCCTGGAAGACAACACAGTAGGAAACTTGTGTAAACAGTCCCAACTGCACATGAACTTGTCCAAGAAGAACATTCATTTCCGTTTTGAGTTTCAAACTCCCAGCATGATATGAGCTAAACATAATACAAATCTCTGGTCTGAAAACAATGACAATTGGGAGGTTATATTGTTTACTTGTCTCTACACCTGTTGTTTACATGCAGCTTTCCTGTTCTGATAAAGATGATCCTGTCACATTCCCATCATGGTAAAGATATGTCTACTGTGTCCACACTGTGTCCACTTTTCCTTTTCCTACACCATATTTAAATAATATATTCTGAGAACAATGTCATGCCAAGGAGAAGATCATAACAACAACAACATGATGGGGGCATGTGCTAATTTAGCCGACATTTAAATGCAGCTTGAGTGTCAAGTCTAGAAAGCAGGGATACAAACTGGTGAGGGCCCAAAAAGGTGACACTTTTTATTTTTTGCACTGAAACATGCAAAAAATCCCTGCCAGTGGGAAATGTAGGTTTTAACTAATTAAACAAAGAATATGATCTACATGATCAGTCTCTGTGTGTAAAATAAAAAGTGGTTAATGTGAACCTAACACACAGCTAAAAAATGTAAAGGAAGCATTCCAATGATATGTGTTGCCTAGACTTTACTGCAAATGACACTCAAGTCTTAAGAAGAAAAAAAAACAATACACTAATATTGCAGTTAGCCATGACAGCCTTTATAATAGAACACTTGTGACCACACACATCTAAATATTGCACTTGGGAAAAAAACATCTGAAGTAGAAATAGAATGAAACAAATAGGCATTCTATTTTTGCTCTATTCTAGTGGTCACTATAGCAGACATCGATCAAGTGCACAAGGCTACATGTGTGCAAAAATAATGTTCACTGAGTAAAAAATGTAATAATCCCCCCTCACTCACACAAGTGTTACTGTCAAGTTCAACACAACAAAAGCAATCATCTTTAGGCTACACTGCATATTATTACATTGTACAATTACTGCCAATTACAATGTGCCAGCAGAGCATGATACCCTTTGTTGGCATAATTGATCTTATTTCAGGCAGAGAGTACACCTGGCATACCCCTTTTTATTCACTCTATTGAAAAAGTGAGAAAGAGGGAAAGTGTGTGGCATCCAGTTTACCTCTATAGTGGCACCCAGTTTAAGCCAGGCCCAGCTCCACTTAACTGTTCAACAAGCAACGCCTCATTTTCACCTAATTCTCTCATTCTGAAAATGAACCACATAACTTACTGTAGTGGGAAAACATTAGTTCACAGATAGTAGTTCGTTCGTTAAGTTAGTTAACGTTAACATTTCACACAGATCGCCAGGGTCCAGTAAGTAACTAACGAGTTATAACTTGAGGAACGGCAAGGAGTCGTATAACGTTAACGTTACCAGTTAATACTATAGCGAGCGAATTGGTTAGGTTACTAACGTTAGCTCATCTGATGTTAGCTGTCTGACTTTTTTTAGCCTGCTAATTTTCACACCATAAACTCAATTATTTGATCAGTTCAGTTGGCTGATGTTGCTCAACATTTCTCTGGAAAGCTATAACGGATAATTCGATCCAGCTAGCAAGATACTTAACAATGCTAACAATACTTGTTCCACCACACTTTCTCCCTCACCTCAAACTTTCCAAATGACAGTTTTCGGTTACAGCTCATGAAGTACGCTTCATCACCTTCTCACCCCCGTCTCCGTGGTCAGGCTTCTCACCTACCTCTTCGTTATAGTTCAGGGGACCCGCTGCTGTAAATTAACAGTCAAACTGCCTTCCACGCCTCTTTCCAGAGCGCACACTGACGCTGTAACTAGCACATTGGTCGTATGTTCTCTCTTCAGTCGTGTCCTGCATTCTGTTTTTATGTGAACGATTGGCTGAGCCTTGGATACAGCCAGTACTGCTCCAAATGCGCATCACTCGTTCGCATACAGCCAGTAGTCATCCAAAGCACCCCACACCCATCGCCCAAAGTTTCCTCATCAGATCTACACGAATCACGTAGGTCACCTATTTTGGATTCAAAACGGTGAATTCTGCTGAAAGGTGACTAGTTTGCATCCCTGAGAAAGGGTCATTGAGAGACCGTCTCATATCTGCAGTGCTACTTACATGTTCCCTGACTGCAGACTGTACTTCTTGCGACCCAGCTTGGTGGTCTGCTGGGTAAAGTACTCATGGCGGTCCGACTTCTTCCACATGTAGTAATACTCCACACACTCCCCCACCGACCGTGTGCGTACCTGACATGTAAACACAGTGTGGTTTACTGTTTGCTGCAGTATGGAAATCAGTGAGTTTCCTGTCTGATCAATGCAGACAAGCAGGTTTGTACAGGTACGCCTCAGGTTATGACGAAGCAGCTGTCAACATTTGCATTTAAGGGGTAATGTATGATACCAGTCAATGTCATGACTGAAAAACAGAGAATTTCAGCTTTGTAGCAAATCAGGTTCTCCCCAAACCTGACGATGGAAGTTTCTGTTCTGCTCACCTTATTGGCCTGAATGAGGTGGAAGTTCTTCCCATGAACTCGATAGCCATGTTCAAAGTTTCGACACTCCTCCTCGCTCCAGGCACACAGCTCCTCTACACAGAAGACAACAGCAGTTAGGTGGGAATATACCCTAAAAGGAGACTTGAATTATTTGTAACTCATATTACAGCCATATTATAGTAACTCACCATGTCAAGATGATAACTGTAAATCCATTCACCCCATAAGCGCCACAAAGTTTGAATGCAATGATTTCCATTATCTATATTATAATACCGCAAAACAATCTCCCTATAGAGGTGGTCAGACAGAGACAAGGTCTTATTTAGAGAGTTGTTGCGTTGTTGAGAGTTGTTGTTACTGAAATAATTTGTCAGCCTACACTGGAGCGGGCACAATTAGCTACATTTTCACCTACACTCCCAGCTTGGATGTGCACAACGGAAATGCAGGATCAAAAACATTTTATAGCCTTAGTCAAGATGACAGACCATGGCCCATATTCAAAAAGGGTTTCAGGGTAGGACTGCTGATACGAATAAGACTCTTTGTGAAAATGAGCCCCGAGATTTAGCCTACATATTTGACCTAGGCCATTATATAGAATGAGTGTGTCTTCAAGTTGTTGGTAACATGGGTTCATGTTAGGTCTATCAAATAATTGCATTTCCAAGGGAAAGCAGAGGAAGTTCCAAAGATACCAAAGAAGTTCCATGATCCCACAAGAAATTTGGGACATATTTTTTTAAATGCTCTGAAATTGAAAATACTAGTAGCATCCAGAGACTAAACAGCTGGAGAGCATTAACAACACATTTTTGATTTACAGGGGTGGTTATTGAGTTGAAGGATCTTAATTCAACTCAATACAATTTTGTTTTTGAGGACCAACCACCACCACCCCAACATTGTATTGAGCTGAATTAATCAATCGCTTCCACTAGTGAGTTATTATTGATATTAGTTCATAGAGTTGTTGTTACTAGTAAGGTATCGCAAGAAGATGCCAATACATACTAGACAGCAGTAGTAAATGTGTAGTGAAAGGTCTTACCGCTGAATACTTTCACATTAAAGCGCAGTCTTCTCAGTGCCTCCTCTGCATTGAAGCTGCATTTCACCAGCTCATACAGAACCTGAGGGAAAGAGAAAAAAGGGGAAACAGTTGTGACTGAAATCTGTGACCTCGACCACAATGTGAACTGTGTAGAAGTCACTCAACATTCAAACAAAGTTAATTGGCCAACAAACGTATACTGGACAAAAATATAAACGCAACATGTAAAGTGTTGGTCCCATGTTTCATGAGCTAAAATAAAAAAATCACAGAAATGTTTCATACAGCAAAAAGCTTATTTCTCCAAAATGTTGCGCACAAATTTGTTTACATCCCTGTTAAGTGAGCATTTCTCCTTTGCCAAGATATGCCACACCTGTCAGGTGGATGGATTATCAAGAAGCTGATTAAACAGCATGATCATTACACAGGTGCACCTTGTCCTGGGGACAATAAAAAAACACTCTAAAATGAGCAGTTGTCGTCACACAACACAAAGCCACAGATGTTTAAAGTTTTGAGGGAGCGTGCAATTGGCATGCTGACTGCAGGTATGTCCACCAGAGCTGTTGCCAGATAATTTTATGTTAATTTCTCTACCATAAGCCACCTTCAATGTTGTTTTAAGGAACTTGTCAGTGTGTCCAACCTGCCTCACAACCGCAAACCACATGTAACCACACCAGCCCAGGACCTCCACATCCGGCTTTTTCACCTGCGGGATCATTCAAGACCAGCCAACCGGACAGCTGATGAAACTTAGGAGTATTCTGTCTGTAATAAAGGCTTTTTGCAGGGCAAATATTATTCTGATTGTGTCAGCGCCCCTGCCCAGTCATGTGAAATCCATAGATTAGGGCCTAATGAATTTATTTAAATTGACTGACTTCCTTATGAACTGTAACTCAGTAAAATCATAGAAATTCTTGCATGTCGCGTTCATATTTTTGTTCAGTATAGCTCTAGCCCCACTAAGTCCCACTCTGTTCCTGCTTTAGTCCCCAACCCGCTACAGTACCTGATCATTGTCTTTGATTATGTCCCCAGTGATAAGGGTGTCTTTAGTGCCCTCCTGGCCTCCCCATCTCTGGGCACTCAGTAAGAACTCCTCTACAGCCTGGCCTGACAGCATGTCTGGGGTCCACAGGAGCTGGTCCTCATTCTCATAGACTGGGAGCAGGAGATGGAGAGACACAGGTATAAGGATGTTTGTGAGACGGAGGCGAATCAAAAAGTGTCAACACACTAATCCAAAATATGCACTGATTCTGAAAGGGGAAATTTGGGGTTACCTCTCTCCTGGTCTGAGTATAGGCTGAGAGTAGGGATTTTGGCTTGGTACATTGAGCCCACCATGATGTCCTGGTAAAAGAACAACCATAGTTTCAGTCACACAGACAACAGGTTTTTATATTTACCTAAAGAGTAATTGTAGGGGATTTGAGCGCTGTTCAGTAGTCCCCAGTGTCTCACCTTGCGTCCATCGTTGGAGGGAATGGAGGTGTCGTCATCATTGTCTGAATCTTCTTCTGAGGTGCTGACTAAGGTGCCTTTGTCTCCACTTGCCAGGGAATGGGCTGGAGAACAAAAATGGGATCATTTGTTACACCACTATACAGTGGTGGAAAAAGTACACAAATGTCATACTTGAGTAAAAGTAAATACACCTTATTAGAAAATTATTCAAGTAAAAGTGAGTCACTCAGTGAAATACTACTTGAGTAAAAGTCTAAAAGTATTTGGTTTTAAACATACTTAAGTATCAAAAGTAAAAGTATAAATCACTTCAAATTCCTTATATTAAGCAAACCAGGCAGCACCATTTTCTGGTGTTTTTAATTTGCTGATAGCTAGGGGCACACCAACATAATTTACAAACAAAGCATGTGTGTTTAGTGAGTCAGCCAGATCAGAGGCAGTAGGGATGACCAGGGATGTTCTCTTGATAAATGTGTGAATTGAACCATTTTCCTCGCCTGCTAATCATTCAAAATGTAACAAGTACTTTTGGGTGTCAGGGAAAAAAGTACATTATTTTCCTTAGGAATGTAGTGAAGTAAAAGTAGTCAAAAATATAAATAGTAAAGTAACGTACAGATACCCCAAAAACCTTAAGTAGTACTTTAAAGTATTTTTACTTGAATACTTTACACCACTGCCAATATGTAGCATTCTCATAATACTACCCAATAACACCTTCCCGGTACAACAAATCAGTCTTGCCATAAATGAGCACTCGGACCATTTAAAAAAATATATTGATGTGATATGACAGGAAGGGGAATCTCCTGAGTGGTGGGCTGGGTGGGTGGAGGTCTGTTAATGGAAAGTGGTAGCTGTGCTGGGAAGGGAGGAAGTGTGTCATACCCATTATATAGTATGATACTGTATAAGACATCATTGGTTGTACCTCTTAGGTGGCGGCGGAGGAGGTCGGAGGCATGGGAGGTGACAGAGGGAGTGAGGTCATCAGCTGATGACTCCTCTTCATCTTCTCCTGAGAACAGATCCTTAGCTATCTGGTCCTGGAAGAATGGAACAGTCAATTACTGTCTCAATGGAACAGTCCACTACCTTCTCTCAGCATCACACACAGTAAAGTAAATGGCATTTATGATATATGAAAGTGATTCTGTAATTGTCATGTTTTCTGAGTGTTTATAGACAAGACAGGCCATCAAGAGGCAGTCTTAACTAATTTCTTTACGGACCAAGTAACAATTATCCATGAAAGAATCAATAGACATCATGTCAATGCCAAAACATGTATCATGCAATGCTTTTGAATGCAGGAGTACACAGCTCCACGACAATTACAGCTTACTCTATGCCTGTTTTCCACCTTGCCTTTTAATAAAATAAAAAAAAGTTTATTATTTATATATATTTTTTAATTTTTCTCCCCTTTTTCGTGGTATCCAATCGCTAGTAATTACTATCTTGTCTCATCGCTACAACTCCCGTACGGGCTCGGGAGAGACGAAGGTCAAAAGCCACGCGTCCTCCGAAGCACAACCCAACCGCACTGCTTCTTAACACAGCGCGCCTCCAACCCGGAAGCCAGCCGCACCAATGTGTCGGAGGAAACACCGTGCACCTGGCCCCCTTGGTTAGCGCGCACTGCGCCCGGCCCGCCACAGGAGTCGCTGGAGCGCGATGAGACAAGGATATCCCTACCGGCCAAACCCTCCCTAACCCGGACGACGCTAGCCCAATTGTGCGTCGCCCCACGGACCTCCCGGTCGCGGCCGGCTGCGACAAAGCCTGGGCGCGAACCCAGAGACTCCACCTTGCCTTTTAACTATTGATTGATTTCTGCCTGGAAAACCAGGTAGGTGCACCAATAACCAATTACTAACAAATTAATCAATGAAGTACTAAGAAGAAACAAAAACTGTCTGGACTGTGGAATTCGAGGGACTCAGCACCCTTGATCTGATGCTTTTTCTGGCTGTTTTTTCAGTTATCTGTCTCAGCTATGTCTAGGTATACCCAGGTCTCACCTTGTCCAGTGTCATGTCAGGCAGACTGGCTGACAGCTCATTGGGCTCCCTGTCCTGCTGTAGGAGGGGGTCAGACACCTCGTAGCCATACAACGCCAGCAGCTCCTCCAGGGGCATCTCACTGCCCTACACAGAGAGAAAGGGGGACAGAGAGAGAGAGAGAGTGATCGCTCTGGGTCAATGTGGGATTGGGCGATATAATTTTGAATGATGGAATAATTGATAATCTATTACATAGAATAATGTTATTCCCTACTGGTCTGGAGGGGTGCAGTGTGGTGAGGCTTTTGAACCTAGTTGGTTTAGCCACGGAAAAATACAGGAACCTTCCCGCTAGCCATGATTGACTGAGGTAATGGCTGGGCTGGACATGCCGAGAGATGAGTTCGGATTGGTCTGTCATGTAGCATCCGTCTGTCTATAACATGAGCTGCTCAGCATGTGTAGGTAATCCTTTATAATTCTGCTTTAAAAAAAAAAATCACGAAGAACTGCAAAAGTGTTGCTAATTTTCAGGAGGACCGAGTTTTGAAATCAGTGGAATGTCCGGTGGAAGCAGAGTATGATAGCTAAGGAGATGGAGAAAATTCTGTCGTTTCATTGCAAATATGCAGAGGGAGTTGAAACGAGAACACACTGTTGTATAAAACACCTGTCTCCGGATTACATCTTCAAACTAAGGGCAACCATGGCATCCGTGACAGAGAGGGAAAATCGTTGAACCATGTATACAGGTAAGAGAGTCTAGCTAGCTACATTTTAAGATATTCTGCATTTCTAATTTGTCAGAAAGTTGTTTTCATTGTTAGGTAAAGCGCACTGTTAGCTAGCTAGCTAACGTTACGTGTATGATCTGTGTAGTAATATTATTTGGATGTCAGTGTCACGACTTCTACCGAAGGTAACTCCTCTCCCTGTTCGGGCGGCACTCGGCGGTCGGCGTCGCCGGTTTACTAGCCACCACCGATCCCTTTTTCCTTTTCTGTTTGTTTTGTCTGTGATTCTTTTCACACCTGGTTTCAATTGCATTTATTTCTGTGTGTATATAGGGTACCTGTTGCCTGCCTTAGTTCGTGCGGGATTAGACTTGTGTGTATTGCGCTCGATTGTATTTGATGTTTGTTGTGTTCACGATTTACGCACGTTTATGTAAAGTGTCGGAACTGTGTTTGTTCCTCCGTGTGTTTGCACGAGTTGCTGAGTATCGTGAGCGTAGTTTTGGGATTTTCATCTGTGCCATTTTTGTATTGGTGGACTATATGATTAAACACGCTTCTCAGACATCCCTGCTCTCCTGCGCCTGACTCCTACATCTCTCACCGAGACGCACGTTATCACAGTCAGAGCCATTTGCATTGCTAGTTATAGCCTAATGTTAGCTAGCTAGCTAACATTGAACCTAGTTGGTTAGTTTTAGCTACCTGCAGATTCATGCAGGGTAGTAACGTTATGAATTGGGATTATGGATAATTGTTTAGCTAGCTAGCTACATGTCTTAACAAAAGACTCCACTATGCAAGTAACCATTTCACTGTACCGTTTACACCTTCTGTATCCTGTGCATGTGACAAACAAACTTTGATTTTATTTGACACTGTGTGTTTACCAGAGACAGTAATGTGAAGAACAACATGACCTGCACCAAAGTCAAATTAGGCTATAATGTTAGGCCAACGAGACAGTGTCCAAGTTCTAAAATTCTCCGGTAGAATGCCCTGCTTTAATTTTGTCAAACTAACAACCATAAGCTATTTTCTGTAATTAGCTCGCCATTAACTTGTAAATATTGATATTGTTGTGAGTTTATTTTTCTGTAATAATGACTACAAATTGTCTAAATTTAAGACGTTGTCAGCCATATGGTATGGTCATTATTTGAACTGGCTCTAGCCAGCTAACTTTACTTTAACTAGCTAGCTAACAAACCAAAACATTATTTAGAAAGTTGCTTTTAGTTGCCTGGTTTGCTAGATTGACATTTACTAAATTCATTTTTAAACGGATGGGTTTATTGGTGTTAACATACACCAGTTATGCTATTTTGGACAACCAGGCTGCTGATGTCATGCAGCCTGTCGTTTTTGTGTTTATACTTTTTCATAACGACAAGTTTGATGTCGGACGACAATAGAATGTTCATGATGTCCCTGCCGACAACTGTCTACAGACATGTCGATAGACGTAGTATAAACCAGCCTTTAGTCTTGAAATCTTTGGTTGTTTAGTACACTACCGTCGTACTCACTCTGTTTAGCATATGGCCTCGCATGTGAATCCTTAAAGAGATGGTTTTGGCTAAGGCTTAAGAGGGTGTGAACAATGCTGAATGGGTGTAGACAAAGCAGGGCTCTCCAGTAGGTGTACCAAACTTTCAAGGGCCATTTTCTCAAAAGTGGGGTTACAAGTTTATCAACTTTCAAAGCATAATTACTTTCCCATTGTTCCTCAACTGTAGTGTATGATATACATTTTTTTTTTAAACTTTTAACCAATGAAAAAAAATAAAAAATTCAAATGTTGCTACTTAAGACCGAATCAAGCCGGTTGGTCACATAGGTTATTTTATTTGTATTATATAGGCCTAAATCATAATTATATTGCAGGACATGTCTCTCCTTTTCTGACATGACTGGTTTATTCCGATTTATCAATCGTTCATTCAATACTATAGCCAAGCATGCTCGAAAGTAAATAGACTGGTAGCCTATTTAAAATATTTGAAAGTATGTGTAGGCTACAGCATTGTTGTGAGATAGAAGCACAACATAGCCCATTTAATCTCTGAGCCTACACCAAGGAAACAAAATCATCTACTGACAAACAAAATATTGAACAATTCGTATTTTGCATAGAAGTGTGGGCTGTAGCATTTACTTTTTAATTGTTTGAGAGGACAATCAATCTTGCAGAATGCGTGGCCAGTGTTTGAAAGTACCATCAGTCCTGCAGAATGCGTGGCCAGTGTTTGACAGGACAATCAGTCCTGCAGAATGCGTGGCCAGTGTTTGAAAGGACAATCAATCTTGCAGAATGCGTGGCCAGTGTTTGAAAGGACAATCAGACCTGCAGAATGCGTGGCCAGTGTTTGAAAGGACAATCAGACCTGCAGAATGCGTGGCCAGTGTTTGACAGGACAATCAGTCTTGCAGAATGCGTGGCCAGTGTTTGAAAGGACAATCAGTCTTGCAGAATGCGTGGCCAGTGTTTGAAAGGACAATCAGTCTTGCAGAATGCGTGGCCAGTGTTTGAAAGGACAATCAGTCTTGCAGAATGCGTGGCCAGTGTTTGAAAGGACAATCAGTCCTGCAGAATGCGTGGCCAGTGTTTGAAAGGACAATCAGTCTTGCAGAATGCGTGGCCAGTGTTTGAAAGGACAATCAGTCCTGCAGAATGCGTGGCCAGTGTTTGAAAGGACCATCAGTCTTGCAGAATGCGTGGCCAGTGTTTGAAAGGACAATCAGTACTGCAGAATGCGTGGCCAGTGTTTGAAAGGACCATCAGTCTTGCAGAATGCGTGGCCAGTGTTTGAAAGGACAATCAGTCTTGCAGAATGCGTGGCCAGTGTTTGACAGGACCATCAGTCTTGCAGAATGCGTGGCCAGTGTTTGAAAGGACAATCAGTCTTGCAGAATGCGTGGCCAGTGTTTGACAGGACCATCAGTCTTGCAGAATGCGTGGCCAGTGTTTAAAAGGACCATCAGTCTTGCAGAATGCGTGGCCAGTGTTTGGCACTCACTATAGGCGGCATGCGTTTTTAGTTTGAAAAAAATCACTGCAAAAGATTAAAACATTTTGCCCACATCTCTACAGAAATGTAATAACATCTGCCATTGCGCTTTCTTTTATCATGGCCCAATTCCAACATCTCCAAATCATACAGCAAATGAGGGTGCTTTTGTTACCATGAAAGGTCAATGGAGATTGTTTTCCAGGCGGGTTTGTAAATATAGTATGTCTCTGATTTACCAATGAAAACATGCATATATGTTGCGTGCGACAGTTTGTTGTGGATGCAAATCCTAGAATCTCCACGTACGCCAGAATTTACAGTAGTAAGAATTTTATACACGGTTGATAAATGAAGCCCCTTAAGCCAGAGGAGCCGTACTCACAGTGTGGGGGCGTGCAGCCATCCTCATTGGGCGGCCGCTAGGCTCTTCTCCAGTTCCACTAGGGCCCTGGACTCCTCCTCCGGCCCCTCATAGCCCTGCCTCAGGATCTCCACTAGGCTGCGTCTGTGATCTCCAGAGCCCATCGAACCAGCTAACACACACACACACACACACACACACACACACAGTTACCATGGTGGAGGATCAAGAGGTGCCTGTTCATCCCATTATAGATCAGCTGAGCCTTGGCTTCTTCTGAACCGCACTTTTTCAACTGAAATTGAGAGCTGATAACTGGTTCTACAGTGGACAGCTGGACACACCCACAGACTGAGGAGCAGCAGTACAGGTATAATGCCCACAGATATTATGCTTTCTTACTTGTTGAAGCATGTATAAGTCTTTTCATGTCTGATTATAATGGTATGTCTTAATGTAGCAAATTGTCAATTCAAAATTACTTTTATTTAGTCAGGATCATTATGAGATGATAATAAGACATAAGACCTGTCATACTTGCTTAAGACAAGTCCTCAAATGCATTATAGAGCTATAATAAAGCAATAAGGCCCGAGGGGGTGTGGTATATTGTCTATATACCACGGCTAAGGGCTGTTCTTATGCACAACACAACGCAGAGTTTGACCATATACCACAAACCCCTGACGTGACTTGCTATTATAAACTGGTTAACAATGTAATTAGAGCAGTAAAAAGAAATGTTGTCATACCCGTGGTATAGCCAAATCAGCATTCAGGGCTCTAACAACCCAGTTTATGATTAAGCAATAAGGCACGGGTGGGGGGGGGGGGGGGGGGTATATGGCCAATATACCACGGCTAAGGGCTGTTCTTATGCACAAAGCATCGCGGAGTGCCTGGACACAGCCCTTAGCTGTGGTATATTGGCCATATACCAAATACCCCAGAGGTGCCTTAATGCTATTATAAACTGGTTACCAACGTAATTAGAGCAGTAAAAATACATGCTTGGTCATACCTGTGGTATATGGTCTGATATACCATGGTTGTCAGCCAATCAGCATTCAGGGCTCGAACCAATAATGCATAGGCCCAACTGTCATATTAAGTAAAGTGTTACCAGTCTTTCTACTTGCCTTACAGCCACTCATGAATTAAAGAACGGTCAAAGTTTATCCAACAGTGGAAACTAATGGTATTACAAAAATGTGACTGTTTGGCCAAAAAGACAATCCATGAAGATAGGACGAGTTGACCTATGACAGTGGTTCTCAAACATCTCCTGGGGGACCCCCAGCCATTCCACCGCGTATTTGATCTATTCCAAAGCTAGCACACCTGATTCAACTTGTCAACTAATCATCAAGGCTTTGACTTGGTCAATCAGGTGAGCTAGTTCAGGGCTACAACAACTTTCAAGAGTTACTTTTGACCTTAAGCAAATAGAGCAGTGGTCTACTTAAAACTCTTGGTCGGATACTTTCACAAACAATACATTAGTGACAGCCTGGTAGCCCGACGTTTATGGCCACTTTGTAAAGCTAGGTCCACTCCACTTTAGGACGCGTTGACCAGGGCCAGGGCGCTTTCCTGTAACTTGGTGCTGAACGTTCCTTCCTCTGACACACGAATGACCCGAGAGAGGAAATAGTTCTAGAGGTTGCGTTTTCACCCGAAAAGACACCAAGAGAGTATCTGAAATAAGTCGGACTTCTCTCAAAGTTTGTAGTCAAAATGCCTTTCTATAACGGAGCACACCTGGACCACTTCTTCAGCACCACCATCTAGCCGGTCTCCCATTGTTTTCTATAGCGCACGATCTGGCAAATTGGGAATGGCTTTTTAACGCGAAGAACGCGGAGAGGCGAGACGGACAAAATACCCCCATTTTACTTCGTTAGTTATCAACCCATGGCTAGCTAACTCACAACACTGCGTAACCCGTTGATACGATTGCCAACATCGATATATGCCGTCTAGGATGACAGAGGCTCTCAAATGCGGAGCTGTTTCAAAATCATTAGTCCTCATGTTCCTCCCCAAGCCTTTTTGCTCACTTACCTCCGCCATTCCGTTTCTGCGCAGGCTGAGGAATGCCCGGATGTTGTAGCGCTATGTCTCTAATCTAGCCTATGTACAGCCAGCCGCTGAGCCTCAGCAACAGCAGCCCTATTTTATTGCTGCAACGTTTCAGCAACCGCGATGACAGTAAACTACATGAAAAAAATAAAGAAATGAGACAATACCCCGTGTACTATTCACACAGACGTCTGGTATTGTTGCTGAAAATAAGGAACAAAGCACAATGATTGCAGTTCAGATTTTTGTAAAGTAGTCCTTTGAAATTGATATCACATGTTTGTTCACCTATGACCCTGAATAGCCAATGTAGCCAATCTGATTATCATGGGCTATATTTTCCCAATAATGAATTGACAGTCATCTAGTTTAGTAAAGAATTATGGTCTACCCATGTGAGTAGGCTCCAGTAGGCTCAAAGAGATATAAAAAGAGATATAAAGGTGACCATGAGCATGTATTCTCGATTTGTCTCCTCTTTGTTTTCCTTCAATTTCCTTGTGTGGTCAAAATTCCAGCAGGTATGATAGGAATTCAGTTGATAAGGAGGATACAAGGTTTTTCTTCATGTACTGTAATAACTCTATCATTTCAATCATAACTTTGTAAATTGTCTTGCACTCTGTGACAGCCACAGATTGTCATTCTTTGAATGCCTCTGGTATAAGGTACCCTGATGTCCTCTATGTAAGTGTGCTGTGTGGGGCTGTGATGAATCTGTATTTGTGTGTGTGTGTGTGTGTGTGTGTGTGTGTGTGTGTGTGTGTGTGTGTGTGTGTGTGTGTGTGTGTGTGTGTGTGTGTGTGTGTGTGTGTGTGTGTGTGTGTGTGTGTGTGTGTGTGCGTATATGGTGGAGTGCCACATGCTGTCCTTTGTCACTGTGACAAGTGCTGACATGACAGGTTAAAATGGTTAACAAAGGCAAAACGCAGTGACTACTGTTTTTTTTATTATTGCAAAATCGGACAAAATCGAAATTTTTCATCAAATCAGAACAAATCAAGCTTTATTTATACAACACATTTCAGATATGGAATGCAACACAATGCGCTTCACAGGAAAAAACAATAAAATGAAACATTTACTACTCATCAAACATAAGAGGATAAAAAAACAAAAGAATAACAATAAAAACTGAATAACTAAAAAGCACCCTAAGGAAAAGCAAAGCTAAACATGAGTGTTTTAAGATCTCTTTTAAAAATGTCCACAGTTTCGGCCCCCTTCAGGTTCTCTGGCAGGCTATTACAGAGGCTGGTGGCATAGTAACTAAAGGCTGCCTCTCCATGCCTCTTGGCTTTGGGATAGTTAAAAGGCCAGTGCCAGAGGACCTGAGGGACCTACTGGGTACATAACTTAAAAACATGTCTGGCATGTATTGGGGTGCACAATCGTGGATTGATTTAAAAACCAATCTTAAAATGTATTCTAAAACTCACAGGTAGCCAGTACAGAGACCTTAAAACCGGTGTAATGTGTTTCTCTGTTCGGTCTTGGTCAGTACCTGTGCTGCAGCATTCTGCATGCTTTGCAGTTGACCAATGCCTTTCTTGGGTAGACCAGACAGGAGAGTATTACAGTAGTCAAGCCTGCTTGTAATAAAAGCATGGATGAGTCTCTCTGTATCAGCCTGAGAGAGAAACGCCTGCACCTTCGCAATGTTCCTCAGGTGGTAAAAAATATATTTTGGTTACATTCCTAATGTGTGATTTGAAATTGAGTTCAAAATCTAAAATAACACCTAGGTTTTTTACCTGGTGTTTTATCTTTATTGCCCGTGAATCAAAATATGTGGCTAGATTCTTTCTCTGTGCTTTGACTCCAACAATAAGTACCTCTGTCTTGTCTTGATTTAGCTGGAGGAAGTTGTGAGCCATCCAAGTATTTAAATCCCTAATACAATCTTGTAATTTATCCGTGGAGCTAAAATCCTCTGGTGACACAGAAATGTAAATGTGTGTATGGTCTACGTAAACAGTTAAAATAATGCTGTGCTTTCTGATGATGGAAAGAAATACCAAATTCATCAGATAATATACCTGGCCATTACAACAGATCAAAGATTTTTGACCACATTCGTAGTTACTGTGTTTTGCCTTTTTAGGGCAATATAGGGCTGCTGATACTATACTGCCCATAGGACGGACGGACACACACACGCACGCACGCACACACACACACACGCATGCACGCACACACACACACACGGTCCAATTAATCCAGCCAACAACAGAAAGGGTTAATTAATCAGAAGGAGTGAGAGATTTGCATGTTTCTCATTCATTTCTTTGTTCTGTACAGGACACCTACAGATTACACAGCTCTGCCAAATTGCCATGTATACAAACGTGAGTAAATCACAACAAGTTTATGTGGTCCCTCTTCCCTCCCTTCCACTCAGTCTCATTGCCCCTGTAGATGACTTTCATTAGTAATGAGCAGGACACAGGAGGAGATGAAGGAGGAGGAACAGAGACACGGCCAAATGTCTTCTGACTTGATTAATATACATACCTAATTCTGTTATTTTATACGGCCGGCAAATTAAAAGAGCTGGCCACTTCATTCCGCTGCTCCGTGTTTCCATTAGCCAGAGTGTGGGGAAGGGGAGGACCAGGTTAGGGATGACGCTGGTGGCAGCCTGGCTGTGTAAATTAGTGGGCGTGTCCCAGGGCTTGATCAGTACAGTATGTAGAGTATTCATCAAGAGGCAGCTCCTCCCTTACACACGCCCTGGATGGTTTTAATTGTTCCTGGTAAAATAACTTTAAGAGGCGTTACAGAGTGGGACATGGAGAGGCTTCCTTTGCTTTGTGTGTGTGTGTGTGTGTGTGTGTGTGTGTGTGTGTGTGTGTGTGTGTGTGTGTGTGTGTGTGTGTGTGTGTGTGTGTGTGTGTGTGTGTGTGTGTGTGTGTGTGTGTGTGTGTGTGTGTGTGTGTGTGTGTGTGTGTGTGTGTGTGTGTGTGTGTTTGTGTGTGTGTGTGTGTGTGTGAGAGAGAGAGAGCGAGACAAGCTGTCGGGATCAATTTCGTTTTTTGGTGCAGATGCACAACTGTTGGGGGTGTGTTACGTGTGTATGTGTTGACTCAAATTGGGAGGGAAATTGCCCACAGACACCAGCAACAAGTTTAGTGGTCCTGACCTATGGGGACAGATTCATTACGAGAGGGAGGATCCAAGGACAAAGCACTGCCCTAACAATAGAGACCATGCCTGCAGTAGCACAGCAGAGGTGCAACAGCAAAGGGGGCCTATTGTATTAACTCTGAGAGCGGAGTCCCATCTGAAGGACTGTGTGACAGTGTAACTACTGCAGCACTGAATGGTGCTTGTTTGGTAGGACACAGAAGTTTACAGGATATATACGTTCCTGTAGGGATTTACCCAGACAGGTCAAATGGCCAGAAAACACCCCTGGAAAACTCCTGCCCCTGATGAGAGTAAAAAAATGAGAGTAAAAAAAATCAACACTTATATTGAAAAATAAAAGTATATATTTTAGTTAAGGTGCAAATCCAGGTGGCAAAATCATAACGATCAAACGAAAGTTCATTAATAGGGGAAAAAATAAAGACCTTGAATTTTCATCAGCGCACAGGCTGGCACTGGTGTCAATGTTATCTCTGGTATGGATGCCCCCATCCTTCCCTCCCCCATCTCAGCCCATCTGTGCCCACCAGCCTCCTCTACTCAGAGCCCAGCGCAAATTAGGTCTGATTTTAATAACCCAAGGGAAGGGTACTGTTGCATTGTTTTACTAATAGGGAGGAGGAGTGTTTGTTGAGAGTTAATTTAATAGATTGCTTTGAAGAGTAGGTATGTGTGTGTGTGTGTGTGTGTGTGTGTGTGTGTGTGTGTGTGTGTGTGTGTGTGTGTGTGTGTGTGTGTGTGTGTGTGTGTGTGTGTGTGTGTGTGTGTGTGTGTGTGTGTGTGTGTGTGTGTGTGTGTGTGTGTGTGTTTGCCAACATGTGGTGGTTGTGGGGGCGTTGCACATCTCTATAAAATTGAGAAGGTTGAGTGTTGCTCCAAGACACTTGTGCAGAGCCATGCTTTGTGACGGACCAATGTCAGGAGAGAGCCTACTGAGTCCAGCTCAGACAGAATTCCACTCACTGGGGACAGTTGATGTCTTGTCAGAATACACCCTGATGTTACCGGGGGAAACCTTGGAGCACCACAGCAATACCAGCAAATGTGAGTTTGATAAACGTGTTGTAATTTACATAATAATAAAAAGTGACAGGTTTATATTGTATCATGTACACATAATTATGTTTTATTATAATCATTGTCTTATGGTTGAGGTTAAAGTTTTGATTGCTATAGTTGGTTTTGAATACATTTACATTTACATTTAAGTCATTTAGCAGACGCTCTTATCCAGAGCGACTTACAAATTGGTGCATTCACCTTATGATATCCAGTGGAACAACCACTTTACAATAGTGCATCTAACTCTTTTAAGGGGGGGGGGGGGGTTAGAAGGATTACTTTATCCTATCCTAGGTATTCCTTAAAGAGGTGGGGTTTCAGGTGTCTCCGGAAGGTGGTGATTGACTCCGCTGACCTGGCGTCGTGAGGGAGTTTGTTCCACCATTGGGGTGCCAGAGCAGCGAACAGTTTTGACTGGGCTGAGCGGGAACTGTACTTCCTCAGAGGTAGGGAGGCGAGCAGGCCAGAGGTGGATGAACGCAGTGCCCTTGTTTGGGTGTAGGGCCTGATCAGAGCCTGAAGGTACGGAGGTGCCGTTCCCCTCACAGCTCCGTAGGCAAGCACCATGGTCTTGTAGCGGATGCGAGCTTCAACTGGAAGCCAGTGGAGAGAGCGGAGGAGCGGGGTGACGTGAGAGAACTTGGGAAAGTTGAACACCAGACGGGCTGCGGCGTTCTGGATGAGTTGTAGGGGTTTAATGGCACAGGCAGGGAGCCCAGCCAACAGCGAGTTGCAGTAATCCAGACGGGAGATGACAAGTGCCTGGATTAGGACCTGCGCCGCTTCCTGCGTGAGGCAGGGTCGTACTCTGCGAATGTTGTAGAGCATGAACCTACAGGAACGGGTCACCGCCTTGATGTTAGTTGAGAACGACAGGGTGTTGTCCAGGATCACGCCAAGGTTCTTAGCACTCTGGGAGGAGGACACAATGGAGTTGTCAACCGTGATGGCGAGATCATGGAACGGGCAGTCCTTCCCCGGGAGGAAGAGCAGCTCCGTCTTGCCGAGGTTCAGCTTGAGGTGGTGATCCGTCATCCACACTGATATGTCTGCCAGACATGCAGAGATGCGATTCACCACCTGGTAGGAGCGACCTGAATACATCAGATTCAGTATTTTCCTCATTCGTTATATATATATATGATACAAATAATGTTACTAGATAAAACCTGTAACCTAAACACACCAGTGAGATGAGAACGTGTTTGCTGAGAAATGTAAAGATTGAAAGTTTAATGTTCCCTCGTTGACTTCTTCTTGATTACTGTTGATTATGAAAAAAGATATAAGTCTCTTATCATGAACATGCTGTAAGAAAGACTAAAACTTCACAATGTTTATGTTGATGTCACGGAAAGGTCATTTTCAGTACAGTATTCCCTGTAATTCCAGTGGGGCCAGGGTGCAATGAGAAGTCATGTCCACAGGGGGCGGTATGGCCCTGCGCTGGCTGTGGAGAGTCCATCAGAGACCCTGTGGTGCTACGGGTTGGGTCAAACCAGCAGTGGCACACAGGGTGTCTGTACTGTGACGAGTGCCACTGTCCCCTGGGAGAGAGTGTCAGCTGCTTCCTGAGGGACGGGAGGACCTTGTGTAGGACAGACTATGCACGGTGAGTCAGCAGCTTTGGTGGGACAGTAGAGAAGTTGTAACGATAAAGATGAACATTGTAAGGTCAACTTAGTGTGTATATTATGTTTGTATTTTTTAACTCTTTGAATGTGTTTGTTGATGGTGTGTGTGTATGTTTGTGAACAGCTTCCAATCTTTAGTTTTGTAACTTTTAACCATCTGAATGTCTTTGTTATTGATTTGTGTGTGTGTGTTAGACTATTTGCAGAGAAGTGTGGAGGCTGCGGGGAGGCAGTACTGTCCTCTGACCTGGTTGTGAGGGCAGGAAGACAGAACTATCACCCTGACTGTCTGCACTGCTCGCTCTGTGGTGCATTACTCATGCCTGGGGATAGCTTCACCCTGGGACCAGGAGGACCATGCTGCCAGGCAGAGCACACGAGGCCAGAGCAACAGATACAAAAAGCAGACACACTAAAGAAAAGAAAAGGTCTGTGAAGTTTATATGCATAATAAAATATTGAGAATTTTTTTCCTTTAGAGTTAATGATAATTATGAAACTGTCTCAAAGGTCTGTCTCATCTTTCCCTGTAATCGGTAAGTTTAATGTTCCTTAAGTTAAGTTGAATCATTCTCACCTATGTCAGGGTCAGGGAGAAGAGGAGGAGTTTGGGAGAGAAGGTGGTTGGACAGGGGTAGGAGTAGAGGGGTGCGGGTGCGAGTGCGTACCGTCCTCAGTGACACCCAGCTGAAAGACTTGTGCACCTGCTACTCCCAGACCCCCCGGCCCGACGCAGCGGTCAAGCTCCAGCTGAGTCAGCTGACTGGCCTAAACAAGCGGGTCATCAGGGTGTGGTTCCAGAACAAACGCTGCAAGGACAAGAAGAGCCACTCCAAAAAAGGAGGCACACCAGTGTCAGACTCGGACTTTACAGTGAGTAGTGTGTGTGTGTGTGTGTGTGTGTGTGTGTGTGTGTGTGTGTGTGTGTGTGTGTGTGTGTGTGTGTGTGTGTGTGTGTGTGTGTGTGTGTGTGTGTGTGTGTGTGTGTGTGTGTGTGTGTGTGTGTGTGTGTGTGTGTGTGTGTGTGTGTGTGTGTGTGTGTCTGTCTGTCTGTCTGTCTGTCTGTCTGTCTGTGAACACAGTTGATCATCACTCACTATGTTCCAGGCCCTGCTGTGTACTGTAGCCAGACCGATGGTGGTCCTCTCTCCTGAGCCCCCTGACTTTGCCCTCCAGATTTACGTCTATGAGTCATCATGGCAACCACTTGACAGCCAAATCAAGCTCTCAGCTGACCACGACGAGCTGACCCTCACTCATATTCCCCAGGTAAATCAGAGTGTGTATCCGGTAGTGTAATGACCCTTTGTGTGACATATCAGACCCTGATTATGACTGCAACAACCTAACCTTAGACCTACACCTTATACTGTAGATTGAGACTATAACTGATTGGTATTAGCTACTCCTTTATCCAGTTCCATTAGTCAGCCCTGACTGTGTTGGCCAACACTCATAATTTCTCTTTCACTTCCCCTCAGACAACGTGTTTTTCAGAAGACCTGGGTTGTCCACCGCAGCAGGGTGATGAGCGGCCCGTCACCATTCTGACTATCTAGACAGCCACCATCCCAACATCCTCACTGAACTGTTACTGTAACTATGCAGAGTTCTCAAGACCCTGTGTCTAATCTGAAGGGGCTTCAAGCAGCTGTAAATCATGTAATTAGTTATTTAATGTATGCTATAATTATTAAACTAGTTCCCAAACAGGAGAATGTTGTGTTGGGAAAAAAAGATGACATCATTTGGGTCCCAGTTCTGCACGTTCTGTTTTCTGTATGGGTAAATGGATTAAAGGTTATGGATCAATGAGACAAAACAAAATGTGCTCCACTATACTATGGCCCATGCAGCACACAGTGGTTTTCGACCATGAGGTTTCATCCAGACCTCCAGTCATCACATGAAGCTTTATCTTCTGGCAGACTATGGTGTGATCTGTCAACATGTGATTTAAACACAGTCTGTTTGTATAGTCACAGTCTGGGAGTTTGCGTTTGGGAATTAATTAAATCTCCACAAAACCAAGCCGTCAGATGTCATCTCTATTGGAACATATTTCACTCCTAACTGTGAAACTCGGATTCTGAACTGATTGATATTTTCTGATTGGTTGTCATGGAAATGATTATTCACTCTGTCTACTTCCTCATCCACTTAACAACAACTCTAGTGTGAAACCTATTATTGTAGAAAGCAAATCTGAACAACTTCTTCCTTCTTCCTGTTTGACTTAAAGAAAAAGGCATTTGTGTTTCAGCAATCCTGCTGCAGGCAGATAATGTTAATGGCCATATCACCCCACAAGGGGGCAACTTTTTCCAGTTCTTCAATGGCAAAGGTGCAAGATCGAACAACAAGTTGACACAATAACCCTAAAATCCATCTAGGCTGTGTGAAAATTGCAGACCGACATCTTCGAGGGACTCTGTTAGTACAATCTGTATGTCTGCTTTGCATGCCCATTTGTACGAGCCCTCTCAACGTCACAGCTCCCACTACCACTACATGCATTCTCCCATAATGTCTTTCAGACATTTTATCACTTCCCACTCAAAACAAACAAATACATGTTCACTCATTTTCATCTATAAGTTTTTAACTCTTTCATACACTTCTTGTATGAAGAATAGAGTGCTACCTCATCTCTCTTTGTCTCTTTATCCCAAAAGTCATTCTACAGCTGCACCATTGAGAGCATATTGACTAGCAGCACCATTGAGAGCATCTTGACTAGCTGCATCACTGCATGGCAGTGCTTGACTTGGGATGGAAGAAGTATAGGAGCTGTCTTTTTCGAAGTCGGTCCATTAGACTATGTTCACCGAAATTCACATAAAACTATAGAGACCTCTGATTATTCACTGTTACTCTCCATGACATTTAACCACATTTTCATGACTATTACTATAGCCTACATGAAAAAGTAAGCAATATTGGCACTGGAAAGCTGCTGTGTCTGATCCCATGTAGACCTAACACCTCCTGCCGTTTTGCCCTTGATCAAGGCACTTAGCCCCCCACATAGAACTGCACTGTTAGCTCCTGGGTGTGCAGGCTTTTTCAACATTACAACCAAATAGTCAAAAAAATATATATATTCCCTCATTCAATAAATCAGGGATGAAATGGATAAGGTAGGTTACTTCAAAGCAAGGTATCTAACTAGACATGTATACAGTTGAAGTCGGAAGTTTACATACACCTTAGCCAAATACATTTAAACTCAGTTTTTCACAATTCCTGACATTTAATTCCCTGTCTTAGGTCAAAAAATTCCCTGTCTTAGGTCAGTTAGGATCACCACTTTATTTTAAGAATGTGAAATGTCAGAATAATAGTAGAGAGAATGACTTATTTCAGCTTTTATTTCCTTCAACACATTCCCAGTGGGTCAGAAGTTTACATACACTCAATTAGTATTTGGTAGCACTGCCTTTAAATTGTTTAACTTGGGTCACACGTTTTGGGTAGCCTTCCACAAGCTTCCCACAATAAGTTGGGTGAATTTTGGCCCATTCCTCCTGACAGAGCTGGTGTAACTGAGTCAGGTTTGTAGGCTTCCTTGCTCGCACACGCTTTTTCAGTTCTGCCCACAAATTTTCTTTCGGATTGAGGTCAGGGCTTTGTGATGGCCACTCCAATACCTTGACTTTGTTGTCCTTAAGCCATTTTCCCACAACTTTGGAAGTATGCTTGGGGTCATTGTCCATTTGGAAGACCCATTTGCGACCAAACTTTAACTTCCTGACTGATGTCTTGAGATGTTGCTTCAATATATCCACATAATTTTCCTTCCTCAGGATGCCATCTATTTTGTGAAGTGCACCAGTCCCTCCTGCAGCAAAGAACCCCCACAACATGATGCTGCCACCCCCGTGCTTCATGGTTGGGATGGCGTTCTTCGGCTTGCAAGCATCCCCCTTTTTCCGCCAAACTCCAAATAACGATGGTCATTATGGCCAAACAGTTCTATTTGTGTTTCATCAGACCAGAGGACATTTCTCCAAAAAGTACAATCTTTGTCCCCATGTGCAGTTGCAAACTGTAGTCTGGCTTTTCTATGCTGGTTTTGGAGCAGTAGCTTTTTCCATGCTGAGCGGCCATTCAGGTTATGTCGATATAGGACTCGTTTTACTGTGGATATAGATACTTTTGTTTCCTCCCGCATCTTCACAAGGTCCTTTGCTGTTGTTCTGGTATTGATTTGCACTTTTTGCACCAAAGTACGTTCATCTCTAGGAGACAGAACGCGCCTCTTTCCTGAGCGGTATGATGGCTGCGTGGTCCCATGGTGTTTATACATGCGTACTATTGTTTGTACAGATGAACGTGGTACCTTCAGGCGTTTGGAAATTGCTCCCAAGGATGAACCTGACACGTGGGGGTCTACAATTTTTTTTCTGAGGTCTTGGCTGATTTCTTTTGATTTTCCGATGATGTCAAGCAAAGAGGCACTGCGTTTGAAGGTAAGCCTTGAAATACATCCACAGGTACACCTCGAATTGACTCAAATTATGTCAATTAGCCTATCAGAAGCTTCTAAAGCCACGACATAATTTTCTGGAATTTTCCAAGCTGTTTAAAGGCACAGTCAACTTAGTGTATGTAAACTTTTGACCCACTGGAATTGTGATACAATGAATTATAAGTGAAATTATCTGTCTGTAAACAATTGTTGGAAAAATGACTTGTGTCATGCACAAAGTAGATGTCCTAACCGACTTGCCAAAACTATAGTTTGTTAACAAGAAATTTGTGGAGTGGTTGAAAAACAAGTTTTAATGACTCCAACCTAAGTGTATGGAAACTTCCGACTTCAACTCTATATATGGCAAAAATATTCATGTTTCAGTGGAGATCTATGGACAGCAAGTTATTTGTCAATTAGGCTATTCTTAGTTGTTTTAGTTTGTTTTACATTGTCACAATTACATGGCTACTGTTTAATAGAGGGAAATCCCAGATTTCCAATTTTCCAATTTTATTGTCAGTCATTTCCAAACAGGCTATAAATTCTTTAATTTGTAGTAGAATTATAAAAAAAATATATATTTTATGTGTTTAGTGTAAACTATATGCTAGCTGTAATACTAGCCAAAGCATGCTAAGCAGTCTGTCATTTTTCTCCAAAAACAGTAGAAGCATCATTTCCATCACAGAACATGTTGGAAATCACAAAAATCCATTATATTATTACTTTTAATTACTTTAGTCTTATTTAATCATGCTTTAAATTCCTTTAATCTAGAAAATGCTCCAAGCTGTGCACAATTTGAAAACTTAAGTGGTATTTTTCTTTGTTCTTAGAAGATGCCACATAAAACAGCACAGAGCTCACAGACATAGAAACAAAATAAAAAATGATCCTATATGATACCAGGAACATCTGCAAAAAGACAGCTTTTACCTCAAAAGGCTAAAAGAGAACATTCCATATGGCCAATTCCAAAGAGTCCGCAGAATTTGCGATCAGGAAACAGACTACAGTGTCAAATCTGCTGAATTGGAGAATCGCTTCTTGAATCGGGGCTACAGCGCTCAGGTCCTGAAAGATGCTGTAACGTCCTGACCAGAGTTATTATGTGTTTTGCTTGTTTAGTGTTGTTCAGGACGTGAGCTGGGTAGGAATTCTATGTTGTGTGTCTAGTTTGTCTGTTTCTATGTCCAGCCTAATATGGTTCTCAATCAGAGGCAGATGGTAATCGTTGTCCCTGATTGAGAATCATATATAGGAGGCTTGTTTTGTGTTGGGATTTTGGTGGGTGTTTGTTTCCTGTCTCTGTGTTTGTCTGCACCAGATAGGTCTGTCTCGGTTTTTGCACATTTTGTTATTTTGTATGTTGCTTGTAGTGTTTCACTTGTTCTTTATTAAACATGTTGAACACTAGCCGCGCTGCACTTTGGTCCTCTCCTTCACCTATGGAAGAAAACCGTTACAGAAACACCCACCAAACCCGGACCAAGCAGCGTGGAAATGGGCAGCAGCAACAGAAGCAGCGGTACCAGGAGGAATGGTCTTGGGAGCAAATATTCAACGGAGAAGGACCCTGGGCTAAGGTTGGAGAGAATCGCCGCTCTCGGGAGGAGAAGGAGGCAGCCACAGCCCAGGAGCGGTGGATTGAGGAGGCAGCACGTAAGAGAGGCTGACAGCCCGAGAGGCTCACCCAAAAATGTCTTGGGGGGGGGGGGGAGTGTGGCGAAGCCGGGTTGGATACCTGAGCCAACTCCCCGGGCTTACCGTGGAGTGAGAGGGCGTCGTACTGGTCAGACACCGTGTTATGCGGTGGAGCGCACGGTGTCCCCAGTACGCGTGCTTAGTCCAGTGCGGGCTATTCCACCTTGCCACACTGGTAGGGCTAGGTTGGGCATCGAGCCGGGTGCCATGAAGCCGGCCCAACATATCTGGCCTCCAGTACGTCTCCTCGGGCCGGCGTACATGGCACCAGCCTTACAGGTGGTGTCCCCGGTTCGCCTGCATAGCCCAGTGCGGGCTATTCCACCTCGCCGCACTGGCAGGGCTACGGGGACCATTCAACCTGGTAAGGTTGGAGAGGCTCGGTGCTCAAGAGCGCGTGTCCTCCTTCACGGTCCGGTATATCCGGCGCCACCTTCCCGCCCCAGCCCAGTACCACCAGTGCCTACACCACGCACCAGGCTTCCAGTGCATCTCCAGAGCCCTGTTCCTCCTCCACGCACTCTCCCTATGGTGCGTGTCTCCAGCCCAGTGCCTCCAGTTCCGGCACCACGCACCAAGCCTCCTGTGCGTCTCCAGAGCCCTGTACGCACTGTTCCTTCTCCCCGCACTCGCCCTGAGGTGCGTGCCCTCAGCCCGGTACCTCCAGTTCCGGTACCACGCACCAGGCCTATAGTGCACCTCGAGAGTCCAGTGTGCCCTGTTCCTGCTCCCCGCACTCGCCCTGAGGTGCGTGCCCTCAGCCCGGTACCTCCAGTTCCGGCACCACGCATCAGGCCTATAGTACGTCTCAGCCAGCCAGAGTCTGCCGTCTGCCCAGCGGCGCCTGAACTGCCCGTCTGCCCAGCGGCGCCTGAACTGCCCGTCTGCCCAGCGGCGCCTGAACTGTCCGTCTGCCCAACGCCGTCAGAGCTGGCCGTCTGCCAAGCGCCATCGGAGCCATCCGTCTCCCCAGCGCCATCTGAGCCATCCGTCTCCCCAGCGCCATCTGAGCCATCCGTCTCCCCAGCGCCATCTGAGCCATCCGTCTCCCCAGCGCCGTCTGAGCCATCCGTCTCCCCAGCGCCGTCTGAGCCATCCGTCTGTCCCGAGCCGTCAGAGCCGCCCGTCTGTCCCGAGCCGTCAGAGCCGTTCGTCAGTCAGGAGCCGCTAGAGCCATTCGTCAGTCAGGATCTGCCAGGGCCGCCAACCAGACAGGATCTGCCGGAGCCGCCAACCAGACAGGATCTGCCGGAGCCGCCAACCAGACAGGATCTGCCGGAGCCGTCAGTCAGCCATGAGCGTCCAGAGCCGTCAGCCAGTCATGAGCTGCCCTACAGTCATGAGCTGCCCTACAGTCATGAGCTGCCCTACAGTCATGAGCTCCCCTACAGTCATGAGCTGCCCTACAGTCATGAGCTGCCCTACAGTCATGAGCTGCCCTACAGTCATGAGCTGCCACTCAGTCATGAGCTGCCACTCAGTCATGAGCTGCCACTCAGTCCGGAGCTGCCACTCAGTCCGGAGCTGCCACTCAGTCCGGAGCTGCCACTCAGTCCGGAGCTGCCACTCAGTCCGGAGCTGCCACTCAGTCCAGAGCTGCCACTCTGTCCTGAGCTGCCTCTCTGTCCTGAGCTGCCTCTCTGTCCTGAGCTGCCTCTCTGTCCTGAGCTGCCTCTCTGTCCTGAGCTGCCTCTCTGTCCTGAGCTACCTCTCTGTCCTGAGCTACCTCTCTGTCCTGAGCTACCTCTCTGTCCTGAGCTACCTCTCTGTCCTGAGCTACCTCTCTCTCCTGAGCTACCTCCAAAATCATGTGGGGGCCTTGGGGAGGATTCTTAGGCCAAGGTCGTGGGCGAGGGTCGCCACTCAAAGGACGCTAAGGAGGGGGACAAAGACAGTGGTGGAGTGGTGTCCTCGTCCACCGCCGGAGCCGCCACCGCGGACAGATGCCCACCCAGACCCTCCTCTTGAGTTGTAGGGGTACGTTCGGAGTCCGCACCTCAGGAGGGGGGTACTGTAACGTCCTGACCAGAGTTATTATGTGTTTTGCTTGTTTAGTGTTGGTCAGGACGTGAGCTGGGTGGGAATTCTATGTTGTGTGTCTAGTTTGTCTGTTTCTATGTCCAGCCTAATATGGTTCTCAATCAGAGGCAGATGGTAATCGTTGTCCCTGATTGAGAATCATATATAGGAGGCTTGTTTTGTGTTGGGATTTTGTGGGTGTTTGTTTCCTGTCTCTGTGGTTGTCTGCACCAGATAGGTCTGTCTCGGTTTTTGCACATTTTGTTATTTTGTATGTTGTTTGTAGTGTTTCACTTGTTCTTTTATTAAACATGTTGAACACTAGCCGCGCTGCACTTTGGTCCTCTCCTTCACCTATGGAAGAAAGCCGTTACAGATGCAGGTATAAGGGCCAGACGACTTGACAGAGAGAACTTGTTGCGAAGGGGAGTGCCTCGTGATACATCAGAGTGTACTTTGTTACAAAATACGGCACTGAAGCAAAGAACATTAAAATAATCATTACAAATAATTGGGGAATCATCCAAAGTGATACTCTACCACGCCAAGTCTTCCTAGAGCCACCAGTCATAAGCTTTAAGAGATGTCCTACAATAAATGACAAATTAGTCCACAGCTATCTTCCTGGTGACTCTCAAAAAACTTGGCTAGACCACAAACCCAAGGGCTCTTTTAAATGCAACCAGTGCAACCATTGCAGAAATATTGCACAGAAGAAAAAAAATTGTTGACAAAGCTTCTAAAATGGAGTATCACGTCAAGCATTTCATTAACTGCAAAACCACTCATGTCATCTACAGATTGGAATGTCCACAGTGCAAGGTGTTCTACATTGGACGGACAAAGAGACGCCGCAAGACCGCTTAGCGGAACACAAGTACTCCATACGGGTAGGCAATGAAGAACAATGAAGCACCACAAGTTCTTACACCATGGCAACCCTGCCTCCCTACAAGCTATGGGTATTGATCATGTTCCGGCCTCAATTAGAAAAGGGGACCGTCTTAAACAGCTAAACCAAAGGGAAAGTTTTGGGATTTACAAACTACAGGCCACTAAGTACCCTGGTTTAAATGAAGATTTGGATTTACAAACTACAGGCCACTAAGTACCCTGGTTTAAATTAAAATATGGATTTCTCACCTTTCCTGTAGGGTCGTGATAGGTCCATTTGCTGTCATCTAGTGGACATTTTGCTCTATTGCTGCCCTCAGCTATGTTAAGACTGTTGTTGTCCACGTTTGCTGTGTTCTAGTGTACTGTGGAATAGATTGCTTTCCTATTCTTGGCACTTTGCCCAGTCATATTTAAGGTTAGAACTACCTTTCAAGGCGTTCTGATGCTTCTTGCTTGGAGTTGAATTTTTTGATAACATATCTAAAGTATTTCACATTCTAATGTGTATAGTATTGCTTACTAGGTGTTGTCCAATCAATTTTGTCACCACTTCCTCTTCAAATTAGAGCTAACTGGAAAAAGCTGTTCAAAAGAGGACATTGTATTATAATTTCTTTGTACTCCCTGACAAAGGCCATGCAGCCGAAACGTGTCGGATTTTTAAAACTTTGTTTCCATTGAACATGCTATACAAACAAAGGCATTTTAATTAATTATATGAAGAGTGCCTTGGTCATCCTTTCTTTTTGATAGACAGGGGGAGATACTGGAAGAAAAAAGAGAAGGGAGAAGTGAAATCTATCTCTGAGCTTACAAAGCGAGAACAAAGAAACAAGAGATGGAAATGCAACCAACGGAATACAAGACAGACTTTAAAGAAAACTGTTGCAATGGAGAACTACCTATCAGGCAACACATCACCTCAGCCACCAGATGACCTGCAGCCAGAACATGAGGCCATCATACCTGCCCCTAACTTACCTGCCCCTGATGCACACCCTGATACCCCTTCCTCATCGTCGGCAACAGGAATGAGAAGTCGAATACTTGCTGGAAGGAAAAAGGTTGGAAGAGGTCGCTCAAAAACATAGAGATCTTTGCATGACAAATGTCAAACTTGATAAAGCTTAAAGGAAAATTGAGAAATACAAAAAAAATTGTGATCAACTGATGAAGAAAATGGAGGGATAAGATTCCCCAAAGACAAAACAGCAAATGAAGGGAACTCCGAAGAACCTGAGAAGGATTTTATTGTTTCAAAATGCCATCATTGCAGAGTTAAAGCAAAAGTATTTAAAAAATGCGCAGTGCAAAGGACAAACAAGTGTCTTCAAAAATGCTCAGATGCAACATCCTGAGAAAGTATGGCCTGGTCAAAGTCGCAAACAGAGAATTTGGATTTTCAACAAAAGCAATGAGGGCAAATGAAAACAGGCCATCAAGTCTTCAATACTCCAGGAAAAAGCAGTGTAACATAATTAGCACAGCCACAGAAGAGAAAATCACTAGATTCAATGAACGTGATGTCAACTGCAGAGCAACAACAGGGAAAAAGGACACACTAACGAGGAACAAGAAAAAAAAGCAGAAGCTCTTCTCGAATGGCACAATTCAGAACCTTTATCAGAATTTTAAGAGGGAATATTCAGGGATTAAAATGTCCTACTATGAATTCTGCAAAAGACGTCCTTTTGGGTTGTCAAGCCAACAGTCCAGGATAGGAACACATGGCTCTGCAAAACCCACACCAACCTCCAGTTCATGGTGGACAAACTACAGCATCACAAAGTGATCAGCTGCAGCAACAATGACAACCTTATTGAGTCTTTGTGCTGTGAAAACCTGAAGAAAGATGGCATGTAGACAGAGTGCTCCCTTTGCCAAGCAAAAGAGCTTAAAACATCTACCTTTGATGCTGGTGTGCAGACATGGTGGTTTGAGTGGAAAAACAAAGCTGAAGAGAGAGAGAAGGAAAAACAAAGAGGGAAACATGGAGAAGTTCACTGTACATTTGACAGTAAAAGAAAAGGTGTGGCACACTGCAGATTCTACTGGAGGACTTCTCCAAAGGATTGAAAGATAAGTTGGGGAAACACGTGTACAACATTCGACACCAATACTACAAACAGAGAATTAAAAGAGAATCTGCTGAAAGAGGAGATCACCACTTCTAAAACCAAAGTTGCGCCCCTGAGAGAACTACCTGTGTAAATACACCAGTGAAATCCAGGCAGTTCACTTTGGTGATTCTCATAAGCAGGTGACCCTCCACACCTGTGTTGGGTATACCACAAATGGTACAGTTAAACTTTGTTTCTATGCAGATTACCCCATCTGGGCTCATCTCTCAAAAACACTGGCCTACTTTCTTGAGCTCTGCCCATCGGCTACTTTTGGAATCTTACTTTGTCTTAAATTAATTAAATGTTTAACAGAGGTTGTTGTTCAAAATGTTTGCAATAAAATAAACTTTTCTTTTACATAGATTTTGTTTCCACCACACCCATATTTTTTGGGGTAAAATATTATATTATGTATAATTTACATTGATTGATTTGTTTTAGATAGGGAAATCATATGGTTGTTATCATAATCTCAAAGAAAAGTTGGGTGGAAATATCTTATTTTCTCATGATAAATAAATGTTTTCAGCTGTCACAAAGGCAAGTTTATATAAAGAGGCGTTGTGTTAAATTATTAATATTAGGAAAACCTTAAAAAGCATAAAAATAATATTCAATGCAAGTTCATGTACAAATGTATAAGAAATGTGTTATAAATTAATTGTATGATATTTAATTTTCAACAAAAATGTATGTTTAATGACGTGATGTAAATTACATTTGTGTATGGCTGTCTGAGAAAAATGACAAAAATATATAAATTCCTGAATAGTATGATCGCAGCCATGATCAGATATTATGTCTAGACAAATCAAAGACAATTATAATACTGGTAAAATGGTGTTTCAATAAAAATTGGCCAAAGTGGCCAAAGTGCCCAAAGTTGCAGAATCACCCAAATACATAAGTATTCAGACCCTTTGCTATGAGACTCGAAGTTGAGCTCAGGTGCATCCTGTTTCCAATGATCATCCTTGAGATGTTTCTACAATTTGATTGGAGTCCACCTGTGGTAAATGCAATTGATTGGACATGGTTTGATAAGGCACACACCTGTCTATATAAGGTCCCACAATTGGGAGTGTATGTCAGAGCAAAAACAAAGCCATAAGGTCGAAGGAATTGTCCGTAGAGCTCAGAGACAGGATTGTGTAGAGGCACAGATCCGGGAAAGGGTACCATAACATTTCTGCAGCATTGAAGGTCTCCATCATTATTAAATGGAAGAAGTTTGGAACCCCCAAGACTCTTCCTAGAGCTGGCCGCCTGGCCAAACTGAGCAATCGGGGGAGAAGGGCCTTGGTCAGGGAGGTGACCAAGAAGCCGATGGTCACTATGACAGAGCTCCAGAGTTCTTCTGTGGAGATGGGAGAACCTTCCAGAAGGACAACCATCTCTGCAGCACTCCACCAATCAGGCCTTTAAAAAAAAACGGGTAGGCCAGTTGAGAACAATTTCTCAATTACAACTGTGACCTGGCCAAGATAAAGCAAAGCAGTGCGACAAAAACACATGGGATAAACATGGGATAAACAAACATACAGTCAATAACACAATAGAAAAATCTGTATACAGTGTGTGCAAATGAAGAAAGGAGGTAAGGCAATAAATAGGCCATAGTGGCGAAGTAATTACAATTTAGCAATGAACACTTGAGTGATAGATGTGCAGATGAGAATGTGCAAAGTAGAAATACTGATGTGCAAAAGAGCAGAAAAAAATATGGGGATGAGGTAGGTAGTTTGTTGGATGGGCTATTTACAGATGGGCTGTGTACAGCTGCAGCGATCGGTAAGCTGCTCTGACAGCTGATGCTAAAAGTTAGCGAGGGAGATATAAGTCTCCAACTTCAGTGATTTTTGCAATTCGTTCCAGCAGCAGAGAACTGGAAGGAAAGGCAGCCAAAGGAGGAGGTGTTGGCTTTGGGGATACCTGCTGGAGTGCGTGCTACAGGTGGGTGTTGCTATGGTGACCAGTGAGCTGAGATAAGGGTAAGATAAGAGCCTTTATTGTAGAGTGGCCAGACGGAAGCCACTCCTCAGTAAAAGGCACATGACAGCCTGCTTGGAGTTTGCCAAAAGGCACCTAAAGACTCTCAGACCATGAGGAACAAGATTCTCTGGTCTGATGAAACCAAGATTGAACTCTTTGGCCTGAATGCCAAGCGTCACGTCTGGAGGAAACCTGGCACCATAACCTAACAAAATGTGTAAAAGGTAAAGAGGTCTGAATACTTTCCGAAGGCACTGTATGCCCACACACACATAACACTCACACACATGCATACTGACACCAGACACACACTTTCACACTCACCACATACGCTGCTGCTACTGTCTATTATCTATCCTGTTGCCTAGTCACTTTACCCCTAGCTATATGTATATAGCTACCACAATTACCTCATACCCCTGCACATCAACTCGGTACTGGTACTCCTTGTATATAACGATGTTATTTTGACTCATTATTGTTATTCATTACTTGCTATGTATTTATTCCTTATGTCACTATTTGTTGTATCTTTAACCGTAAGTAACCATTTCATTGTTAGTCTACACCTGTTGTTCACGAAACGTGACAAATAAAATGTAATGAGATTTTTCATCACACGTCCCCCCATCTTCCTATTTTTCTCCCCTTCTCCATTCCCTCTCCCCCCTCTTAGGTCCCCCCATCTTCCTATTTTTCTCCTCCTCTCCATTCCCTCTCCCCCTTCTTAGGTCCCCCCATCTTCCTATTTTTCTCCTCTTCTCCATTCCCTCTCCCCCCTCTTAGGTCCCCCCATCTTCCTATTTTTCTCCTCTTCTCCATTCCCTCTCCACCCTCTTAGGTCCCCCCATCTTCCTATTTTTCTCCTCCTCTCCATTCCCTCTCCCCCCTCTTAGGTCCCCCCATCTTCCTATTTTTCTCCTCCTCTACCCCATTCCCTCTCCCCCCTCTTAGGTCCCCCCATCCCTTGTTCTCCCCACATCAAGCCTCTCTCGCTCTGACTGTGTTAGTATAAACAGGATGTTAATGCCTCTGTGGGCCGCAGTCAGAAGAGCACAACACTGATGATCTGATAGTAGCATAGAGGAGTAGAGAGCTCAGCTCCCGCTGTTCCCTTCCTCTCCCATTCCCAGTGCAGATTAACTGGGATTTAAAGGTTCCATTCTGCTGGCCACTAAAGCAACACACAGCCTGAGACAGCACAGGAGGTCACCCAGCCAACCGCACGCTCACCCTTCCTTTGACCTGGCCACTGTTGCCGTGAAGATCAAGCCCCCCCTCCAGATCATTATTGCTCAGCCCATGTTTATTACAAACAGCGTCACAGCAGGTCAGGGACTCTAAGATACATATAGCCTACATAGAATCACTCGCACCAATATCAGGGCTATCACCAGTAACAATCACTTCTAAGACTGAGACATCCTTTGTGTAACTGGGAAAGAGATTTGACAGATCACCATCATTCTGTTGACGAAGAGACAAAGGGGTTAAACCTTTAGAGATCTTACAAAAACTCAGTCATGCCCATTCTTTGGTAACCACATGTCATATGGCAGATCAGCTGCTTGTGGATTTTGAGTCACTGTGCCACAGCAATGTCACCATGAAATGCAGTAGACTCAAAGAGTCAACAACCTGAGGAGGCATCATTAATGATTCATGGTGGCGATAAAATGAAGTGGTTATGGCATCATTGAGGACCAATGATGAGGACCAATGATGAGGACCAATGATGAGGACCAATGATGATATTAGGGTGGTGCTACTTGGCAGTACTTAGTGTATCAGTGTCGTATTAATAAGCTGTTGTTATTAGAAGGACCACTTGTGGAAACATTGGAGGGCATTTCCTGTGAGACGCAATCGGCTCAAATAAAACCACTGGAGGGGAAAGACGTGTACGGCTCTGCCCTGTTTTGGTCTTTCCCTCTCTCCTTCCCTGTCCTTTCTGTGAGGGAGTTCCACTCCTCCCTCTTCAATATTTATTTTCCATCCACTGTTTTTTTCTACCCCCAAAACCCTCCACACGCCGTAGGTTGAATTGGATTGAAAATAATCAATTGAAATGTGTAACACTTTTCACATTCCTGCTATGAAAACAGGCTAAATGAGTTTGATGCAATAAAAGGATCACCTGAATTCAATTTTATCATATCAAAAAAGCTCAAACACGCCAGTGAATGTATCCACTTCCACACTAAGTGACACAACGGATTCTGTGTTGGCTCAATGTCTATGTTGTTTTTTCAAGCAAGCACACCGACCCGAGTGTGAATTAGAGAGTAAGTAGTGTCATTAAGTCAGTGACGCACAGACACACACAGGGCTTTCAGAAACTTTTAGAGGACTTGTGTATACACATGTGGCACAGATACTGGACACAATCACACCCCTGTTAGGATCAGCCTAATCGAACATGACCTGCTGTCTCTCCAGATTGGTATGAGCAGTTAGAAATGTCACTTCTCAACGGTTTTCTCTTTAAGAGTTCTCACTGCTCAGCAGCTTCTTCTAACGGCTCTTAAACGTGTTTGCCATTGTTAACTACATGACAACTTGACAAAACAATAAAACTGGTTAAGATATATAGATGTAAATGTTCTCGGACTGGGTTTGCTTGTCAAGTAAGTCAAGTCAGGTCATGGCATCATTACATGATTGTCAGATCTTGTAAGCTGTAACTAATCAAACACAACAATGTTTTTTTTCTTCTGTTAAAGCAAGGTTAGTCACCTTATCCTTTTCAAATCTCTGTTGATACCTCAGTTCAAGAACGGACATGGTCAAGAACAGACACAAAATCCAAGGAAACTAACTCATTGAACCAATCATACTTTGTCAGATACATCACTGCTGGTATCAAATAATGTACTGTTATGTGAAATTATGTTTGTGATATAAGGCATTGATTACTTTTAGAATCCAAAATAAAGTATTCTATACGGTAGGTAGTGATGTTATAAGACCTTTATTATTTTTGGTAGTCGTCACTCTTCAAGTGCACCCTTTCCTTTAAGCATCTGTGACTATTTCTTTAAGTGAAACATTCAAAGGCAAAAACAATGCAAAGTAAGTACTGTGGTGGCCGTCTGGTAAGACACAGTCCACTGAGAGCAGCTCACTCACATCACTTCTTCATCTTTTGGATCTCATCCATGGAAAACAATTCTTTAGGCCTGATGCAATATGGAAACTATTAGGTTCAATGACCCATTTAGAAACACACATTTGATTTAATGTGAGGCTATTCAGTGTTGATGAAGTCTTTCCTGATGGCCACATCACCCGTGTGGTTGATGAGAAAATGCCCAAGTTATGATGTGTGTAGGCAAATACTACTGGAGAGTGTTCTAGTGTGACAAGTTGAGATTTCAGAAAAACTGTATCACCATTCCTCAAAGTGATTTATGATGTATATCTCCCATGCCAGTACTCACAATCCATATTAACACCATCAAAACATTATTACTTAGTTCTTCATCATTTTGTGTTGTGTTAGTATGAGCACATCCGCTGTGCATAGTGTAAGTATGATGTACTGTAAGTATTATTCTAACTGTGAGAAGGGGCAGTAGGAACAGTTCACTTAGCTCTCCTCAACAGCACGGGTGTGGCTGTGTATGGTGCTAAGTCTGTAATGTTATGTAGGAACAGTGAAAGTTGCTCTAGTCCAGTCTAATAGGAAAGGATGAGCTCATGAAGATAATGCCTGTGTTTACACAGAGGGCATCCAGCAGGCCGGTCCGGCTCTGAAACATCATTGTTCCCTCCGCTGTCTGCGGCCAGACTCGTTTATTTTCACACCAAATTCCGCCTGCAGTCCTCCTCTCTTCTGTCTCCGTCCACCTCCATCAATAAACAGAGCGGCACCGTGCTCACTGCAGCTCTTTTTCATCAAGCACTGTGGCATGACGCCCTCTGTAACCCCAGAGTACTGACACATGTGCACAGGCCACATTTATAGACACCAACAGATGTTTGGCTGCAGGGGGCTGGGCACTGCAAATTCGTCAATAACCATTGCCTGTCATGCTGTCCTACTCTCATAAACACAGATGGGCCACACCGGGCCAACACTGGGCCAACACCGGGCCGCAGACAGGCACACCTGGAGGTACATGTGCCACCAAGATGCCCCGGGGCCTTTATCCATGCCATCAACTCCTACATGGGCCCACAGGAAGGCATGGGACCAGTGAAATGGGTCATATAAAACACAGCCTGGTTACACAGTACAGTTACAAGCCTTGACATTTACAATAAGGTTTTATGAATCGCTGTAGGCTACTGTAGAATGGCTGTTGTTGTATTTTCAAACCATTTAGGAAATTGGCTCCATATACAGCCTCATATGTTGAAGATCTGACCCACAAAAACATAAACCATCCTCATTGTCATATCTACCAGATAAGATGTGGATTCATAGTCACGTTCATGCTCAAGTGTTATGATATGGGGGGGGGGGGGGGGGTGGTAGTTTAGTTGCTGCTAGTTTTCTTTGGTGGCCATGAGGCCTTTAGTTTTAGGCATGCCTTTGATATTTTTTCCTATTTGTACATATTTAGGTTTCGTCACCATCTGAACAAATAATAATCCACTTGGACTGGCCGACCAAGAGGTCTGGACCTAAGGTAAGGTGGCTGGTTGCATACGCTTACTTCTCACATTTTTGCACACATCAAATCAGGTTAGTGAACAGTTAACTAGGCCTAAGACCCCTAGACTTAGCAGGCTAGTTATTGGTTTCTTAACACAAGCAACACTGCTTGATCAAATCTAATATGTTACGAAGGATGGCAATGTAGTGATTGTCATCTTAAGGACAGCTAGGGTCTGGAAGAATGGCAGCTGAGTCAGTAGCTAACATAATTTGACTGCTGTCTGGGATATGTTAAGTTTTCAATTAAAACACTTAAAACATTCTCTCTAATGCAATTAAATCATGTGTCAATCATGTGTCAATCATCATAAATCTATTTATAGATAACCAAACTGATAGGTTACAACATGGATCATTAAAGCTGATTTTTTTTCTCACAGCCAGTTCCTTTCTCACAAATCTCTGGAATTCCCAAGCCAAGAAAATTCAAAACAACATATCTTGCTGGGAAAAAGTGTACATTTCTTATCTGATGGGAATCTCAGAGGGAAAATGTGAAACCAATTTTTTTTCTTCCTTTCTAACGTCTCTCTTGTGAAGTAGGAAAATTAGTCTTACGCTCACCTTCCTAAATTGGGTCACATTGCTGTAAGTGGTGTAGTTTAGTTTGGGGCTATCAGATGTCAGAGTAGTGCAGGGTAATTAGATGTGAAGTGTGTTTTTAGCCTAGTGTTCTGGAGACTTGTCTCTGGTGCCAGAGAGCTTTGGGGAGCCCTGCTCCTAGCCTCTTTTAGAATCCAAGAGTGAAATACTTACATACTTGTCTCTAACATGTAGGCTCAGCATTCCTGAACAGTCCCATTACAAGTCAGAATGTTGAACAAACATTTTAACTTACTTTACCTGTTGTCTGCCGGTTTTGTCCCCATGTCAAAGGTAATCTAATACAAAATATCCACAGGGAAGTGTTATCAACCTGACCTTCAGTACACTGGTCTATATATTGGTTTAACGATGTGCGCTGAGAGTCGGGAAGCAAGTTTATGGAGTGAGTGTTTTAATAAATAAACACAACATAATGCAAAATAAGACACACAAACAACGCACAGACATGACACAGAATAACGCCTGGGGAAGGAACAAAAGGGAGTGACATATATAGGGAAGTGACAGAGTCCAGGTGAGTCTGATGACGCGCAGGTCCGCGTAACGATGGTGACAGGTGTGCGCCATAACGAGCAGCCTGGTGACCTAGAGACCGGAGAGGGAGCACAAGTGACAATCGGTTTGTGTTTCCTTTTTTAAAATGTTCAATGCTGATGCAATTTGCAGGTGACAAACACTTGCACAATATGGCTGAGCCTAACCGAACCCCAGACCGATTGGCATTCGGTCAACTACATTCGGTTACATTCGGCTATTGTTTACATATTGTGCATTACGTGCAATGTGTCGAGATTGAAAATACAAGTGGCAAAACCTACCGGCACCACAAAAAGGTCGGGTAAACAACACTTTCTTGGGAATCTCCACCTCCTACCTTCAAAAGTTCCAACAGCACAGACAACCAGTAAATTAATTGTAAACTAAATTGTCAACATTCTGGCTTGTAAAGACCGAAAATCCATGGAGTCTGTTTGGGCAACCTTGTTCCATACCCAGTCTGTCTTATTCTTGTTGCTGGATCAGCAGAGCCACTGCCTGCTACCTCTGCAGATCTCCATCTCAGCTCTTTGTTTGGTGAATCACTCACTGTGACTCCCAGTCAGAGAAGCTAACGTCAGCAGCCAGAGGCCAGGGTCCGCTCTATTCACACAGTCACACACAGCAGGGTCACGTTCTGGGAGACCCCTGCCGCAATCACAAACACACACACTCTATGCACAAATATACACAGCCAAGCCTATACACGCATAGACACCCTCCACACCACCTAACCTCTCTCCCTCACAACTCCCTCTTTAAATACAGACTCAAACAAAATCAAAGGCTCATTCAACAAACAACTCCCCCAAAAGCATTGCTTGCTTGTCCAACCCAACCAGCATTGCTGAACCAAACCAAACAAACAAAGCAGCTGCATTGATGTGCAGTGAGGAAGTTGTAAGAGTTTGCGACGCATTCCCTGAAACCAACCACTGCACAGTAATAAGTAAGGAGTACAATTGGGCTTGGCCTGGGTCTAGTTGGTGGGTAAGCCCTTTCTCAGGCTCCAGCTGCAATCCCTAGGAGGCCCAGCTGGTCAGGCCCAGGGTGAGGGGGCCCTCTGGTCCCGCTCTCCTCCTTATGGAAAAGAGGAGTCTGGAGCGACACACACTGGAACACTTGAGCATTCCATAGCCTCTTGGGACTATCATGCTCTGACCTCAGCCTATGCGGCAGCAGACTAGATATTGTCCAGACAGCCAAAATATCCCCCCCCCCCCCTCCCCCCCGAGAGACGCAGTTGAACTACTTTTCTGTCCATAATTGGCTCATTGAAGTCACATTTAGGTTATAGTTCTGTGCACAGACTGGAGTCAACCGAGTTACAGTACCCTCAGACATACTGTACACTCATACACACCTGTAGATGCGGGAACACATACCAGCAGAGATGAAAACACACATACACATGCAGGAGTCTGGCTTATACAAAGGGAAACCCAGACGCAAGCTGCCCATTAACGCGAGCCTACCAGACTAGCTAAATGCCTTTTATGCTCACTTCGAGGCAAGCAACTGAAGCATGCACGAGAGCACCAGCTGTTCTGGATGACTGTGTGATAACGACCTTTAAACAGGTCAACATTCACAAAGCCACGGGGCCAGATGGATTACCAGGACATGTACCCAAAGCATGCATGGACCAACTGGCAAGTGTCTTCATTGACATGTTCAACCTCTCCCTGATCGAGTCTGGTAATACCTACATGTTTCAAGCAGATCACCACAGTCCCTGTACCCAAGGAAGCGAAGGTAACCTGCCTAAATGATTACCGCCCCGTAGCACTCACGTCGGTAGCCATGAAGTGCTTTGAAAGGCTGGTCATGGCTCACAACAACAGCATCCTCCCGGAAACCCTAGACCTACTCCAATTCGCATACCGCCCCAACAGATCCACAGATGACGCAATCTCAATCGCACTCCACACTGCCCTTTCCCACCTGGACAAAAGGAACTCCTATGTGAGAATGCTGTTCATTGACTACAGCTCAGCGTTCAACGTCATAGCGCCCACAAAGCTCATCACTAAGCTAAGGACCCTAGGACTAAACACCTCCCTCTGCAACTGGATCCTGGACTTCCTGACGGGCCGCCTCCAGGTGGTAAGGGTAGGTAACAACATGTCTGCCACGTTGATCCACAACACTGGGGCCCCTCAGGGGTGTGTACTTAGTCCCCTCCTGTACTCCCCATTCACCCATGACTGCATGGCCAAACACGACTCCAACACCATCATTAAGTTTGCTGATGACACAACATAGGGAGGAGGTCAGAGACCTGGCAGTGCGGTGCAAGGACAAAACCTCTCCCTCAATGTGATTAAGACAAAGGAGCTGATCGCGGACTACAGGAAAAGGCGGGCCGAACAGGCCCCCATTAACATAAACAGTGCTGTAGTGGAGCAGGTCAAGAGTTTCAAGGTCGTTGGTGTCCACATCACCAACAAACTATCATGGTCCAAACACAACAAGACAGTCGTGAAGAGGGCATGACAACACCTTTTCCCCCTCAGGAGACTGAAAAGATTTGGCATGAGGTTCTACAGCTGCACCATCAAGAGCATCCTGACCGGTTGCATCACCGCCTGGTTTGGCAACTGCTCGGCATCTGACTGTAAGGCGCTACAGAGGGTAGTGCGTACGGCCCAGTACATCACTGGGGTCAAGCTTTCTGCCACCCAGGACCTATATACTAGGCAGTGTCAGAGGAAAGCTAAAAAAATTGTCAGAGACTCCAGTCACCCAAGTCATAGAATGTTCTCTCTGCTACCGCACGGCAAGCGGTACCGGAGCGCCAAGTCTAGGACCAAAATGCTCCTAAATAGCTTCTACCCCCAAGCCATAAGACTGCTGAACAATTAATCAAATGGCCACCAGACTATTATCTATGCATAGTCACTTCCCCCCTACCTACATGTACAAATTACTTCAACTAACCTGTACCCCCGCACACTGAATCCATACCGGTACCCCCTGTATATATATATATAGCCTCGTTATTGTTACTTTATTGTGTCACTTTTGGTAAATATTTTTTACTCTTTCTTGAAATGCACTGTTGGTTATGGGCTTGTAAGTAAGCAATTCACGGTAAGGTCTACACTTGTTGTATTCGGCGCATGTGACAAATGTGACAAATAAAGATTTGATTTGATATCCAAGCATTCCCAGGCATCAGCGTAGCAGTGCTGAGAGAATCGGGCAGAATCAAAGGGCAGGCTTGTTTACATGACTGAGGTCCAAGTTATTTTTAAGTTATTTGGTAAGGCAAAGGCCAGAACTTTATTTAGTGTTTAAGGCCATGATCACAAGGAAAATAAATGAAGGCCACAAAAAATGTATGTTCTAACCGACAACAGATTACATGTGAAAGAAGATAATGATGGGTCAAAGATGGGACAGTGATAATAAAAAAACTTATTTTGATGTATTGTAGCACCATGTTCACAAGCACTTTAATGTAAATTTTTGAGTAATAGGACATTTTATTATTATGTTTTGTTTGCTATTAAAACCTCCCTGCTGGGTCACTAAACTTTAAGCTCAGTTTCCACTGGTTTCTTACCACATTAAACTCAACATAGTAAACTCTCATCAGTACATTATCTTCTGCTTTTTTTCAAAAATATTGTTCTTCATTCCTTCGTCTATTGTGCCACGTTTATGAGCTAGTTGGAACTAGGAAACTCTGGGATTTTCGACTTGCCAACTGGTTGAACGCAGCACGTGTAGAACTACAACCAGTTAGACAGTCGGAAATGTCAGAGTTTCCTAGTTCTGACTAGCACATAAACAAGGCATTGTCACCGTAAGATCATCAACCAATCAATGTCTTTGCTCAACTTGATTGTGCGTTTTATCTGCTGTCTGATTGTTTTGCTCAGTATGGAAATCTACACAGCTCAGTTGAGTAAACTTTCATCCATCTTGTCATCTGTTTCTCTCATCAGACTTCCTGTTAACTGATTACTTCTTTTCAGGAACAGGAAGTGACCTCGACAACCCACTTTCTGGAAGAAAATTGGATTTTTCGAAGAAAATTTCAGTGACATTCTGTACCCATACAAAAAAAGCACATACGGGCTTACAGTTAGAATCTAGGGAGGGTAAGCTGATCCTAGATCTGTGCCACTGCCTACTGTTAAGTGCCTACAGGAAACTTCAACCTGCAGTCACGTACACATACCTCTCCATTATGTACCTTTGATGTCATTATTTCCAACCAACCAATATAAATAGCTATCTCAGGAGTGAAGCAGGGCTGCTCCTCAGACTGTCTGCCACCTGGACCCTGTAGGGGCCACATACTGTCCAGATAACTGTTAGGTATACAGGTCCAGATAGACTATCAGCTCTCAGAGCTCTAATCAAGACCACCTATAGAGGGATATCAGACTGACTGAAATGTGATGGAGAAACAGATGCTGGCCTCACAGTGATCTAAAATAATACTTCTCTGATAAAATCCTATCTGTTGTGCTAATGTTGTGTTTGTCAGAGTTCCAGGATATCCTGTACAAGTCTGATGAAATCCAAACTCAAAGGGTAAACATTGAGAACGTGAGGGTTGGTTGAGAAGCATGTTTCATTCTTGTGTAACTGTTTCAGTGAGGAGCGGAGGAGGAAAGGAGAGAGGGTAGATTGGGGGGGGGGGGGGGGGGGGGCAGAAAGGTGAAGGCACAAGAGGGCCTCCCTTTCCACCATAGAACCACCCCCCCAGTTCCCACTAAACTTTAAATTCCAAACAAGCTAACTCACTGCCAAACTGTGCGTCAGACAGCCTTAACTCACAGTGCCACACACGTACACAACAAAAGCATAAGCGTACACACACACACACACGATTGTAAACCTAGACTCTTGAAAACCCCAAATGTTCTCTCTTGACCCATAGCTGAATTTCCTCTCCCAACGGCGCCATGCTGTATATCCAGGAAATCACTATGCTTGCAACAACAAGAGCTCTGGTGTGTTTTAATATGGTTATAAATGAGTTGTCAGAGTGTCTGCACATATCTTGTCGGTCAGGGTAAAGTCAACAGTGCTGGGTGCCATTCATTAATCTGCAGGACCTGGGGCTGACGTGTGAGAGGGCCAGACCGCCTGTAACACTTCACACTCACTTACACAGCCAAATCTCACAGTCCCCTCCACCCCTTTACCCTCTCTTACCCAATCCTTTGCTCTCACAGCCTCATACACATTCTCGCAGTCTCTATCCCCTCTTCTCTCCATCCCCCTCTCCTCCTATTCAGTTGTCTGCGCTCAGTCCCATCCGTCCTCTCCTCCTCAATTCCCCTCGCTCAGTCTCTATCTCTCCCTCCATTCTCAGCCTCTCTGTTCAAACCGCTCTGGACCTATTGCAGAGGCCCGATAATGTTTTGGAGGGGTTTGTTAGCCAAGTATAGCCTCACAACCTATTGTAGGTCTAACTACTGTGCGTATGTCACAGTTTGTGTTGTAGTAACTACCTTCTTGGACCTGAGTACTTTTGATGGACTTCATTTGATTAATGTTTACCCTCGGCCTATAGTACACCTTTATAACATTAATTATGCAACCTTCTATCGATCGGGAACACTTTTGCAATGATAAATAGTAGAAAATTATTACTGCTTTCAGATATTTCTTTAATTCGGAGAACAAGAATACAACTCACTTCTATAAAATGTTTGATTGCCATTTCGTACCAATTCCTCTTTGACAAACAGATAATGCATCATGTCTTTTCATGGTTACAATACATATCTGTTGTGCCATTGCACTAGATGACAAATAATACCGTTTTGATCGTTTAGAGAGTCTTTACTGAGAGAGTCTCTCTATCGAGAGTCTTGGATTTGTTTTTGGGGAGGCAGTGTTGTTTTCCAAAGGTGAATACTGTACAGCTGCACCATCGACAGGTGCACCATTGCTTGGCATCCGACTGCAAGGCGCTACAGATGGTAGTGTGTACGGCACAGTACATCACTGGGGCCGAGCTCACTGCCATCCAGGACATCTATACCAGGCAGTGTCAGAGGAAGGCCCTACAAGTTGTCAAATACTCCAGCCACCCAAGTCATAGACCGCACGGCAGGCGGTACCGATGCAGCTAGTCTGGAACCAACAGGATCCTGAACAGCTTCTACCCCCAAGCTATTAGACTACTAAATAGTTAGTCCTGGTAGCTATTGATTAACTATTTGCATTGACCCTTTTTGAACTGTTTTGACTCATCACATACGCTGCTGCTACTGTTTTATCTATCCTGTCGCCTAGTCACTTTATCCCTCTGATTACCTCGACTAGGTACGGGTACTCTGTGGATATATCCAAGTTATCATTACTCATTATATATTTATTCCTTGTGTTATAATTTTTCTATTATTTCAAAAAAATTCTCTCTGTATTGTTTGGAAGGGCCTGTAAGTAAGCATTTCACTGTTAGTCTACACCTGTTGTTTACGAAGCATGTGACAATAAAATTGTATTTTGAGAAATGTAGCAAGCAGCCGAGAAAATGGCATGCAATGGCAACCTAATTCTCCACTTAGCATTTTCCTGCCAGTGTACTATCTAACGGTCATAATAATAGATTGGGCCACTTTTCCCTGGGGAATACTATACTAGGAATGTGCTGCCTGGACTATCAACACAATATGGGAGAGAGCCCACTGCGAAGTGGAGAGGGGGATGGGGACGAGGGGGACGGGGGTGGGGCTGAGGTGACAGGGTCAGACACAGCACTCAGAATGTCTGCCTCAAGTTCCAAAATGTTCAGCTGTAGTTTTTCTGTGTCCCCTGTCCCTCCTGTTTTGGTCATTCTGTTCAAGTCAGCCAGTTCATGTCACAATGTGTTAGGCCAGGGAGAAACTTCACATCCTGTAATTTAGAGAGTGTGAGTGACCATATGATCCTGTGTGAGAGAATGTGTGTGACCGTGTCACCTCATCTGCTGTGGACAGGCATGGCAGTGGGAGAGGGGTAACCTATCCCACACACAGGAAGGGCCAAGAGAAAAATGAATTCTTCATTCTGAACATGAAAAACTATGTCTGATCAAAGCATGGATATGAAGGTTTATAAACTGTTGTTTCTTGACCTGTCAGCTGGGAGAATATCCCAGAAGGCAAATAAACAAACCATCCGAGCATAAACATTATTTTGTTTGTTTTATATCACCTTGCTTTCATCCGAGCTAATCTTTTTTCTCCCTTTGTTTGGCAATGTGTGTATGTGAGCCATTTCAAAGTGGATTCGATGGTTGTGGTATGGGTGTCACGTTCCTGACCTGTTTTCTTTTGTCTTGTATTTATTTAGTTGGTCAGGGCGTGAGTTGGGTGGGTTTGTCTATGTGTGATTTTCTATGTTGGGATGTTTGTGTTCGGCCGGGTATGATTCTCAATCAGAGGCAGCTGTCAATCGTTGTCCCTGATTGAGAATCATACTTAGGCAGCCTGGGTTTCACGTGTGTGTTGTGGGTGTTTGTATCTCGTGTCAGTGTTCGTGCCACATGGGACTGTTTTCGGTTTTGTCATGTTTGTTGTATTTGTAAGTGTTCAGTTTCGTTTTGATTAAATCAATATGAGCACTAACCACTCTGCGTGTTGGTCCGATCCATGCTCCTCCGCCTCGAGTCTTCTTGGGTATGACACTACAAGCTTAGCACACCTGTATTTGGGGAGATTCTCCCATTCTTCTCTGCAGATCTTCTCAAGCTCTTTCAGGTTGGATGGGGAGTGTCGCTGTACAGCTATCTTCAGGTCTCTCCAGAGATGTTTGATTGAGTTCAAGTCCAGGCTCTGGCTGTGCTACTCAAGGACATTCAGAGACTTGTCCCAAAGCCACTGTGCTTAGGGTCGTTGTCCTGTTGGAAGGTGAACCTTCGGCCCAGTCTGAAGTCCTGAGCGCTCTGTACTTTGCTCCGTTCATCTTTCCCTCGATCCTGACTAGTCTCCCATTCCCTGACGCTGAAAAACATCCCCACAGCATGATGCTGCCACCACCATGCTCACCGTAGGGATGGTGCCATGTTTCCTCCAGACATGACATTAGGCATTCAGGCCAATGAGTTCAATCTTAGTTTCATCTGACTAGAGAATCTTGCTTCTCATGGTCTGAGAGTCTTCAGGTGCCTTTCGGCAAACTCCAAGCTGGTTGTCATGTGCCTCTTACTGAGGAGTGGCTTCCATCTGGCCACTCTACCATAAAGGCCTGATTGGTGGAGTGCTGCAGAGATGGTTGTCCTTCTGGAAGGTTCACTCACCCCTCTCCACAGAGGAACTCTGGAGCTCTGTTAGAGTGACTATCGGCATCTTGGTCACCTCCCTGACCAAGGCCCTTCTCCCCAGATTGCTCAGTTTGGCCAGGCGGCCAGCTCTAGGAAGAGTCTTGGGGGTTCCAAACTTCTTCCATTTAAGAATGATGTAGGCCACTGTGTTCTTGTGGACCTTCAATGCTACAGACATTTTTTGGTACCCTTCCCCAGATCTATGCCTCGACACAATCCTGTCTTGGAGGTGCACGGACAATTCCTTCGACCTCATGGCTTGGTTTTTGCTTTGACATGCACTGTCAACTGTGGGGCCTTATATAGACAGTTGTTTTCCTTTCCAAATCATGCCCAATCAATTGAATTTACCACAGGTGGAATCCAATCAAGTTGTAGAAACATCTCAAGGATGATCAATGGAAACAGGATGCACCTGAGCTCAATTTCGAGTCTCATAGCAAAGGGTCTGAATACTTATGTAAATAAGGTATTCCTAAAAAACCTGTTGTAACTTTGTCATTCTAGGGTATTGTGTGTAGATTGATGAGGAACATTTTTAATTTCATCAATTTTATAATATGGAAAAAGCCAAGGGGTGTGAATACTTTCCGAAACTGTATGTATGGTAGGCAACCAAAGATAAGTACAGCGTTACACACAAGGAGACAGTTAAGTGTGTTTCTAGCCTAAAACTAGTAATTTACCTTGGCATTTACTGTGTAATGGAACCAAAAAAGTGAAAAAACAAACCACTTAATTTCAACCCCAAAAATCTGTGAAGACGTTGAATCAACATGGAAAACGAATTGGATTTGCAAAAAGTCAAAAAATTGCAAAAAATTGGATTTTGCAAAAAGTCACATAAGGTAATTTAATCTTTTTTTCACCCAACTTTTAACCTAAATCCAATTACATGGTGAAATTAACTTTTAATTCACGTTCGTTTACAACTCAACCAAATGTAAATAAATCAAAACTAGACGTTGAAATGACGTCTGACATAGAAAACTACACACAGAGACTACCGGAGTCTAAAAGTAATTAAAAATCAAACCTCTCCACCCCAGCTACAGTAAGTGATACCTTGCTCTATTTAGCTAGTCAAACATCAGCATCCCATTCGACATTTGGCCGCTCATGACTCTCTTATACTAATTGCTTGAGAATGGGTTTGGGAATACGGGATGAACCCGCCCTATTCCAGGTTGGGGAGAAATTAGTTGAACGTTTCAGAGAAGTCACAGAAGGACCACTAAAGAGTTCGACGTATGGAGTTGTGGGCTTTATCGGAATGAAACTCTAGCGGGAATTAGCCTACAATAACAGCTTTATTTATATTGCGACTTTTAATATCCGGAATAAAATATGGAATCGATGCCACGACGCAATGAATATTTGGTTATTGAAGCACCGCTTTTTTAATCACCATATCTGTCAAGAAAATATCCATATGCTACAAGTTATCTGCGATGGAGTTGTAAACTGTCCGACAGGTAAGATTGATTGATTGATCTTTATAATTTGAACTAAATTCACCTTTTCATAACAATGATAAAAATGCTGTTTCATTCTAGTGATATGTGTGGCACAGTGAACATAAATGTTTCAAACGTTAGAAATAAGGATTTAAAAGTGCCTCGAAGTAATTATGGAACATGTAAATTACCATCCATGACATCTTCAGTCTAATTCTATTAAAATGGGAAGATTGGGAGAAACACATTCTATCAAATATGGAGAATAGTATGTATCCACATGTTCCTAAATAACTTATTTGAATACAAATATAAATACTATTACATAAAAAATCGAATCTTAAATGGAATTTATGATTTTATCATTATTAATTTAAACATTACCATAGAATATACATTTTAGGCTACAAAAGTTTTCAAACTAACTGAGGTGTGACACAAAATTATTGTATCAGTGTATTATTATAATTATTTGACTAACTTCCCATGAGTTTAATCAGCATATTTAATATTTCAATCAGAATAAAGTTCTTACTTAATTAGCAATACTCATTTTAACACATTTTATCCAACAGCTCCCAATAAAGAGTGTGATAACAACAGTACCAGATGTCAGTAGATCCTCTGTCTGCAGTCTGCTGTGTTGTGGCGCCCTCTGCTGCGTGAAGGGGGAAGGCCAGGGCCAGGCAGGATGGAGAATGTGTTTGAGGAGGGGATGAACCCTGTGATCGTGGCCCACTACAACCACTCTGGGAAGTGGGGTCGGCCGAGGAGCAGTGGGGTCTGTAAGACTGCTGTCCTCCTCCTCATCTGTATCCTCATCGTGCTGGAGAACGTCACAGTGCTGCTGGCGTTATGGAGGAACAAACGCTTCCACAGCCGCATGTACTTCCTCATCGGTAACCTGGCCCTATCTGACATGCTGGCCGGGGTGGCCTATGTGGTCAACATTTTCACCTCTGGCGGCAAGACCTTCTTTCTGACACCGGCCCAGTGGCTGGCAAGAGAGGGCAGCATGTTCGTGGCCCTCAGCGCCTCCACCTTCAGCCTGCTGGCCATTGGCATCGAGAGACACATGACCATGGTGCGGCTGCGTCCGTGCGAGGCAGCGGGGCGTGGGAGGTTACTGGGACTGCTGGGGGCATGCTGGGCCGTGTCGGTGCTGCTCAGCGCCCTGCCCTCCCTTGGCTGGAACTGCCTGGAACACCTGGCCTCCTGCTCCACCGTGCTGCCGCTCTATGACAAGAGCTACGTGGCCTTCTGCATCAGCGTCTTCAGCGCCCTGCTGGTGGCCATCATCATCCTCTACATCCGCATCTACCGCCTGGTGACGTCCAGCGGGCGGAGGGTGAGCAGCAGGCCCTCGGAGCACTCACTGGCCCTGCTGAGGACGGTGGTAATAGTTCTGGGGGTGTTTGTGATGTGCTGGGCCCCACTGTTCCTGCTGCTGCTGCTGGATGTGGGCTGCAGCCCTGAGCGCTGCCCAGTGCTCTACCATGTAGACTGGTTCATCGCCTTGGCCGTGCTCAATTCAGCCGTCAACCCCCTCATCTACACACTGTCCAGCATGGAGATGAGAGCAGCCTTCTTCAGGCTGCTGTGCTGCTGTCAGCCTCACCTGGAGGCCCCAGCCTCCATGGCAGGCAACCCCCACCTGGGGACAGTCATCCCCACGGCCGAGAACAGCAAGTCCAGTGTGGGTGGAGGAGGGAGTAGGATAACGGGGGCTGCCAAGTCTCTGACCCGGGGGAAGGTGACCACGCCCCTGAACTCTAATAACCAGGGCCGGCCGACCTGGTGTCAGCGGTGCTGGTCAAGGCTGGTGCACTGCCGTCCCTCAGCAAGTTCTGATTTGACAGCTAATTCACTGTAGACTGGTCTGTATGTGCTCTAGTAGTCTAGCCAACTCCTCTGACTATCGTTATCATGCGATGTCTGTCATAGTTGGCTAAAGCACATGCAGATCTTGGACCAGGCTAGATTCACACTGCATGGATAACTGGCAATGCTGTGAGTGGGCATTGTACAGGCATGGACACTGGGGCTATTTCAGTATGCATTGGTGAAAGTATTGACTGAAGAGACCTTGGGTAGACACTCGGATGAGGTTTGTACTGATGAACTTGCTGTAAAGCAGGGGTTCTCACGTTTTTTTGGCCCGTGACCCCTTTTATTACTTTTTTATTGGGTCTATGACAGTCTATTACAAATCAGTCTGACAGTATTTCAATCTGAAGTGCCTGAAGTGGCTGTCACTCAGAAATGTATTCCAGCTTCTGCCTGCCAGCTGTAAAACTTTGTGTAGACTATCTGCCCCTCCCCTTTGAAGCTTAGGTTACTGTAGCCTACTGACGATGTTACAAGAGTAATTCAGATGTTAGAGAGATATGTTTATTGGAGAAGAATGGATTTACTTTTTTAAATGTTAGTTAAGGATACTATAGTTATCACATTTCACAATGGATTTATTAACTACAAAAAGGTAAGACGTGTTTTTAATTCTAGTGCTGCTCTGCACACACAAGCTAGCTAGCTAACGTTTGCAATACTACAACGTTAATAAACCAACTCGGAAGTTGAAAGACATTTAAAGTTCCTCTATAGAACCCGCTCCTCCGTAGGTATAATTCTGTGGGCCAAATTCAGATAATGCATGTCATAACAAGATGCACAGCGCTTCAAAGGAAGCTTCCTCCATTCTCTCTCCCTCAAAATTGATGTTGCATCTTGTGTCCTAAACTGTGACTGACAGCACAGTGTGTGTTTGTCTTTCATTGTGATTAAACCATGCTGTTAAAATGTGCTCTAATAACTTTCCTATACAGCTAAAATCGCTTACGCGTTCCACAGCAAGCTGCTTTATCCGCACTGATTGTTGAAGTAATTTAATGTCGAGCTAAATGTAAAAAATATATACACTACAAAATATGTGGACATCCCTTCAAATTGGTGGATTTGGCTATTTCAGCTACGCCCTTGCTGACCAGTGTAGAAAATCGAGCACACAGCTAAGCAATCTCTGTAGACAAACATTTTCAGTAGAATGACCCATACTGAAAGGCTAAGTGAATTTCAGTATGGCAACGTCATACGATTCCATCTTTCCAACAAGTCAGTTTGTCAAATCTGGGTTTGGCAGATGCAAGGATAACGCTAGTGCAACTGTAAAGTTTGGTGGAGGAGGAATACTGAAATAATGTCTGGGGCTGTTTTTCATGGTTTTGGCTAGGCCCCTTGGATCCAGTGAAGGGAAATCTTAACGCTACACCATACAATGACATTCTAGATGATTCTGTGCTTCCAACTTTGTGGCAACAGTTTGGGGAAGGCCCTTTCCTGTTTCAGTATGACAATGCCCTTGTGGCTGAATGGAAGCAAGTCCTGTAGCAATGTTCCAACATCTAGTGGAAAGCCTTCCCAAAAGAGTAGAGGCTGTTATAGTAGCAAAGGGGGGAGAAACTCCATATTAATGCGAATGATTTTCGAATGAGATGTTTGGCGTGTAGTGTATATTTCAGAGGTTTAAAAAAGAACAGAAAGGAACCATATAAATTGGTACTTTTTGGGGTTTGAACGTGTTCAGAACTTTATTTTTCTGGTCGAAACATTGGAACAGAACGGAAAAAAATATGCTTCGGTTCGAAACTAAATGATTGGAAAATAATTTTGGATCCTAACCTGTGGTTTGAAGTGACTGAAATGCATCAGAAAGGTATTGGGAAGTTCAGAAGATCATCAGGCAATAATGTTGATGATGTATGATCTGTGTTGAAAATAACATCATTGTTGAGGATGTTCTTTTCTCCCCCAGTCTAATTTAGTGCCTGGCCTTGTCCACTCGGTTCTAACTGCTTATGGATATAGTACAGGGAAACAGTACAGTACGTACCTTCGTGTTCCTGAGAGCCTTATCTTTCAGCTTTTGTAGGAAGGAAACAGAAACCACTCTGTTTATTACAATCGCATCTAGCGGCTACTGGAGGTTACTGACATAACCCCGGTTCTATGAACCAGGCGCGAATGTTTCATTAATAAGACTGCAAAGCAAAGGGATGCTAAGGATCTACTCTTACCATAGCTCATCTAAAGCCACTATTTTGCAAAGACATTCAAATGACTCACATTGAACCTTTGGGCATGCCTTGTATATTAATTTACTTCATAGTTCATAACTACGGAACACAATGAAAAATGTTCCCACAAGACATGTAATAGAGCATAATATAGCTTTATCAACTATCTATAGTGTGGGAAAAGTGGATTAATTGTGATAAACTGTTCATATGTGTGCAATAGAGGATGGGTAGTTTGCAAATGAAAGTTGGATTACTGTGTATTGCACATACAGTGTATATATATATATATATATATTCCAATTCACCTGCCTTTCTCTTTCTAGGACAGTACAGTATATTTATTTTCAATGAAGACTAGGCCTTCCCGGTATGATGAACTGTGTACTAATCCTTTGTGTTTACGCCTTAAATGGTACAGTGAGTCAAATATTGATTTTGTAATGATTTGAAGTTTGCTGTCAGAGTAAAGAACATGTGTCAATGTTGGTTCTGGTTCCTCTCAGCAACATAGATACAAGTCACTCACGCTTCCACTAACCACTAGAGAGTTGTATTGGAATTATTTAACCAACAATGGACTGTAAATTACCTTTACATCATGTGTGGTGTCTAAATACCAATTTAATAAAAACTATAAGCTTTGGTAGCTTGTCATGATTTTGTAGGTTAGGCTTTTACTGTTAGTCGTCGTTTATTGGTTGAAATATAAGCAGATCACAACCAGATTAAGACATCATGAAAAATTGCTTATTTTGGTTGATATCTGGTTTTTAGTTGATATCTGATTTAACTACTGACCAGTTATTTAAAAGCTACTAAATTAATACACACCAATCTATATAAACATGTGCATAGTGTTTGTGGGCCATGCACCCATTGCATATAAGACACTGGAACCATTACAATGATTAAAATTGGAGTAATGTTCTTTTTCAGCAGGGTTTGCAATTTTCTAGCACAGTTGGCAAACAGCTGGCAGTTAGGGTCTCATGAAATACTGTATTTAGCTCAGCCATTGATGCATAAAAACTCAAAAATAGCCAGATCATTTTGGTTAATCAAAACCACAATTGCCAACCAATGCTTGTTATTTGATATAAATAAACAAGTACATTTTCAATGTGGCAGAGAAGGTCCACGTACATTTAGGTCATCAATTTCTGTTCAGTCAAAATACATTTTCAGTCAAAATTCACAAACCACAAACGTTTCAACTTGAGAATTCATCAGGTGTTTGAGACGCTGGGATCGTAAGCCTATCAAAACAAAAACATAAATACATTTTATACTTGGCGAATGTACTTTCCTCTCTGACAAGCCTTTGTGTAGCCATTTTGTAAGACGGAAGAGCTGACTGTCCGTCTCAACGTCCTTCTGCTATTCAAAGATAGTCTTTGTGCTAGTAAAGCAGTTTGCATAGGTTCTACCTAGTGGGCAAAAGCTGGTTGAAAAGACGTCAGTATGAAGTATGGTTGAGAAAGGACAGGGTTTTTAAAATATATATTTTTACTGACCAGAATATTACATATTTTTCTCAGCACCATACGACAAGTTGGTCATAATTGTGATCACTATATTATGTGGTCATTATGTAGCCTACTTGTCATAGCTAAGACCTCATCATAACCTGGTAATGACCACATGACTACAGCTTATTACCAACACTCTTAGAAAAAAGGGTTCCAAAAGGGTTCTTCAGCATCCACCATAGATTAACTCTTTTTGGTTCCAGGTGTTGGGTTCTGAGAATATGAAATATACTTATTCATGTCACCGATGGAGAAAGGGTAATGTATAACTTTTACATTATGTCAGAATATGTTATTATTAGCCATCAGGGATCCTACTGTATGGGAGGGATCCGCTGGGAGGAGAAGAGACAGTCTGGTACTAGCCACCATGACAGCTGTGAGTTGGAGAGTAGTGAGCACTTTGGGTCAGAGGTCAGGTCAGATGAACTGAGGAAGAACAGATATCACTAAGGTTCTGTCTAGCAACAGAGATGCATTGGCTGCTCAGATGTGTAGGAGGAGACTCAGCAGGAGAAAGGGTTAAATGTCAGTGCTTGTGTGAATATGTTTTTGTTGGTTCAGCTGTTCGATCCTTTGGGATGAATAAACTTGGTTTAAGCTTTCATAGTGTCCGTCGAGTTCTTACTCTGATATTTAGAACCTACACCGGGGGAAGCCATTTTGGTTCCACGTAGAACCCTTTTGTTTCCATGTCGAACCCTCTGTGGAAATTGTCCTATATAAAACCCAAAAGGGTTCTACCTGAAACCAAAAGGGTTCTACCAGGAACCCGCAATCTACTATAATTTGTATTTGTTTCTACGGTTCTCCGATGGGGACATCCGAATAAACCTTTTAGGTTCTAGATGGCACCTTTTTTTCTAAGCGTGTACTGTAAAAAGTATTGCAGAGGATAAAGTTGTATATTGAAAACATTTTTCATTTACATTTGTATTTGTTTCCATAGTCACTAACATATTCTTACATTTTAAAATAGATCAAGCAATGGCATACAGTAATTGTTTTATAAATGTCATGCATAGAAATACTGGGAGTGTATAAAGGCCCAATGTTTTTGTGGACTCAGCTGGCTAAAAGTATTTCCATGGTACTAGTTGAAGAATTTTGTGGCAGTTATAGCTTAGGGATGTTTAAAAAAAAAAAAAAGAGTAACTTGCTCATATACATACTTTGCGTCCTTCTCCAACATGGCTCAGGGGCATATTTCAGGACTTTCCAGAGGGCCCGCAACACATCAACCCCGTGAGTTTTCTGGCTTTTCATGACACTTACTGTAAGCATAAAATAGAAATAAATAACGATTGGCATAATGTGAGCATGCAGGACACAACATAACAGTAACACACAGTGAAATATCTAACAGTCAATCTACTAAAAGTGGTAACAAAGGTATGTTTGCTCCTCTGTCCCTTCGTAGTGAAGTCAGACATGAATTAATTGGTCATCAATATGAAACATTTTAAGAAAGAGGATATCACAATTAGACTAAATGTTTTGCTTAATACCAATAAATGTTGTAATATTCAAATAACTTTTTATAAACACACCACTCCATAATCCTGAGGACATTGCCCCAGACAGAGGTTACCCAATTGAAGACAGCTTGGCAGTCTTAAAAAAAGGAAGTTAAATGCAAAAATGTTAATGTGTAAACAGGCAATAAAGAGAGACAATCAATTATGATATTGTTCAAAAGTTATCTGTCATATCATTCCTGCAACAAACAGTGTTAGACATGGGTGTAATTGTCAAATCTCTTCATCTTCTCTGCAACTGCACGTGTTTTCGAGTTAGCGACAGAGCGAACGAGCAAGAGAGAAATGGGAGAAACTTTACATGACACACCAAGGGTGTAACGGCTGTTCTCCTCCTCTTCGCTTGAAGAGGAGGAGTAGGGATTGGACCAAAGCGCAGCGTGTTGTGAAGACATAATGCAGTTTATTAAAGTAAAGTCGAAACACGAAAACACTTAAACAAACTACAAAACAAATAAACGATGTAGACAGACCTGGACTTGATTGCTTACAAATAAACGGAGAACGCACGAACAGGAACAGACTACATACACGAACGATAAAACGAAACAGTCCTGTGTGGTAAACATACAGACACAGGAGACAATCACCCACAAACAAACAGTGTGAACAGCCTACCTAAATATGGTTCTCAATCAGAGGAAACGTAAAACACCTGTCCCTGATTGAGAACCATATCAGGCTAGTTAACATGAACCCAACATAGAAACACATAACATAGAATGCCCACCCAACTCACGTCCTGACCCACTAAAACAAACAATTAACACAATAACTAGGGTCAGAACGTGACAGTACCCCCCCCCCCCCCCCCCCTTCCCCCAAGGTGCGGACTGCGACCGCACCACCTAAACCTATAGGGGAGGGTCTGGGTGGGCATCTGTCCGCGGCGGCGGCTCTGGCGCTGGACGTGGACCCCACTTCACCCTTGACTTTGTCCGCTTCTGTGGCCTCCTCAAGGTGGCGACCCTCGCCACCGACCTTGGACTGGGGACCCTAGACATGGGTCCCGCTGGACTGAGGGGCAGCCCCGGACTGAGGGACCGCTCCGGACTGGCTGGCGGATCCTGACTGGCTGGCTCTGGCGGATCCTGGCTGGCTGACGGCTCTGGCGGATCCTGGCTGGCTGACGGCTCTGGCGGATCCTGGCTGGCTGACGGCTCTGGCGGATCCTGGCTGGCTGACGGCTCTGGCTGGTCATGGCTGGCTGACGGCTCTGGCTGGTCATGGCTGGCTGACGGCTCTGGCTGGTCATGGCTGGCTGACGGCTCTGGCTGGTCATGGCTGGCTGACGGCTCTGGCTGGTCATGGCTGGCTGACGGCTCTGGCTGGTCATGGCTGGCTGACGGCTCTGGCTGGTCATGGCTGGCTGACGGCTCTGGCTGGTCATGGCTGGCTGACGGCTCTGGCTGGTCCTGGCTGGCTGACGGCTCTGGCTGGTCATGGCTGGCTGACGGCTCTGGCTGGTCAAGGCTGGCTGACGGCTCTGGCTGGTCATGGCTGGCTGACGGCTCTGGCTGGTCATGGCTGGCTGACGGCTCTGGCTGGTCATGGCTGGCTGACGGCTCTGGCTGGTCCTGGCTGGCTGACGGCTCTGGCTGGTCCTGGCTGGACGGCTCTGGCTGGTCCTGGCTGGACGGCTCTGGCTGGACGGACAGCGCTGGGCAGGCAGGCAGTTCTGGGCAGACTGACAGTGCAGGTGGCTCTGGGCAGACGGGCACACCTGTAGGGAGGAGACGGAGAGACAGCCTGGTGCGTGGGGCTGCCACAGGACCCACCAGGCTGGAGAGACCTACAGGAGGCTTGATGTTAAGAAGAGGCACCTGAAGGACCGGGCTGTGGGGGAGCACTGGAGCTCTGGTGCGCAGCCTTGGCACCACTCCCCCAGGCTGGAATACTACTCCAGCCCGTACCCTCCAGAGTGCAGGCACAGGTTAAACCGGGCTGTGGGTGAGCACTGGAGATCTAGTGCCTACTACGCGCACCTCTCCCTTAGGCTCCACTCCCACATTTGCCCGGTACGAGCGGAGCGTAGGCATAGGACGCACTGCACCCTCCCAGCGCTCCGGAGACACAGCACGCAGAGCCGGCGCAGGATACCCTGGACCGAAACGGCGTACCGGAGACCAGACACGCTGAGCAGGCACAATACGCCCCGGCTGGATGCCCACACTCACATGACACTTTCGGGGGGCTGCCCTATAGCGCACCGGGCTATGGGCAGCACTGGCGACACCGTGCGCTTAACCGCATAACACGGTGCCTGACCAGTAACACGTTGCTTATAATAAGCACGAGGAGTGCGCTCAGGTCTGCTACCTGGCTTAGTCACACTCCTCTCTAGCCTCCCCCCCAAACATTTCTGGGGTTGCCTCTCGTACCTGTCGCGCTGCCGTGCTGCCTCCTCATATCGCCGCCGCTCAGCTTTCGCTTCCTCCAGCTCAGCTTTGCGGCGATACTCCCCAGCCTGTGCCCAGGGTCCTTCTCCGTTCAAAATCTCCTCCCATGTCCAGGAGTCCTGGGATTTCTGCTGCTGCTGTCGCTGTCCTTTTCCCCGCTGCTTGATCCCTTGTTGGTGGATGATTCTGTAACGGCTGTTCTCCTCCTCTTCGCTTGAAGAAGAGGAGTAGGGATTGGACCAAAGCGCAGCGTGTTGTGAAGACATAATGCAGTTTATTAAAGTAAAGTCGAAACACGAAAACACTTAAACAAACTACAAAACAAAAAAAAACGATGTAGACAGACCTGGACTTGATTGCTTACAAATAAACGGAGAACGCACGAACAGGAACAGACTACATACACGAACGATAAAACGAAACAGTCCCGTGTGGTAAACATACAGACACAGGAGACAATCACCCACAAACAAACAGTGTGAACAGCCTACCTAAATATGGTTCTCAATCAGAGGAAACGTAAAACACCTGTCCCTGATTGAGAACCATATCAGGCTAGTTAACATGAACCCAACATAGAAACACATAACATAGAATGCCCACCCAACTCACGTCCTGACCCACTAAAACAAACAATTAACACAATAACTAGGGTCAGAACGTGACAAAGGGGGAGGTGTCTGTTGAATCAGGACACAAGGGTTTTGCACCCCCACCCCCCAAAAAAAGCTGAGTTAAAATTGGATTTGATTTGCTTTACAATCTTATATTAGAGGCGGAACTATTTCAATTGGATCTACTTACACTAGACTTTTCGAAAAAAGGGATCCAAAAAGGTTCTTCGGCTGTCACCATAAGAGAATCCTTTTTGGTTCCAGGTAGAACCCTCTGTGGAAAGGGTTCTATATGGAACCCAACATAGTTCTACCTGGAACCAAAAAGGGCTATTTAAAGGGTTCTCCTATGGGGACAGTCAATGAACCCTTTCAGGTTCTAGATACAACCTTTTTTTCTAAGAGTGTAAGATCAGGCAATCATGAGCAACTGAATAGCATGTCTCATGTCTCTCTTTAAATTGTTTAACTTGGGTCAAACGTTTCGGGTAGCCTTCCACAAGCTTCTCACAATAAGTTGGGTGAATTTTGGCCCATTCCTCCTGACAGAGCTGGTGTAACTGAGTCAGGTTTCAGGTTTCTAGGCCTCCTTGCTCGCACACGCTTTTTCAGTTCTGCCCACAAATTTTCTATAGGTTTGAGGTCAGGGCTTTGTGATGGCCACTCCAGTACCTTGACTTTGTTGTCCTTAAGGCATTTTCCCACAACTTTGGAAGTATGCTTGGGGTCATTGTCCATTTGGAAGACCCATTTGCGACCAAACTTTAACTTCCTGACTGATGTCTTGAGATGTCGCTTCAATATATCCATATCGTTTTCCATCCTCATGATGTCATCTATTTTGTGAAGTGCACGTCCCTCCTGCAGCAAAGCACCCCCACAACATGATGCTGCCACCCCCGTGCTTCATGGTTGGGATGGTGTTTTTCGGCTTGCAAGCCTCCCCCTTTTTCCTCCAAACATAACGATGGTCATTATGGCCAAACAGTTCTATTTTTGTTTCATCAAACCAGAGGACATTTCTCCAAAAAGTAAAATCTTTGTCCCCATGTGCAGTTGCAAACCATAGTCTGGCTTTTCTATGGCGGTTTAGGGGCAGTGGCATTTTCCATGCTGAGCGGCCTTTCAGGTTATGTTGATATAGGACTCGTTTTACTGTGCATATTGATACTTTTCTGGAATTTTCCAAGCTGTTTAAAGGCAAAGTCAATTTAGTGTATGTAAACTTCTGACCCACAGGAATTGTGATAAAGTGAATTATAAGTGAAATTATCTGTCTGTAAACAATTGTTGGAAAAATTACTTGTGTCATGCACAAAGTAGATGTCCTAACTGACTTGCCAAAACTATAGTTTGTTAACAAGAAATTTGTGGAGTGGTTGAAAAACAAGTTTTAATGACTCCAACCTAAGTGTATGTAAACTTCCGACTTCAACTGTACCTCTACAAGGTAAAGAAGCTTGTGAGAAACTCCAACAACCCTGTTGCTCAGATACGTAACTACGGGGTTGTGTGAGGTTGACAAAACAAACAGAGGATAATCTGCTGCTCCAACACAGGAGAAAGGGTTCTATCTGGCTGCAAACAAAATAAATGGCACATTCATGTTGAGCAACCAAAATGTTGCCATTGTGGAGGAGAACAGACTAGATGGGACATTATTGTACAATGTCTTAAGCAACAATGACTTGGAGTGCTTTTTTCGCTCACCCTGCAAATCTACTTTGCTTGACATTTTATTTTTGAGTAGCACTAAAAAGGGTAGAAAATAAGTTGTACGTGTAGATCAACTTCAGTGGAAATACAGTTCATTAACATACCACGCAGGACAGGAGCAGTTTTGGACCATTTCCTTCATTAAGAAGATCATTAAGGAACTTTTCATTCTTAACCTCACCAGTAAGGTATAGATAGAGGCCTATTTGACTTTTGGAAGTGCAAACATTTTCTAACGCGTGAATCTGTTCCAAAAGTTTGTGGTACAGAGTGGTGTGGAAGGAGTATGGACGAGAGAAGGATGGAAACTAGGAATATGTAAAGTTACTGAGAGTAGAAGATTCATTTTCTGTTCCATGTTTCTGAGGAGAGAGGTGAAAGGCAATTATTAGTCTCTGATAAGGCAGACCGGCTGCGGAACTATGGAGGAGTGAGGAATGCGTCTCGAGGTCAAATCAACAGATGAAGTGAGAAGGAACCTCTGGGAGGGGGGCCCTAGAGGCCCACCACAATGTCTCTCCTACTGCAGTACTATCTGACACATACCCTTCCACGCCCACGAAGGTTTTAGTAACAGGCAGGGCTGTGACAACACCAGTGAGAGGAACCAATTAAATTCCTACCTAGCAACAGAGAGGTATTGGTTGTCTAGATGTGTAAGGAGTTGACCACGCCTATTAGAAGGTTATAAATATATGTGCTTGTGTAATCATGCAGCTGTACGACCCAGTGGGTGAATAAACTTGGTTTGAGCTTTTTCTAATTGTCCGTTTTAGTTTTTACTCAGTTTGTTCAGAACTGTATGTATTAGACACGTTAAGATGTGCAGTAATTTGTAACACCTCATCAAGCAAGTAGCTTCGGGGGCTTTCTTTATGCGCCCTTTTTATGCTCCCTTTCAAAATGAATTTACTGAATATTTTTTTCTTTAAATGTCTAGATATTGGTAGACCTAGTCCTCAAACAGAGGAATACAAAACAAAATGGTTAATATTTTGAAATAAAACCCATGTTCATGATGATTAAAATGTTGGAGCTTCATCATCATCTATTTCTAAATACTCAGTTTCCAAAGCCCCCTGACAAACTTGTCGTGGAGGAAACTGTAATGCCTTTTGATGAGGTCTTCACGACTGTCTTGGTATGTTTGGACCATGATAGTTTGTTGGTGATGTGGGCACCAAGGAACTTGAAACTCTCGACCCGCTCCATTACAGCCCCATCAATGTTAATGGGGGCCTGTTCGGCCCTCCTTTTCCTGTAGTCCATAATCAGCTCCTTTGTCTTGCTCACACTGAGGGAGAGGGTGTTGTTCTGACACCACACTGCCAGGTCTCCTCCCTATATGATCAGGCCTACCACTGTTGTGTCGTCAGCAAACTTAATGATGGTGTTGGTAAGAAGGCACAACAGTGCCTCTTCAACCTCAGGAGGCTGAAGAAAGTTGGCTTGTCACCCAAAACCCTGACAAACTTTTACAGATGCACAATCAAGAGCATCCTGTCGGGCTATATCACAGCTTGGTACGGCAATTGCACCGTCCTCAACCGCAAGGCTCTCCAGAGGGTGGTGCAGTCTGCACAACGCATCACCGGGGGCAAACTACCTGCCCTCCATGACACCTACAGCACCCGATGTCACAAGAAAGCCAAAAAGATCATCCAGGACGACAACCATCCGAGCCTGTTCACAGCCAGCATCCCGGAGTCGCGTCTTTACTGTTGACGTTGAGACTGGTGTTTTGCAGGTACTATTTGATAAAGCTGCCAGTTGAGGACTTGTGAGGCATCTGTTTCTCAAACTAGACACTCTATTGTACTTGTCCTCTTGCTCAGTTGTTCACCGGGGTCTCCCACTCCTCTGTCTATTTTGGTTAGAGCCAGTTTGCACTGTTCTGAGAAGGGAGTGGTACACAGCGCTGTACGAGATTTCAATTTCTCGCATGGAATGGCCTTCATTTCTCAGAACAAGAATAGACTGACGAGTTTCAGAAGAAAGTTCTTTGTTTCTGGCAATTTTGAGCCTGTAATCGAACCCACAAATGCTGATGCTCCAGATACTCAACTAGTCTAAAGGCCAGTTTTATTGCTTCATTAATCAGCACAATAGTTTTCAGCTGTGCTAACGATTGCAAAAGGGTTTTCTATTGATCAATTAGCCTTTTAAAATTATAAACTTGGATTAACTAACACAACGTGCCAACGGAACACAGGAGTGATGGTTGCTGATAATGGGCCTCTGTACGCCTATGTAGATATTCCATAAAAAATCTGCCGTTTCCAGCTACAATAGTCATTTACAACATTAACAATGTCTACACTGTATTTCTGATAAATTTGATGTTATTTTAATGGACAAAAAATGTGCTTTTCTTTCAAAAACAAGGACATTTCTAAGTGACCCCAAACTTTTGAACGGTAGTGTACATATTCTCATTCACCCCTTTAGATCTGTGTGTATTAGGTAGTTGTTTGGAAATTGTTAGATTACTTGTTACATATTACTGCACTGTCGGAACTAGAAGCACAAGCATTTCGCTACACTCGCATTAACATCTGCTAACCATGTGTATGGGACCAATAAAATTTGATTTGATTTATGTGGTGTCATTCAGCCATGACTCGGTGAAACATAAGATATTACAGTTTTGAATGTCCTGTTAGTAGGATAGTCTTGATTGTAGATCGTCCAGTTTATTTTCCAATGATTGCACGTTGGCAAATAGGACGGATGTTAGCGGCGGTTTCCCCACTCTCGACAAATTCTGACAAGGCATTTAACATAGACAATGAGACATTTTTTGTAGATTCTGACTGTTGAACATATTTTATTTTACGTTACTGTTCTGTCGTGTCCTGCATGCCCACATTATGAAAATTGTTAATTTATTTTCTTGTCTTTTTATGCTAACAGCAAGTGTCATGAAAGCCACAAAACTAAAAAAAAAAACTCGAAAGATCTCAAATGCCTCTGACTGCCATGGAGGAGGACTCAAAGTATGTACAGTGCATTCGGAATGTATTCAGACACCTTGACTTTTTCCACATTTTGTTACATTACACCCTTATTCTAAGATTGATTAAATCAATCTACACACAATCCCCCATAATGCCAAAGCAAAAACATGTTTTTAGACATTTTTGCAAATGTAAAATAAACACACAAAACCTGAAATCACATTTACATAAGTATATTACGGCCTTGAATCATTTTGGGTATGACGCTACAAGCTTGGAACACCTGTATTTGGGGAGTTTCTCCCATTCTTCTCTGCAGATCCTCTCAAGCTCTGTCAGGTTGAATGGAGAGCATTGCTGCACAACTATTTTCAGGTCTCTCCAGAGATGTTTGATCGGGTTCAAGACCAGGCTCTGGCTGAGCAACTCAAGAACATTCAGAAACATGTCCCAAAGCCACTCCTGCGTTGTCTTGGCTGTGTGCTTAGGGTCGTTGTGCTGTTGGAAGGTGAACCTTTGCCCCAGTCTGATGTCCTGAGCACTCCAGAGCAGGTTTTCATTAAGGATCTCTCTGTACTTTGCTCCGTTCATCTTTCCCTCTATCTTGACTAGTCTCCCAGTCCCTGCAGCTGAAAAACATCCCCACAGCAAGATGCTAACACCACCATTCTTCACCGTAGGGATGGTGCCAGGTTTCCTCCAGATGTGATGCTTGGCATTCAGGCCAAGGAGTTCAATCTTGGTTTCATCAGACCAGAGAATCTTGATTCTCATGTTCTGAGAGGCCTTTTGGCAAACTACAAGCAGGTTGTCATGTGCACTTTTACTGAGGAGTGGCTTCCCTCTAGCTCTCTACCATAAAGGCCTGATTGGTGGAGTGCTGCAGAGATGGTTGTCCTTCTGGAAGGTTCTCCCATCCCCACAGAGGAACTCTGGAGCTTTGTCAGAGTGACCATCGGGTTCTTGGTCACCTCCCTGACCAAGGCCCTTCTCCCCCGATTGCTCAGTTTGGCCGGGCGGCCAGATCTAGGAAGAGTCTTGGGGGTTCCAAACTTCTTCCATTTAAGAATGATGGAGCCCACTGTGTACTTGGGAACCTTCAATGCTGCAGAAATGTTTTGGTTAGGCCTCCCGAGTGGCGCAGTGGTCTAAGACACTGCATCGCAGTGCTAGCTGTGTCACTAGAGGTTCTGGGTTCAGGCTCTGTCGCAGCCGGGCCACGACCAGTAGACACATGGGGCAACGCACAATTGGCCCAGCGTCGTCCGGGTTAGGGGAGGGTTTGGCCGGCAGGGATGTCCTTGTCCCATCGTGCACTAGTGACTACTGTAGCGGGCCGGACGCAGTGCACGCTGACGCGGTCGCCAGGTGTACAGTGTTTCCTCCAACACATTGGTACGGCTGGCTTGCCGGGTTAAGTGGGCATCGTGTCAAGAGGCAGTGCGGCTTGGTTGGTGTTTCGGAGGATGCATGGCTCTCGACCTTCACCTCTTCCGAGTCCATACGGGAGTTGCAGCCATGAGACAAGACTGTAACTACCAATTGGATAACACGAAATTGGGGAGAAAAAGGGGTACAATTTTCTTTACCGTTTTGGTACTATTCCCAGATCTGTGCCTCGACATAATCCTGTGTCGGAGCTCTACGGACAATTCCTTTGACCTCATGGCTTGGTTTTTGCTCTGACATGCACTGTCAACTGTGGGACCTTATATAGACAGGTGTGTGTATTTCCAAATCATGTCTAATCAATTGAATATACCACAAGTGGACTCCAATCAAGTCGTAGAAACATCAAGGGTGACTAATGTAAACAGGATTCACCTGAGCTCAATTTCGAGTCTCATAGGAAAGGGTCTGAATACTTACGTAAATAAGGTATTTCTGTGTAATTTTTAATACATTTGCAAAAATTTCTAAAAACTTGGTTTCGCTTTGTCATTATGGTGTATTTTGTGTAGATTGATACGGGGGAAAAAACGATTTAATCAAATTTAGAATATTTTTTTATTTATTTAACCTTTATTTAACTAGGCAAGTCAGATAAAAACAAATTTGTATTTACAATGATGGCCTACCAAAAGGCCTTCTGCGGGGACGGGGGCTGGGAATAAAAAATATATTAATAGGACAAAACACACATCACAACAAGAGAGACACCACAACACTACATAAAGAGAGAAGGGGTCTGAATACTTTCCGAATGCACTGTACATGAGCAAGTTGGTATTTTTTAAAGACAACTCTAAGCTATAACTGTCACAAACCTCTTCAACTAGTACCATGGAAATACTTTTAGCCAGCTGAGTGCAACATTTTTTATTCAGGAATGTCGTTTAGATTTCTTAAAATCTCAAATTGTAATGTGCTGATTCTCTTCACTGCAGATCTGTCCCATCACAGAATTATTCAAGGGGACCCATACAGGGGATGATACTGACTGTGCTACCCAGACGCTGAGCGAGTGTGAGACAGAACTGAGAAGATGTAAAGGAGAGTAGGTGTAAGTTGTCAGCATACTACCCTGTGGCGCCGAAGGACACGAGAATGGTGTCCTCTCCTCCGACTCACCATGTCTGTGATAATAAGAGAAAATAGTTTAGTTCACCCACGTGGTTGTATGCTCCTAAAAAACTGAGGAGACGGGCGAGGCAGGACTTGCAGAACCAAGTTCTATTTTAGCGCCTGGCTATGCAGACGCTCGTTGGCGCGTGCGAGCAGTGTGGGTCCAATGATTGAATAACGTGTACATTTATTTTGCAACAGGATCGGTGTGGTGAGTATGTACAGTTATGTAAGAGTTATGTTATGTAAGAGTTATGGAGCGTAGGTAATAAGCTGTACCTGTAATAAGCTGTAAATACATAATATAGTAATATAGTGGTACGAATGATGACCGAATGATGTTGGTCAGAAAATACATAATATTTTGGTCTGTAAAAATACAACCAGAATAAGACTGACATCTTTTCAACCAAGTTTTGCCCACTAGGATGTATTCTCAGAGCAGTTACTGTACACATTGCAGCATGTTTTCCCACATTGTTTTAATTCCATTTGCTCTACTGTCTGTAGACGTGACATCTGTCACATTACAATCTGTTCAAAGCCTTAATGAATCTTTCCAATGGAACTATAACAGATCCCAATTCAGAGATAAACATACTATCATTAATGACACACAGCTGTTAATTGTAATGGTTTATTACACTCTTCAGATGATACCATTTAATATCCTAATAGAAAGCATCCATGCCATTCATTCAACCATTTCACACATCATATGGAAGCTCTGCTTTCCAGCAATTAATGTTACATATCACAAGAGGATGATGCATTTCAGCAACTCAATCTGTTCCATGAGAGATTGGCGTGGCCACTGGTACAACCCTGCCACCTAGTGAGGGAAAGATGAATTAGTGGAGAGGGGAGACAGCTATAGGATAAACATCTTATTCAACCTAGTGTAAAATGACTTAATTTACCACAACCTGCAAGATAAGAGGGAGAAAGGAGAAGTGTATGACAAGAGAAAGCCCAACAAATGAGTACACACACAACCAACTGCATTGGCAAGTCACACAGGAAAGTACAATAACATTTTGAAGCTAAAACAAAGTTAATATAATCAATACAAATGGAAACAGTACTGTAGAAATAGGTATCCTGTCCCTATCTACTTCACTGGTACAAAATCAGGTTAATTCAGCACAATGTTGCAAACCTACAATACCATTACCAGATTCATTTGCCTTATTTGTACTCATGAAGTTCACCAATCTCAATGTATTAACCCCATTTTTAAACACTAACCAATGGGTTGCTTAATTTAACCTAAACTTAACCTATTATATACCTAAATTAACCTACTCCAAATGTTGTGGAGGCATGTATGCTGAAAGGATAGGGGGGTGGGGGTGTCTGCGGGATGTGGAGCAAGGTTGCAAAAGGGACAGAATATTCTCTGTAATTTAATGTAACTGTCCAGTGAAAAGCTCATATCCTGTCAACTCATACCAAAATCATGTTGTTGACTCATCATTTAGCCAATTTGTTGAGGCTACAGCAAAAAGAGAAATATCTCTGTAAAACCCGAACATTTGCGTGCGATTCTCATTTAAAAAGTGACGTCACAGACAGGCTATCTTTCCCAGTAAACTAGCCAAATGACATCTTTTCCAGAAATTATGTCCATTATCAGTTCTGAATAAAAAGTTGATGTATTTGCCAGATGTTGAAAATATGCATTTTAAGGAAGTTAAGAAGCCTTTTCCGAACCTAAAAAATATTGTATTTGGCCTTAAAAAAAAAAAGATTTGCTGGACATAAAATAGAATATTAGGTGTATCTACATGACAAGAAAGCATGATCAAATTCACAAAATGTAATCACCATGTTTGAATGACCTGTTTAGTTGCTACTACTACTACTTACATGTTTAATTGACATGAGTGGGACACTCCCCTACCCTTTTCTACTCAATGCTCTGATGAAGGCGATTCATGCCTAAACGTAAGCCTATTGTTTGTTAGTCCCGTTAATAAATCTCATATTTACACAGAAAGAGTGCTCCGTTCTCTTTATTCTCCTGGATAGTCACCAGTTGAAGTATCCTTAGGTAAGTAATGTTTTTTAGATTGAACCCAGCTAGCACAGTGGATCTGGTCCAATTCTGGCTGAGAGTCGGGGCACTCGGCTGAGAGTCAGACTCGGCCAAAGTCATGTGGCCCGAGTCTGTGCCGCCTTCGGCAATATTACTTATGGCTAGGATGCCGGGCATTGAGCTCGGGCCGATTCCGGTGTGAGTTATCTGGCCCAAGTGTAATACTTGGGGCTCGGGTCGATTGCAGCTACTCTGGCAGATGATTACACAGGCTGCTTTATATTATTAACATTTTGTTTATTTTTCCAACTGCGTTGCTACAGATGCTGGTTTGAGACCCTTGCCGGCCGCGACCGGGAGACCCATGAGGAGACACACAATTGGTCCAGCGTTGTCCGAGTTAGGGGAGGGTTTGGCCGGCCAGGATGTCCTTGTCCCATCGCGCTGTAGTGACTCTTGTGGCGGGCCAGGCGCATGCACACTGACATGGTCACCAGGTGTATGGCGTTTCCTCCGACACATGTTTTATTTGTGGATGGGTATAATAGTAATATTTAAAATGACTAAATCGGGTAACTTTGTATACATTTACTTCAATTTGTATCAGGCCGCTTCTGAGGGGGAGGGAGGGGGGTTCTGGTAAGATGCCGGCAAAGTTAGCTGAATTCCGGTAGATGGAAACGGCCCGATGTACCTGGGCCGATTCTGGGCAGTCATTCATTTAGATTCTGGGCCCCCAGAAGAGGTACACCTCTGGGCCGATTCCTCATTGCTAGCTGGGAAGTCCATCAGTCAAGTACCTGATTCACCCTTTTTGTTTAAACTTGGCTGAATCGCTTTTGGAGTATAACTTTTTCCCTTCTGAGCCATGGCTTTCCTTCAACATCCAAACGGATTATACACAACATGGGCTTTACAGTTCATCGAACAGATAGGAAGAGGGCTCTCTCTGGCAAGAACAAAGGTGGAGGGCTCTGTTTTATGAACACTAACAAGTGGCACAACAGGGGAAACGTACAGGAATTCTGCTCTCCTGACTTGAAATACTTGGTCATCAAATGTCACCCATTTTTACCTTCCAAGTGTTTTCAGAGATTATCGCCACAGCTATGTACATCCCGCCCCAAGCCAACACCAAAAATAGTCTATGGTTAAACAGTACAAATATGACTTACGCAGCTCTAAAGATAGAGCGACACAAGTATAGGACAAAGTGAAGGAGCAATTTAGCGGGTCGGATACGAGGCATATGTGGCAGGGGTTTCTAACGATCATGGATTACAAAAAGCCAGTCACGTCATGGACACCACGTGGCCCTACCGGATCAGCGATACACCTTTTTCTGACGCTTCGGGCAAGACAACTTCGAGCTGCCGAGGAGTGCCTGAGGACGACGAGGTTTAAGTGCTTACGGTCTCAACGGAGGACATAAGTCATTCAAAGTTACCCCTCGCAAAACTGCCGGCCCAGACGGCATCCCTAGTTGCACTCTGAGCAAGTGCTGACCAGCTAGCTCTCTCTAGCTCAGGCCATTACCCCCACCTGCTTCAAGATGTCCACGATCATCTCCGTTCCCAAGAAAGGGAAAGTAACGGAACTGAATGACTACCGACCTGTGGCACTCACTTCAGTCATCATGAAGTGCTTCAAAATAGCTAATCAAAATCTACATCACCTCCTGCCTCCCTGACACACTCAACTCTCTCCAAATCGCCTACCGCCCGACAGACCTATAGACAACACAAATGCCATTGCACTGCACAATCCCCTTACCCAAAGGGACAAGAGGAATGCATATGTGAGGATGCTGTTCATCGACTACAGCTCGGCCTTCAATACCATAGTGCCCTCTGAGCTCATAGTCCTGAAACTGAACTCCTCCCTATGCAACTGGTTTCTGGACTTCCTGACGGGCCGCCTCCAGGTGGTGAAGGTAGGCAATATTACCTCCACACTGATCCGCAGTGTCCTCCTGTACACCCACGACTGTGCGGCCTCACAGTTCCAACTCCATAAAGTTTGCTGTCGACACGACAGTAGTAGCAGTGGTCTAGCGTCGTCCGGGTTAGGGAGGGTTTGGCAGGTTAGGGATATCCTTGTCTCATCGCGCACCAGCGACTCCTGTGGCGGGCCGGGCGCAGTGCGCGCTAACCAAGGGAGCCAGGTGCACGGTGTTTCCTCCGACACAATGGTGCGGCTGGCTTCCGGGTTGGAGGCGCGCTGTGTTAAGAAGCAGTGCGGCTTGGTTTGGTTGTGTTTCGGAGGATGCATGGCTTTCGACCTTCGTCTCTCCCGAGCCCGTACGGGAGTTGTAGCGATGAGACAAGATAGTAATTACTAGCAATTGGATACCACGAAAATTGGGGGTAAAATTTTTTTTTTTAAGAAAAAAGTAGTGCCCACAACATAACCCCATTGACACAAGGGTTAGCCAAACAATCACAAAGCACTTTAATTTGAAATCCCACTTTAACCAGTTAGCAAACGCTACCAAACAAACACAATTCAAGGGAGTAACTCCACAGAGATCCCAGATGAGCCCCACTTGTTACAACCTGGCTCAACATTGTAACAATGGGAAACCACACACTGAGTAAAGGAATAACTAAATAAAGTAAACACTCACAACAATAATTAGATGAGGCATGAAGGACAGTAAATTAGGTGTCAACTGCCAAAGCCACAACAAAACCAAAGGTATGCATGGAGAGAGGAATCTCTTGCTGAATGGTGAAACAGTGGCTTTATGCCACAGCTGAACTTTCACAGGTGTGCCCCATCAGCACTGACGACCCCCCCACCCCCCCCAGCTCCGCCCACCTCTCCTACGCCACCCATCAATCTCCTGCAGGAAGTAAGCACAGCAAAACCCAGTAGACAGAGCAGGAACGGGCCGTCACAGACCCATATTAATGGTTACTACAGTAGTTGGATGAACAAAAATGTTCCTTCTGCTCCTTGACTGAATGCATTCAAAATGTATAGTCTGTTGTTGCTATCCCTGTGAGGCAATCCAGGTGTGCATTGGTCAGTCTGTTTCTCTGTTTTTGTTTCACAATGTTCATTGTTGAAAATATTGCTTCACATGAATGTGCTGACAAAAAATGTCACCTTTTGCACACCTTCAGAAGTGGATACTCTGTGTCTGACACAAGGCTCCAGAAATGGGTAACACCTGACCATTGTTCACCTTGCAATGTGTAATTTGCCTGCAGCTCCACTATCTCACTCTATTCCCGCACAGTCAGGACAGAGGGCTGTGATGACTGGGGTCAAAGATGACACTGGCACATGAAAGGGGTTCTCAATGAAGTTGAAAAACTCCTTGTACTCCATGATAATCTTGACTCAAACTCCAACTTCAACTCTTCCAACACACGCACAAATGCATCATGGCTAAAATGTTGCAGTATGTCTGGGTTGGATGTGGTGACTGCTCTGAGTTTTGGGAAATGAACAAACTGTCTGTCAGGTATGAACAGTGTGGTGATTTATTTTGAAATACTGTGACCACATGTAGCAGTTTGCCCGGGGTTTTAGCTTTCCCTTGAAACTGGAGATTCACCTTGTTCAGGTGGCAGGTGATGTCAGTTAAAACAGCCAGCTTTAATATCCACTGTGGATCATCCAGCTCTGGCTCCTCTCTCCCCCTGCTTGCAAGAGAGAGAGAAATCTTTCCAGCCATCATCTCACCTCATTGTGCAATATCAAGTTGCCGTATTATGTCTGGTATTCCTCCAGCAACTCAGAGAATTGTCAGTGATTCAGTGCCCTCGCGATAATGATGTTCACCATGCGCATGACTTGCTGCATCACATTCTGTAAGTCACAGTCTGAGTTTAGCCACAAGTGCTTCCTGATGAATGATACAATGAAACGTAACAAATTCGGGAATATCCTCTCTCTTTCTCATCAGGCCTATGAGTCCCTTCTCCTTCCCTCGCATGTTTGGTGCGCCGTCAGTGCACACGGATGCCAGATTTGACCAGTCAATATTATCATCAGCAAAAATTATAACAAGGGCTTTCAGAATATCCTCCTCGTGTTTGTCCCTGAAGGGCCAGTAAACATAGAAGTTCCTCTCTGAACGACTCGTTTTGAGGGAAGCGGACCCAAACACATAATTGTGCAATGTCATTTATGTCAGTGCTTTCGCCAAGCGCAATACTAAAACACGGCGCCACGGATATGTCAGTAAACAGTTGCTTACCGATGTCCTCGCCCTTGTCTTCTATGCGTCTTGTTATGGTCGAGTCAGAGTTGCAGTCCCTTAATTTTCTTTAAAATAGCTTCCTTGTTTGTGAAATCGGCGTACAATATTCCGGCTGACGCCAAAAAACATTATTTGACCATCTCCGAGTCTGTGAAGGCCTTCTTGTTTCTCGGGAGTATTCAAGCAATCTCATATGTTGCCTCTGTTTTTTTCTCTGCAACAGTGCTAGATCTGTCCATCATTTGTTGCTGTCCGTTGAGCTGTCCTTTGAGTTGAGCTATTTTGTTGTTTCTGAGGTTACTTTGTGGGGGATATGTTTTGTCAAAGTGCGCATGGTGTGACTGCAAATGTCGCTCTAAATTTGCTTGTTTAAAACGATTGACTGCCTTCTGGCAAATAAGACAAAGAAAGCTAGTCTCATCATGCAGTACAAAAAAATACTTGTCTGTCCATTTCTCTTGGAACTTTCTGTGTTCTTCTTGAATCGACTGTATCTTTCTCTTAGCCACCAGAGCCATGTTAGACACGTTAACTACGTTAGCAAGCTGCATTTCCCCGCCGCCATCTTCCTGATTTTCCTGGCTCCGGTGGTTGTTCATTCATAGCTGTCACGTTGTTCTCCAGCTCTTCCCCCTCATTATCATTGTCAATAGATTTACGTTTCTTTTTTACAATAAATCAATCCATGTCAACCAGACTGCAAAATTAGCTAGTAGCAAACTGATATGTGTCGGTTCTTGTAGCTGAGCAGTTGCATTCTATTCAGTTAAATGTTCTATTTCGGCCTTTATGTTCAACAGCTGCGCTATACTGCCATCTATCTGCAGTCCATGGAACAGCAGATATATATAATGAAGTGATTCAGGCCTGCATTAAACACATTGAATTGAAATTGTATCATTGTTATGTATTATGAATGGAAAATAGGAAAATCACAGCGAGCTGCAAATTAATAGCTCGGGCCGCGCAATGAGTACCACTGCGCTACAGAATAAAATTACATTCTAAACAATTTTGTGCTTCCAACTTTGTGGCAACAGTTTGGGGAAGGCCCTTTCCTGTTTCAGCATGACAACGTCCCTGTGCACAAAGCGAGGTACATGCAGAAATGGTTTGTCGAGATTAGTGTGGAAGAACTTGACTGGCCTGCACAGAGCCCTGACCTCAACCCCATCGAACACATTTGTGATGAATTGGAACGCCGACTGCGAACCAGGCCGAATCGCCCATCATCAGTGCCCGATCTCACTAATGCCCTTGTGGCTGAATGGACGCAAGTCCACGCAGCAATGTTCCAAAATCTAGTGGAAAGCCTTCCCAGAAGACTGGAGGCTTATGGGGTTGGGAAATATGTTTGCTTATCTGTAAAACGTTGGGCAGGGCTACAAAATATGAAGATGTCTACAATAAAGAGAATAGGCTATCCTATGTTTTTGCAATATTCATATTCAACACAAAAAATGTAAATAAAGATCAGCAAATATGGCCACACAAATGTCATTTCCTAGTGTTGAGTAGTGACATTTCAGACATAGGTGGATCCGATTTTTGCTGACATGACATTAAGAGCAGACACACCTAACCCACAGGCAGTCTCTCATTTCATCCATCTCTCAGTCTGAGGAAAAAGTGGAAGAGGGAACTCAAGTGCTTAAAGGTCAATAGCTATGTTTCCATTAACTTGTCCAGTAATTTTTTGTCGACATTTAGAAAGTTTGCATAGAAAATAGACTGCTATGGTGCTTTTCTATTGAACTGTCGTGTCGATAAAAAGAGCTGGCCGTGATGTCACACCTAGTGTCGATTAAAAATGAACTGGTTTAAGTGTTTCCATGATCCATTTAGGCAAATTGCGCATTAATAAATTGGTGACAGCCTGAATGCCCTCCCACATCTGTTTCATGTCTCAATTGATAGTAAATTCTTGCATTTTAATATTTGCCATATTCAAACAATTCTCATGTGCCAACGAATCGCAATAGTCTGTGCCATGGTCAATTTGGCACTCCTGTAGATCTGAAATAATTAGATGGTGAAACTTGTATCCAGCCAACCAGAAAGCAAAGGGAAGAGATTCAGCCATTCTTGAAAATCCTTGTCCTGCAAAGAAACATTTTTATAGTTACATTTTTTTTTTTTTGCAAGAAGTAGGCATTTTGAATGAAATGTGGCAATCATGTATTCGAAAAACACAGTTTCCATAATTTGTCGCAATAACTTTTTTTCTTCCTCAAGCCTGTAGAACGGATACAATTTTTGTTGACCTTTAGAAAATGTCTCCTATATCTCCTATACCATTTCCATTACATGTGATTTTTTGCGACATTGCTTTTGGCTGCCAGATCATTTGTACCGTCATCGGTTTGGTATTTTCCCCATAAATGTAAGTATTTACAGTGAGAATTATAGTAACTTACGTTCAAATTGAAAAGGGGAAAGCAGGAAAAAGTCGTGGCGCTACAATGATAGTCCGTAACAAAGTAGGAGAAGCTTAAATCGTAGACGAGGCAGAGCTCGATAACGCAAACTAGTTAGAACCCTCATACCGTGAAGTGACAGGAGGAATTGCGCGAGATGCTCGCTAGCTTTTGAGAGGAACTTCGAGAAGATGTATGAAAATAACTGAATGAGTTCAAGAAGGACCTTAACCAGAAACTATCTAACAAGAATGGGGAATGCAGAACAGCGCATTGGGGAAATAGACACGTAGAACACTGTGGTCAAGGAGGCACTTGTGAAGTCTTTGAAAAGCCAGGTCGCACTACAGGCAAAAGTGACAGAAATCAGGTTTTTCACGTTGCAATAACATTAGACTGGCTGAGGACACAGAAAAATATTTTATGCCCAATTTTGTGGAGGGTCTATACAAGGATATGCTTTAAGATGACAGTGACTTGGGAATCAAGAGCACACCGAACTCTGGCCTCAAAACACTGGAGTGATAGATGTGCAGAAGATGCATGTGCAAGTAGAGATACTGGGGTAAAAGGAGCAAAAAATAAATAACAATATGGGAATGAGGTAGTTGGGTGGGCTGTGGGGGTGACCAGTGAAATATACCTGCTGGAGCGGGTGCTACGGGTGGGTGCTGCCATGGTGACCAGTGAGCTGAGATAAGGCGGGGCTTTACCTAGCAAAGACTTATAGATGACCTGGAGCCAGTGGGTTTGGCGACGAATATGAAGCGAGGGCCAGCCAATGAGAGCATACAGGTCGCAGTGGTGGGTAGTATATGGAGCTTTGGTGACAAAACGGATGGCACTGTGATAGACAGCATCCAATTTGCTGAGTAGAGTGTTGGAGGCTATTTTGTAAATGACATCGCCGAAGTCAAGGATCGGTAGGATAGTCAGTTTTACGAGGGTATGTTTGGCAGCATGAGTGAAGGATGCTTTGTTGCGAAATAGGAAGCCGATTCTAGATTTAATTTTGGATTGGAGATGCTTAATGTGAGTCTGGAAGGAGAGTTTACAGTCTAACCAGACACCTAGGTATTTGTAGTTGTCCACATATTCTAAGTCAGAACCATCCAGAGTAGTGATGCTAGATGGGTGGGCGGGTGCGGCAGCGATCGTTTGAAGAGCATGCGTTTAGTTTTACTTGCATTTAAGAGCAGTTGGAGGCCACGGAAGGAGTGTTGTATGGTATTGAAGCTCGCCTGGAGGTTTGTTAACACGGTGTCTAAAGAAGGGCCAGAAGTATACAGAATGGTGTCGTCTGCGTAGAGGTGGATCAGAGAATCACCAGCAGCAAGAGGGACATCATTGATGTATACAGAGAAAAGAGTCGGCCCAAGAATTGAACCCTGTGGCACCCCCATAGACTGCCAGAGGTCCGGACAACAGGCCCTCCGACCCATCGAGACTGCCAGAGGTCCGGACAACAGGCCCTCCAATTTGACACACTGAACTCTATCAGAGAAGTAGTTGGTGAACCAGGCGATACGAATGCGGTAAGGAAGGAAGGAAAGGAAAGAAAACACTCCTATTAAGAAGGCACTATAAGATAAAGGGATTCACTTCCAAACACCATTCCTGGCAAGGATGCGAGTATTTCTGGATAACAGCCTGGGTCACACGAGCATCCGTCTGAGGACCTGAAGTCGAGGGACATCCCAGTGGATATACCTCCAGGAGACAGCTGGCTTCACCAGCGGAAAGACTCAACCAGCCCCTCTCATAGATCGTGGTCTGAAAGATGGATGTCACCTTGGCGAGAGGACGTTCTCATTAGAGAGAGACTCAGTCATCTCCGACTAGAAGATACTGAATCGGATTTAACGGACTTAATAGTTACCCCGAGGCGCAAGCTGTTTGACATATTAGGCCGTTATGGTTGACTTTGCAAGGAGTAGAACAGCTCCCCTATTTTCCCCCTGGCTGTGTAATGGTGAGAAGCCTAAAGTATGTGGCCTATATGGACACATTACGTATGGTCACGTTAATAACAGATCTGTTAGCTAATGATGAATGACACTGACAACAAGTTGACAGAAGGCTATAACATGGGGAGGATTCAATTAATGGACAGCATATGGTTGATAGCTTTTATTAACACATAGTAGGCTATTATAGGCAATAAGATACAGACAATACTGTTTTTCTTCCATTATTTATCCTAATACATTATACTTACCCCCTTAGCACACAGAAACTATACACCTTTCTTTGTAATTAACCTGTGCGTGTAGGCGATGAAAAGGGCGCCCTTTTTATTTTTGGTTCCAATAGGTCAGGGTTATGAAACACTGGTCATTACATTTATATTTACATTTTAGTCATTTAGCAGACGCTCTTATCCAGAGCGACTTACAGTAGAGTGCATACATTTTATTACATTTTTACATACTGAGACAAGGATATCCCTACCGGCCAAGAGCAGACGCTCTTATCCAGAGCGACTTACAGTAGAGTGCATACATTTTTATTACATTTTTTATTTTTATTTTTTACATACTGAGACAAGGATATCCCTACCGGCCAAACCCTCCCTACCGGCCAAACCCTCCCTAACCCGGACGACGCTATGCCAATTGTGCGTCGCCCCACGGATCTCGCGGTTGCGGCCGGCTGCGACAGAGCCTGGGCGCGAACCCAGAGACTCTGGTGGCGCAGCTAGCACTGCGACTACGGTCATGGAGTGCCGTAGTCACTTTGTGTCTTTGATTTAACCAACCTGAAGACCACACAGTAACAATGACAGTGAATTGAACTCTATTTGAAGAAAATTTTACTCTGCCAAAGATAATTTGGTCCCAGTCCAAAAATAGTTTTTTTTTTCAGAGTTGTATTTGTTAAATTTAATTTTGAAATTGAACTGTGTCATTGCATTTCACTCTGTACAGTATTCATTTAAAATAACTGTCACTTGTTTTACTCTGCAGTGTTGTTCAGTATTCTAGAGTTAATTGTTGAGTAATGTTTACTCTTACCAGTGTCATTACAAATTTACTCTGACTCATAATGCTAAATAAATTGACTGATAAGGGTAAACACAGAACAATTATGACTACCATAAATCAGTCAACACAAAATATTGCATAACAGCATTTGTTTATTACATAAGATGCCCACAACAGCACAAACACTACTTGCATGGTGTGCAATTATAGAAATAAAATGAAGCAATAGGGACAGTACAAATTAAAAACCACACCCGTGGTGTGCCTCCGTGGAGGAATTTCTCAATTGTTCTGATACTGTGTATAAGCGTGGAAATAATATCACATGAAGCAGTACAGGACAACAAACAAACTTGAATCATCACCACCATATGACATCGGTATGTCGAATGCTTTGTGATACAAAAGATCTTCAACATCAACAACATGGGATCCCTTTAGCCATACAACTTTAAAATGCATTTACATTTTCTCAAAGACACAGTGTGTCTAAAGCAAAGGTAACCAGCAATACATTGTCATCTTTTGCAAGAACAGACTGGATTTCGTGAAATAAGGGCATCACAATGAACGGTATACATTACCTTGATGTTTGGCCCATTTTACACTTAAAACCTTAGTGGAAGAAGGCACCCAGAGTGCTTTTGCTATCTCATTAGCTCCTTCCATTGCATTCAAGGACACCATTTTCCCTGGACCAATATCCAATCTCTCTCAGTCCAATGTTTGCCAGTTGTATGCCATGTCACTTTGATGTTTCTGGGCCAATGTTTTAGTTATGTTAAAGCTTTTCTCTTGTTTAAAAAAATAAGTGTGTTGCTTAGTAGCGCCTACACCAGCTATGGAGAATTGGCCCGATTTTCTGAATACATCACGGATGATGCACCATAAAATGCTTTGGTAATAACCTTTTTCCAGGAAACAAATGCATAAACAATATGTGGTGTTCTGCAATCAAGTGGTTCAAATATACTGTAATACCATCTGATAACACTGGAGAAAATACAAAAGCCAGTGTTGATCATTTGGAAACACCAAGTCAACAAAGATAAGTGTTAGATTGCGTAGTAGACACCAAGACTGAATGGCTTTTAAGCCCAAATCATTGGAACCCTCAAGTGACTTCACTTCTGGAGTCTGTTGCTTCTTTCCATATAGCCATAAGTGAAGCCCTGAATTCTCATGTCAATTTCTTTTGAGGTTAAATGCTCGTTTTGCAAGTGCTGTAGTAGCAATTTCACCTCATGTTGCCCAACACCCTCCAAGATGTCATGCATTGTATGAAAATACTGTAATGAATTTAACAGGCAGGATTTTTTAACACCTATCACATAGGGCAGAGTGGGAATTCTCCCCATTGTTTGGTAGTGTTCCACATGCATCTCTTTAGTTCGCAATACTATCTTGGCATTGTCTTCACTAAACTCTGTCTAAAAGTAGTTTTTCTCAGCAAGGTAGAAACAGCAGCAATATCGTGCAATAAAAGAGTCCACAAAACCAAATAAACTATGAATACAAAGGTTGTCACCTGTTACTTGGACGATAGTTCCATGAATTTGGTGATCGTACAAGGGAACCTTAATTCCATCATTTTCCAAAATGTTTACATCTCATACAATTGGGTCAAGTAGTAAGTGAAATCCATAGGTTTTTATATCTTGAGCATGAAATAGAGAAACCAGGTGAATATTGAGCAGAGAGGAATTCCACTTGAGAGATTTCTTAAAGTAAATGGCACCCACATGATGTATGCCACGCTTGGATCCAAGAGGATTAGTAGTTTCAAAGTCGTCATAGAATAGAATAATTTGTATCGCATGTTTCTCTTTTGAGAAAAGAGCATGATTCTTAAAGATCCATCACGCAAGTCATAAAGTAGACTTTTTTTGGGACCATCCACAGGCTGCAACATTTAGTCATAAAGTAGACTTTCTTTGACACCATCCACAGGCTGCAACATTTAATCATAAAGTAGACTTTCTTTGGGACCATCCACCGGCTGCAACATTTAATTATGAAGTAGACTTTCTTTGGCACCATCCACAGGCTGAAACATTTAGTCATAAAGTAGACTTTCTTTGGGACCATCCACATGCTGCAACATTTCATTTTGTGTGCATTTTGCAACTAGACTAACGTCTGCAAAATGGGTATGTAAATACATTTTTATCTGCAACAATAACCTGGTCATAATATATGTTTCAGTGGTTGTATTGTGTCACGTGTCAAATCTTTTGCCAATAACATATTCAACTGGATCTACAGTTCCCCACTTCTCTGAGAAATATTTCAACCTTTTGGTTTCAATCCACTGAAAGGATTTTCAATTTGCCCAAAACACTGATCTCTTTTACACCCAACATTTATTGTTTCCAGATTCCTGTAAAGACAGACACTTCACTGACTCTTTAGCTTGACTGTGGATATCATCAACAATATCAAATCAAAATTTATTAGTCACATGCGCTGAATACAACAGGTGTAGATCTTACAGTGAAATGCTTACTTACAAGCCCTTAACCGACAATGCAGTTAAGAAAAAAAGGTGTTAAAAGATTTACTCAAATAAACAAAAAAATAATTAAGGAGAAACAAAAATATTACAGTAGCGAGGGTATTTACAGGAGTTACTGGTACAGAGTCAATGTCAAGGTATTATGTACAGTGGCAAAACAAGTATGTGAACCCTTAGGAATTACCAGGATTTCTGCATAAATTGGTCATCAAATTTGATCTGATCTTCATCTAAGTCACAACAATAGACAAACAGTGTGCTTAAACTAATAACACACAAATTATTGTATCTTTCTTGTCTATATTGAATACATCATTTGAACATTTACAGTGTAGGCTGGAAAAAGTGTGACCCCCTAGGCTAATGACTTCTCCAAAAGCTAATTGGAGTTAGGAGTCAGCTAACCTGGAGTCCAATCAATGAGATGAGATTGGAGATGTTGGTTAGAGCTGCCCTGCCCTATAATAAACACTCACAACATGTGAGTTTGCTATTCACAAGAAGCATTGCCTGGTGTGAAACAATGCCTCAAACAAAATAGATCTCAAAAGATTAAGAATTGTTGACTTGCGTAAACCTGGAAAGGGTTACAAAAGTATCTCTAAAAGCCTTGATGTTCATCAGTCCACGGTAAGACAAATTGTCTATAAATGGAGAAAGTTCAGCACTGTTGCTACTCTCCCTAGGAGTGGCCATCCTGCAAAGATGACTGCAAGAGCACAGTGCAGAATGCTCAGTGAAGTTAAGAATCCTAGAGTGTCAGCTAAAGACTTACAGAAATCTCCGGAACATGCTAACATCTCTGTTGGCGAGTCTACGATATGTAAAACACTAAACAAGAATGGTGTTCATGGGAGGACACCACGGAAGAAGCCACTGCTGTTTAAAAAAACATTGCTGCACGTCTGAAGTTTGCAAAAGTGCACCTGGATGTTCCACAGCTACTGGCAAAATATTCTGTGGACAGATGAAACTCCGGTTGAGTTCTTTGGAAGGAACACACAACACTATGTGTGGAGAAAAAACAGCACAGCACACCAACATCAAAACCTCAACCCAACTGTAAACTATGGTGGAGGGAGCATCATTGTTTGGGGCTGCTTTGCTGCCTCAGGGCCTGGACAGCTTGCTATCATCGACAGACAAATTAATTCCGAAGTTTATCAAGACATTTTGCAGGAGAATGTTAGGCTCTGTCCGCCAATTTAAGCTCAACAGAAGTTGGGTGAATCAACAGGACAACAACCCAAAACATAGAAGTAAATCAACAACAGAATGGCTTCAACAGAAGAAAATATGCCTTCTGGAGTGGCCCAGTCAGAGTCCTGACCTCAACCCGATTGAGATGCTGTGGTATGACCTAACAAGAGCAGTTCACACCAGACATCCCAAGAATATTGCTGAACTGAAACAGTTTTGTAAAGAGGAATGATCCAAAATTCCTCCTGACCCGTTGTGCAGGTCTGATCCGCAACTACAGAAAATGTTTAGTTGAGTTTGCTGCCAAAGGAGGGTCATCCAGTTATTAAATCCAAAGATTCACATACATTTTCCACCCTGCACTGTGAATGTTTACACGGTGTGTTCAATAAAGACATGAAAACGTATAATTGTTGTGTGTTATTAGTTTAAGCAGACTGTTTGTCTATTGTTGTGACCTAAATGAAGATCAGATCTAATTGTATGACCAATTCATGCAGAAATCCAGTTAATTCCAAAGGGTTCACATACTTTTTCTTGCCACTGTACATGTAGGTAGAGGTAAAGTGACTATGCATGGATAATAAACAGAGAGTAGCAGCAGTGTAAAAATGGGGGCGGGGGTCAATGCAAAAAGTCCGGTGGCCATTTGATTAGCTGTTCAGGAGTATTATGGCTTGGGAGTAGAAGCTGTTAAATAGCCTTTTGGACCTAGACTTGGCGCTCTGGTACCGCTTGCCGTGCTGTAACAGAGAGAACAGTCTTTGACTAGGGTGGCTGATGTCTTTGGCAATTTTTTGGGCCTTCCTCTGACACCGCCTGGTATAGAGGTCCAGGATGGCAGGAAGGCACCAGTGATCTACTGGGCCGTACGCACTACCCTCTGTAGTGCCTTGCTCTCGGAGGCCGAGCAGTTGCCATACCAGGCGGTGATGCAACCAGTCAGGATGCTCTTGATGGTGCAGCTGTAGAACTTTGTGTCAGAGTCCTTAAAGAACAGTGGGTTGGAGTCAGGCGCAGAGAGCAGAGGGTTTGAATAAATGTATATTTATTCCCGGGAAAAACGGTCATGCCATAAACACAAGGCGCATAAACTGACCGGCCCATACACAGGACCCAAAATAACCGGAAAAACAAAATACCATCGAACATCCACAAACTAACAGAATAACAATCCCGCACAAACCTAGGCGGGCCTAACAGGCTTAAATAGACAAAAATCAAGAAACACAATAAGGAACAGGTGCAACTAATAAGACCAAACGAACAGAAAAGGAAAAAGGGATCGGTGGCGGCTAGTAGACCGGCGACGACGACCGCAGAGCACCGCCCGAACAGGCAGGGGAGCCACCTTCGGTGGGAGTCGTGACACTTTGAGGATCTGAGGACCCATGCCACATCTTTTCAGTCTCCTGAGGGGGAATAGGCGTTGTCGTGCCCTCTTCACGACTGTCTTGGTATGTTTGGACCATGATAGTTTGTTGGTGATATGGACACCAAGCTCTGTCGATGAGAATGGGGGCGTGTCGGTCCTCCTTTTCCTGTAGTCAACAATCATCTCCTTTGTTTTGATCACACTGAGGGAGAGGGTGTTGTCCTGGCACCACACTGCCAGGTCTCTGACCTCCTCCCTATAGGCTGTCTATCTCTTCCATGAAACTGACTGAAGTGTTTGCTGCAAAACTGTTAGTAGCGGTAGAGGGGCCTCCACCACCCTTATCAGAAACTTCTGTTACACTCTTCATGTGCCTTGTTTAGATGCTTTAGAAATCTAGGAAAAGTGGCAAATACATGTGAACAACCAACCTGACCACACTTTGAATGCAGAAATTTCCCTGAACAAAGACCGCGGATTAACTTCAGATGTTTTACAAGGCTGTTGGCATTTGCAAACAAAACTAAAAAATTGTGTCTCAAACAGATCTGTTTAATGCAACATTCTGGCCTTCAGCTCTGCTACCCTGGGATTCACCTTAGTTGTATCAACGTCAATTTCGTAGATTGTTGTTTGCCGAAAAGTGTACATGTTTGCCAGACCCTGACTGTATGAGGTACAAAGCTTTGAAAAGCTCATTAAAACAGCCCAGTGAGCCAGATGCCTTACAAGGTACCGCATGTTTGTCAATCACAATGAAGTAGGCGTGAATGCTCGTTCTCTCTGGGTCCCCACGGCAAACAGATAGGGCTGTTGACTTCCGGTGATGGCATCAAGAGGATGCTGGTCCCTGCCTAGAAGACAATAATGTATCGTTAGAACATCTACTATAAGTCTCACAAGCCAGACAGTAGTGATTCTTATATGTATACTGCGACAGTTGTAGTAGTTTAACTAGTAAGTGCTATTATAGCAGTAAAGGTCATGATAGTGCTCTTTGCTGGGGTAAGTGGTGAAGGGGAAGAGGGGGAAGGATCAAGATACAGCGACACAATTTGCCTATAATTGTGTTGAATTGTAGCCTGAACTTTAGGAACTTCACAAGATGTTCAGCTGCGTGTCTTGCTGACATCTTTCCTGGCTTGTTGTGGCCTTGAGCAGAGGAAGGCAGAAGATGGTCGAGGAGAAGAATGGATGACGTGTCACTGTCCCAGCCTAGAAACAATCATTTAACCCACTTCGCTTTCAACCACAATCCTAAAATTCTTCTCCCTCCCACATGCCCATACTAGAACTTAATATTATAGTGTAAAATGGTATGTCTGTACCATTATCCACCTCAGCTGCGAACTCAGCATTGTGTATCACGTCCCGAAGCTCAGTTTTTGGTGGGAGTCCATGGCTCTGCAGGATGACCTTCTGTTTGAAGACAGTAGGCCATTTCTTCAGGAATTTTGTGGAAGTTGCATCACCAAACATCAGTCCAAAATCTTGCTCTATCTACAGACAAGACACACAAAGACAAAATTGCGACATGGTCATGCTTTGGAGAAAACAATACATCAACATGTAATTTATGCGTTCTCACACGTGCATGCTATGGAGTTGACAGAGTCAATTTCATACATACCATGCTTGGTATGTCCAGGAACCGCAGAAACACTGAGTATGTCGGAGGTGTTCTGTGGGTCATGGACCATTTTTTGGTGCTAGGCAAAGGTCAGCTTCAGGTAGTCTAGTGGTTAGAGTGTTGGGCAGTAACCGCAAGGTTGCTGGATCAAATCCATGAGCTGACAAGGTACAAATCTGTCGTTCTGCCCCTAAGCCCACTGTTCCCCGGTAGGCCGTCATTGTAAATAAACATTTGTTCTTAACTGACTTGCCTATAGTGGTTAAATTAAAAAATATATTTTATTTTACGGTTGCTTCATCAGACGTGTGTTTCATCAGTGCGATGGCTCTCGGCACTGCCCTTCTTCACTCAGCCAGTGTTCGTCCGTGAAGGGGTCTCTGTCTACAGCTGGTCCACCTTCAACCAAAAGATGAAAAAGGACAGGAACACACAACACTGGTATAAACAGTCCAACCAAACCCCATTACACTGAATCATGAGAAAAACACGTAAAAAACAAGTCTCACTCCCTTGTGAACACACCGTCACATGCCTACACCCGAGCGAGCACAAACCATACACACTCAAATAAAATACTTATGCATGCCAACTAGCTGACCCACCCGTTAGTGACTTTATTCTTCCCTCTGCAGCCTCCTTTTGCAGGTGCTTCAGTCTCCATACCAAGTAGCCACTCCAGTCTTCTGCATTGTAATGGTGGGCCTAGATAAACACAGACAAGAAATAAACAAACCTTTTGTTCACATGAAGCAAATGTGTCACTGGTGCATGTTAGAATCTGGAAGAAAAGTTTAACAGTAGCAGGGACTGTAATGTTTAATGCTCCTCAGTCACCTTCACATACACAAAGCCTGATTGATGTTATCTTCAATTACAAGTGACCAAGGATGAGCATATAAACAACAACAGTGTCATGTCAGACAGCTTTGCACCTTGAAAAGTGATTAGGAAAATTCTGTGTTTATCATTTGATGTGGCAGTTTCACTATCGGCAGATTGTGCCTTTTAAAACAGCAAAATCATTAAAAAAAATAGTCACCACTTCCCCTTGGCCCTATAACCTATCAGATCCATAAGGTGAAAGCTCCACAACTACACTGCTTACATCTATCCACACCCTTCAAATCTGCAAACATCAAAGGGCTAAGGTGAAGTGAATTGGGACCCAGATTTATTTCGTACTCACAGTCTGTCTTGCTTTTGCGGTCAGCCAGATAGGGGAACAAGGAAACTATTCCTGTTGCATATGCCTCCTCCTTCCCATGTCGTGGGGAACTTGTTCTGAAGCCCACAAATATACATAATTACTAGATTGGCAATAATACATGAATGCAAAACATTGATCTTAATGCATAAAATATGTGATGGTTTACCCATGATCCTCTGTCATATTTGCAACCAATATCTTGATCATATCACGTCTGGTGCGGTAATTCAAGCTTTTTGTCTGAGCATACTCGTTCATGATCCTTTCCCCTCCAGCTTTGCTCTGGAGAATGTCCTCAATCATCTAACAAAAAAACACAACAGACACAGACCCTAGTACACCAGGGTTCTTTATCAAAATAGTTTATTGATTCCTCGCTTCCTAAAATCCCATTTGATAATGAGACCCAATGTTCCTCTCCTAATTCATTCTTCTGTAGTTGGTTTTGAGAAGGATGAGAAGAGGACACAAGGAGCCAAGGACAGAAAAATTGAGAAAGAGCTCAGTGGTAGCCAGCCATCCTCCTGGAGAGCTACTGTGCAAGCATTGGTGTCAGCCCTGCTCCAACACCTGGCTATATCACTAAGCTGCACATTAGGATCTTCTAAGATGATTTAGGTCGATAAGAGCAGGACTGTAAAAAAAACACACTCTGTTGGAGTAGGCCTACCCAAGATCAAAGATGGAACCTCAGGAAGATCAATACAGTTTTTAATTATAAAAAGACAATCAGAGCAAATAATGAAAGGCTTACTTTGGCTGCACCGTCTTCCTCTGCTCTCCTTTTTCTGTTAGAACTTTGTGTCAGGGTAAGAGTGTCAGTCTGACGAACCACAAACATCCATGGAGCAGTTTGCAGAAGAGTTAACAGAATCTGCCTATTAGATTAATAAATGAATGCTATGTTCTCAACAATGCTACAGGGATAATACAACCAAATTGCATATCTGTGTCTTTACATTTGATTGTTAGTCATACACTAACCCTATTTAGCATGCTTTAAATGTCAGGCCAAAATAATATTTTAAGAAATCATTAACCTACAATTCTATTTTTCAAATCCATATTACTTACCTGAGGCGAATGCGAGGAAGAAAATATCAATGGCGGCAAAATCTAAATGTAACTGCTAATCTGTGGGCGGGATCACATTGACTCTAGCAATACTTACTTATAAACACTCTATTCGAATTAACTCTGTTTTACCTCGTGGTCACAATCAGTCACTTAATTCCAAAAACTGTTAAAGATGCTCTTTGAGTAAAATAATAATAGTAAATCTGCTGTAATGACTCGTCATTATTTGCTGTGCAGGTGTTTTGCATTTTGTCAATGCGTCACACATTTTGATAGTTGAGCGAGGGGCCCATCCAGCGGGCAGGCTCATCCCCTCAAACCCCAGAGGCAGGAGTCCTCTGACATGTCCTTATAGTAAAGTTGTTTCCCTTTTGGTTAACTTTTTTTATTGTTCTTTCATTATTTTTGAGGTTCATGTTAAGCAGACTGTTATGGTCCACTTTCTTTTGGTCGATATTGATGCATCATTGGGAATTTAAGGTGAATGTGAACGGACTGGGGAGTGCCATAAAGAGAAGGTAATATCAAAGATGAAAAAAGAGCTGACATGTTATTCTGGAAGGAAACTCACTTATCCCGTCCTGAACACGAGAAACTTGTTTTCTCTTATAAAACAGGTAGAAGGGGTGTTGCTATTTGGGTCCCAAATTCAGTTCATTTTGAGTTGAAATCAGAAATAAAAGACAAGGACTGTAAATGTATATTTGTTAAATGTAAACTGTTTCATAAGGGAGTTACATAATTTTATGTACAGTATATGCACCCCCGGGGAGTGACATGGTCTTCTTTAAAAAAAGTGTTTGATTTAATTGCCACTGAAACCTCTGGCACTTATCTGTGGAGGGGATATTCCACATGATTTTAAACAAAAATGGACAGCATGAATCAGAATAGGAAGTCTGGTTGCTAAATGATCAATAGGATATTACAGGATTTAGGACCGATTGATGTATGGCGCAACTTCCATATGTCAGAAAGGGAATATAATTTTTACTCAACCTGCCACACTGAATACTACAGGTTAGACGTCCTTTTCATGTGCAGTCCAGATAGGCACAGGTTTAAGGATTGTAGGATCAGGCAGAGGGACTTATCAGACCGTAATGGAGTTTACTTAACTGCACATTTATAGCCAACCAAGAAATACTCTATAAGGCTTAATACAAGCATGCTGAAGGAAACAGCTTTCAAGAAATCAATAAAAACAGAATTAAACATCTATCTGGAGAATTATGAAAACGGGGAATTATCTCCTGCTACACTGTGGGATGCAGCTAAGGCGCTTATTAGAAGGAAGATCATAGCCACATCATCACTCAAGAAAATGATTACAGTACAGAAACGAATGAAATTACATTAAACATTAGGAAGCTTAGAATGCTCTCATAGTGATCTCAAAGACCCTGTTATATTGTGTGAGATTCCAAAGGTAAAACAGGAAATTGATCCGATCTATAGTGAAGAGGTAAAGAAAAAGCTCAGGTTCCTTAAGCAATGATATTATGAAGCAGGCTCAAAGGCAAATAAATAACTAGCTTGGAGACTCAGAAAACAACTTGCACAGAATACATTAAAAAAAACATAATCCCAGAATTGATTGATGGGGATCAAACTGGTTTCACACAAAATAGACAGATACAGGACAGCATAAGGAGAACACTACGTCATGGACCACATCACTCAGGATAAGACGGGTGCTATATTAATCCATCTAGATTTTTATTTTTTTTCACCTTTATTTAACCAGGTAGGCAAGTTGAGAACAAGTTCTCATTTACAATTGCGACCTGGCCAAGACAAAGCAAAGCAGTTCGACACATACAACAACACAGAGTTACACATGGAGTAAAACAAACATACAGTCAATAACACAGTAGAAAAATAAGTCTATACACAATGTGAGCAAATGAGGTGAGACAAGGGAGGCAAAGGCAAAAAAGGCCATGATGGCGAAGTAAATACAATATAGCAAGCAAAACACTGGAATGGTATATTTGCAGTGGAAGAATGTGCAAAGTAGAGATAGAAATAATGGGGTGCAAAGGAGCAAAATAAATAAATACAGTAGGGGAAGAGGTAGTTGTTTGGGCTAAATTATAGATGGGCTATGTACAGGTGCAGCAATCCGCGAGCTGCTCTGACAGCTGGTGCCCAAAGCCAGTGAGCGAGATAAGTGTTTCCAGTTTCAGAGATTTTTGTAGTTCGTTCCAGTCATTGGCAGCAGAGAACTGAAAGGAGAGGCGGCCAAAGGAAGAATTGGTTTTGGGGGTGACCAGAGAGATATACCTGCTGGAGCGCGTGCTACAGGTGGGTGCTGCTATGGTGACCAGCGAGCTGAGATAAGGGGGGACTTTACCTAGCAGGGTCTTGTAGATGACCTGGAGCCAGTGGGTTTGGCGACGAGTATGAAGCGAGGGCCAGCCAACGAGAGCATACAGGTCGCAGTGGTGAGTAGTATATGGGGCTTTGGTGACAAAACGGATGGCACTGTGATAGACTGCATCCAATTTATTGAGTAGGGTATTGGAGGCTATTTTGTAAATGACATCGCCGAAGTTGAGGATCGGTAGGATGGTCAGTTTTACGAGGGTATGTTTGGCAGCATGAGTGAAGGATGCTTTGTTGCGAAATAGGAAGCCAATTCTAGATTTAACTTTGGATTGGAGATGTTTGATGTGAGTCTGGAAGGAGAGTTTACAGTCTAACCAGACACCTAGGTATTTGTAGTTGTCCACATATTCTAAGTCAGAACCGTCCAGAGTAGTGATACTGGACGGGCGGCCAGGTGCAGGCAGCGATCGGTTGAAGAGCATGCATTTAGTTGTACTTGTATTTAAGAGCAGTTGGAGGCCACGGAAGGAGAGTTGTATGGCATTGAAGCTCATCTGGATGCAGAAAAAGCATTTGATTCAGTGGGTTGGGATTATCTATTCGAAGTTATGGGTAGATGTGGTTTCAACAAAGAAGTGATACAGTGCATCAAAACACTGTATTCATATCCAACTGCCAGAATAATGATTAATGGACATTTGTCACAAACAATAAGTACCTAGATTGATGGATGTTTTACAAACATTTGGAACATATTTAGGGTATGTGCTTAACGTACACAAGACCCAAGCCCTAGTATTTCATTATTCCCCACAGCAAGAGCTGAAGAGCAGATATATCATCCAGTGGACCTCTTCATCCATTAAGTATCTTGGAGTAAATCTACCAAAAGATACAGGCAAATTTTATGACATAAATGATGTTGCTATCTAGAAGAAAAAGAAACGCACACCTATTTAGGCGAGGTGCTGGCTAGCGGAGTAGAAAACTTAAAAATAAAGGAGAGCCGCACACTCTAGGAGCTCAGATGCAAAAATATTTAAGAAAATATATGATGACCTGGACAGGTGGAATTCACTTCCTTTGGATCTTAGTAGTAGAATTGAAACAATCAAAATGAATATCTTGCCGAGGTTACTCTATTTGTTCCAATCACTGCACCTCATAGAAATCCTACCTAAACAGTTTAGGGATAAATGGATATCAAGGTTTATCTGGAACAGTAAGAGACCACAAATTAGATACACAACATTTAAAATTACTGAAAGCCTGGTGTGTTGGTGCAATTCAGAATTTGAATCTAAATGGAAAGACATTGAGACTACTTTGATAGAGACACCCACAGTCAGTTTTGGGTAGTAAGGACATGATAATAGAAATACACAATAATTTCTCTCAAGACATGGTTTAGGGTAGTCAAGCAACTTCATTTAGACAGAGAGGTGCCCGCATAAGACCCCAGATTCATCCATGCAACTCAGGATAACAGATTTAAACAGTGGACGCAAAGAGGCATCACATCATTTTGTACAATTATAAGGAATGGGGCTCTAGATCGCTTTCAGGACCTAAGTAAAAAACATGGCTTGGATAAACAAGATCTTTACAAATACCAGCAGGTTCGACAGTACTTTTAAAAATAATTAAAAGTGATTGACCCTTCGAGCGTACCAGATTTATTCAATAACGCATACAACTTGGAGTACAAAAAAAACTGTTTCAAGAGAATATGGGTTTTCAATGGCGGATCACTCTCATATCTTTTGGTTATTCCCCGCTATTGAATCCTACTGGGGAGAAATAAGATCTTTAATTAGAAATGGGTTTTGACAGAGAACAAACATTCATTACTCTCTAGTTAGGGGAAATACCTGCAATACCTGTTGAAAGTCCTACTGGCAGCCAGTAAAAAGGCTGTCACTAGGAAATGTTAGAGAAATACACTATATGGAGCCCATTACTTTAAGAAGACAGAGAGAGGCCAGGAATACCGGGAAAATAGGTTTCGTACTTCAATGTGGTCTAATTCAAACATGGTGTTACTGTAACTCATTTGATGTACGTGGGATGAGTGCTGTACCTGCCCGCCCATTTTGTGTTTGTCTGTTCTTCAATAAAAAAAAAAACTGGGTCAATACAAACCTGCCTACTGTTGGTTTACTGTCAAAACAAATCTACTCAATGTCATCATGTAATCTCTCAACAAACTGTCTGTAGCCTGAATGAAATGGCATGCACTTCAATATTTAGTCAGTCCAGGTGAAATATGAACGTGAAAATGTATAGTGGCCACTCGAATATTGAAGTGTGTTTCTACTGGCAGACACTAAAATCTGTCACCCAGAGAGACATAAAATAACATGTTCAGTTAAGTCACTGAAATGGTTCTGGATGACTATTCCTTAGATATAATCAGCAGTTAGGACATTTTCACATCACTTACTGATACCAGATACCAACTGCTAATAAGCCCTGCTTCACAATAAACATCCACGTCAAAAACAGTTTGGATCTCCAACTGGGTCAAAGTCATATTACACACCTTAAATTGTGCTATCATAGTAAATAAGCATCACCAGTGTGCTGTGATGGTCTTAGACATGGTGGATTTGTATCATTCTCTGTGAATAATGGCTATTAGCACATGAGTCATGTGAACATGGTGGAGGACAAGAGAGTTCTGCTGGCATTCCACTGAGCCCATGGGGTCTGTGTGTTAGAAGACAAAGACTCCATCTGGCCTCCACCAAAGGCTGTGCCAGTGTGGATAATTTCTGCCATTCACAAGACCATGGGTTCCTCTTCACAAGCTCAGGGGTGGAGGGGGTCAGAGCATTGTGAGGGTGAGGGGGCTGGTTAGTGTCACTCGCACCCCAGAGTCCCAGATTATCCTCCCGTTCGCTGCTTTCTCCATCACAACTGAATCTCTCTCTCTCTCCCTCACAAACACACAAAGCTCCTCAATCCAATGTAATTGTGTCTGGAACAATAAGAGCTGGTATCCAGGCAGGCTTTAGTGATAAGCTTCCCAGGATCAGAAGATTTATCTGGGAGCAGGCTGTAGGAGGGAGTTCAAAGGTTATTGCACAGGATATTATAGCAGTGTTGAACACCCCACTTACCCATGCCCCATTGCCTTTTAATCACCCCTAAACATTACCCAAGCATAACCCCTCAACCAGCTATGCACTGAGGAACACTGAAATGTTGCTTACACATTATTGCCAGAAATATACATGTAGATTCTCAAGTGCCTCCTCTCATCCTTAATGTAAAAATCGAATTGTGACTAGGGCTGTTACGGTGACCGTATTACCGCCACACCGGCGGTCACGAGTCATGATGGCAGTCAAATTCCATGTGACCGTTTAGTCACGGTAATTAGGCTTCTCCAGGCTCCGATGATGCTGCTAGTCATTAGTAGCCTACCAAACTTGCTAACTGCCTGGTACTCAGCATTCTATTATCCCTCTAATCACTCTGACATCAATGCAAATCAAATCAAAAATCAAATCAAACACTTCATGAGAGCCCATGAGCTCATGTTGGCAACATTTCTAAAAGCTATGCAATTGCGGGAGAAAGAGTGATGGCCTCTATTAAAAAGAGGTGGATCCCATCAGCTTTCTTTAGGCTAGGCCTACTATATTTATTTCTCAACATTCCTAATATTAAGCACATTGCTTCTCTTTAAAACAGGAGTATAGCCTACCTGGCTGGCATGAACAGGAACCACGGGGAAAAGCGTCCTCCATGCGCTATTTAAATGCATAGATGACATGTATTTTTCCCCCCGCTGCCCGTTTCAATACAGGCGCATGATAATAATTTAGTATATGTAAAGACAAGATTAAATCAAGAATAGTGTGATGGGTGACAATATTAGCCTACCACTTTTGAATGACATTATCACTTGTGAATGATGCCCAGCTTAAGGCAAACAGCACATGCTTTGTTTTTTGCAACTTTTTCAAAATTACAGTCACACACCTCATGTAGCCTAGCCCATAGGCCTATATGTTTTGATGAGGTTTGTATCACAACTAAAGGTGGTCAAATAACTTCTTAAAATGAAGCACATTAATCCACTTTACAATGGGTGTAGAGCCTAACTGGCATACATACGCAGCGCGTGAGTTTCATGTTTGGGTAAGCTAATTTTCACCATAAAAATGCACTTTTATAATAAAAGCATTACATGCATAATCGCATTTGTGGTCACTTTTGAGAATGGTGTTTTCCTGCTAATGGAACATTCACACTTATAGCCTACTGCTGTGTGCGCATTGCTGCGTTTATAATGTGAAGAAATAGCCTAATAGTTTATCAACATTTTAAGCTAAACGTTCTCATCTGTTGTATTAGGCTCATTGCTTAAAACAGGTTTTTTTTATGCTAGTGGTTGTATTAATTTGGGATCTATCGCATCCCGCAACTGTCCCGGACTATGTTTGGAATATTTATTTCTCACACAGAATAGGTCAATTTATGCACTATGGGGGATAGTAGATTGACATAGGCTAATGCTTTTGCTGTTTGCTAGGGCTACTCATCATGTTGAATGGAAAAGTAAATCTAAATGTGGACAGTTCTTACAATATCTTCAATATGCTCCTCGGAATTGGATAAGGACGCACATGTCCATCTTCACTTGTAGCCTGTGAGAAAGACCCGAGCGGGGAGAAGGGAATTATAATTATTATTATATTCAGCCCAAGGGCATAATGGCCACTGGGTGCAAAAGGCATGGATTTCTTTTAGGGGGATTATGGCCCCATAAAGCAGATGCAGCCAGGAAATTTGAGGCATTATCGAGTGCTTGTCAAATTGTGAATGAGAGACTGATGAAGTGTGTACAGCCTGCACAAAAAGCAGAGCTCATCATTAGAGTCGCAGCCTTAGAATGTATTAAAAATCAAAACATATAGGCCAAAGTTTGTAGAACTAAAGTTACATAAATAACTAAATTAAGCATTTAGGAGTACCGGTTTTTGTTAACCAATCAACATATTTTATTTATCTATGCTCAATTGTATTCGTCATACTATAAAACAATATAAAATAATACTAAGGATATATGGCATAGCCATATGCCTGTGGGCCTAACAGGGCACAACATAAGGCAATACAGAGTATGCTATTCTGTTCTTCTGAAATAGACTACATTTTCTTCATATCATGTTTCTTTAGATCCGTCTAAAATAAATAAGGGATTTATTGTGAAGGTGTAGGCTATATTACAAGTATTTATTAGACTTTTTAAAATGTAGATGGTCCAAAAGGTCTGCATCAGTGGCTTGTAGGCTATGCGTGGAAGCCACGAGATGCTAAATGTGTTTACGTTAATTTACGGTCAATTACCGTGAGACCGGCAGTCATTTGCATGACAATCACAAGCTATCAAAATTTCATGATCGCCACAGCCCTAATTGTGACTGATAAGATTATTCTCCATTAAGGGAAAGGGGGATACCTAGTCAGTTGTACAACTGAATGCCTTCAAGTGAAATGTGTCTTCCGCAATTAACCCAACCCCTCTGAATCAGAGGTGCGGGGGGCTGCCTTAATCGACATCCACATCTTCGGCACCCGGGGAACAGTGGGTTATCTGCCTTGCAGGATGACAGATTTTTACCTTGTCAGCTCGGGGATTCGATCCAGCAACCTTTCAGTTACTGACCCAACGCTCTAACCACTAACATTATTGTCAGCTAAGTAAAGTTATACCCATTTTATAGGGATTAATGATGAATGCTGTCAGTGTTCGTAATTGTAGACCTATGAATGGTGTCCATCCATTTCCGACAGGGGCAGGCAGTGTAAAGTGGTCTAAGCAGCAGCCCCACTCCACCACTCACACCCTACCTACTCTATCCTCAATCCCCCTCCACCTCCCCCATCCAGCTGCTTTTGTGACCCATCTCAGATCGCAGGATCCGGGGCCTGATGGCACGCACACACCTGCCCAGACAGACAGCCACGCTCCCCCAGTTGGCTGCCCAGCCTCATTGCTGCAGCACAACTGCAGAGATTAGTGTCTGTGGGGGCATGTGACAGGGGAGACTGTGTCCCTGGCTCATCATGCGTGGCCCCCACTTGTGGCAGTGCGTGTGCACACAGCTGGGTATTTTTCTCTGCACCATGCATGCAAGCCTCGAGCTTTATGTGCGTGTGTGAGAAATCTGTGTGTGGTGGTGTCACCCATGACTAGCCTTGAGTTTGTGTGTGTCGGTGTGTGTGTGTTGGAAGTGTAAATCTCAAGGTGTGTGCGTCTCTGTGTGTGTTATGGGTGCGACATTTCTCTGGCTCCACAGTGATCACAGATGTCTGTTCCTCTCAGTCTAAGAGATTACCAGCTGCTGCCATATTATAATCCACACCCCACACACCTCATATAAAAAAAAATATTAAAAAAATGTTTGTATTTCATTTTTTAACTTACACCCTTTTTCTCCCCAATTTCGTGGTATCCAATTGTTAGTAATTACTATCTTGTCTCATCGCTACGATTCCCGTACGGGCTCGGGAGAGACGAAGGTCGAAAGCCATGCGTCCTCCGAAACACAACCCAACCAAGCCGCACTGCTTCTTAACACAGCGAGCATCCAACCCGGAAGCCAGCCACACCAATGTGTCGGAGGAAACACTGTGCACCTGGCTCCCTTGGTTAGCGTGCACTGCGCCCGGCCTGCCACAGGAGTCGCTGGTGCGCGATGAGACAAGGATATCCCTACCGGCCAAACCCTCCCTAACCCAGACGACGCTAGGCCAATTGTGCGTCGCCCCACGGACCTCCCGGTCGCGACAGAGCCTGGGCGCCAACCCAGAGTCTCTGGTGGCACAGCTAGCGCTGCGATGCAGTGCCCTAGACCACTGCGCAACCCGGGAGGCCCCCATATTACAAACATTCTGATAAGGCAGCTGGATATTCCGTGCAATGCATGTATACGTATAGGTGTACAGTCGTGCCCAAAAGTTTTGAGAATGACACAAATATTAATTTTCACAAAGTCTGCTGCCTCAGTTTGTATTATGGCAATTTGCATATACTCCAGAATGTTATGAAGAGTGATCAAATGAATTGCAATTAATTGCAAAGTTCCTCTTTGCCATGCAAATTAACTGAATCCCCCAAAACATTTCCACTGCATTTCAGCCCTGCCACAAAAGGACCAGCTGACATGTCAGTGATTCTCTTGTTAACACAGGTGTGAGTGTTGACGAGGACAAGGCTGGAGATCACTCTGTCATGCTGATTGAGTTCGAATAACAGACTGGAAGCTTCAAAAGGAGGGTGGTGCTTGGAATCATTGTTCTTCGTCTGTCAACCATGGTTACCTGCAAGGAAACACGTGCCGTCATCATCTCTTTGCACAAAAAGGGCTTCACAGGCAAGGATATTGCTGCCAGTAAGATTGCATCTAAATCAACCATTTATCGGATCATCAAGAACTTCAAGGAGAGCGGTTCAATTGTTGTGAAGGTGGCTTCAGGGTGCCCAAGAAAGTCCAGCAAGCGCCAGGACCGTCTCCTAAAGTTGATTCAAATGCGGGATCGGGGCACCACCAGTACAGAGCTTGCTCAGGAATGGCAGCAGGCAGGTGTTAGTGCATCTGCATGCACAGTGAGGCGAAGACTTTTGGAGGATGGCCTGGTGTCAAGAAAGGCAGCAAAGAAGCCACTTCTCTCCAGGAAAAACATCAGGGACAGACTGATAATCTGCAAAAGTTACAGGGATTGGACTGCTGAGGACTGGGGTAAAGTCATTTTCTCTGATGAATCCCCTTTCCGATTGTTTGGGGCATCCAGAAAAAAGCTTGTCCGGAGAAGACAAGGTGAGCGCTACCATCAGTCCTGTGTCATGCCAACAGTAAAGCATCCTGAGACCATTCATGTGTGGGGTTGCTTCTCAGCCGAGGGAGTGGACTCACTCACAATTTTTCCTAAGAACACAGCCATGAATAAAAATGGTACCAACACGTCCTCCGAGAGCAACTTCTCCCAACCATCCAGGAACAGTTTGGTGACGAACAATGCCTTTTCCAGCATGATGGAGCACCTTGCCATAAGGCAAAAGGGATAACTAAGTGGCTCGGGGAACAAAACATCGATATTTTGGGTCCATGGCCAGGAAACTCCCCAGACCTTAATCCCATTGAGAACTTGTGGTCAATCCTCAAGAGGCGGGTGGAGAAACAAAAACCCACAAATTCTGACAAACTCCAAGCATTGATTATGCAAGAACGGGCTGCCATCAGTCAGGATGTGGCCCAGAAGTGAATTGACAGCATGCCAGGGCGGATTGCAGAGGTCTTGAAAAAGAAGGGTCAACACAGCAAATATTGACTCTTTGCATCAACTTCATGTAATTGTCAATAAAAGCCTTTGACACTTATGAAATGCTTGTAATTATACTTCAGTATTCCATAGTAACATCTGACAAATATATCTAAAGGCACTGAAGCAGCAAACTTTGTGGAAATTAATATGTGTCATTCTCAAAACTTTTGGCCACGACTGTACAGTACCCACCCACATGCAACCATATTTAAACAAAACCCTTACAGAAATCCTCGGCCCACAATAATAACATATGACGCTTATCTGAACACACAAAACAAGCAGTTTAGGGAGAACGCTGAAAATATATAATCACTGTGCTTGTGGATTACTTAGTACACTTACGACATTCGTATTACTCATCGCTATTGTTATTAGTCTTGTGTTTGAATACAGGAATACAGAGACGACACTCTTTTCCTCCCTTGCGCCTACGCTCTTTTTCCCTCTCTCAAGGGTGAGTGATCTCGCTCGTCTCTGCTCTTCGTCCCACTGGTAATCAGCTGCTGCATTTGGCTCAGTAATGAAAGCAATCCCAGTGCCTTTCACTCCAGCAAACCCTAAATAATGAGACCTGCCTTCCTCTCCTTCTCGCCACACTCGCCTCTCCCCCTGCTGCCTAATGGCTGGGGAAGAGCCTGCGTCTGCTGGAGTAGAGGCAACATGGACACGTGCATGCTTTTGTAGTCCACCATCCTCTCCGTGTTCCACTCAGAGTTCTGCAAATCAATGTCTAATCTCAAGGTAGGTACAGTACTGGCTATTCCCAAAAGGCCAAGATCATGAGTGTTAAACCGTGTGAGTTTGTTTTTTTCTGAGAATTAACATGTCAAAAAATGACACCACATCAGATAAGACTGAGGACTAATCTACATAATCAGACACTGATGCTCGTCGTTCCACATGATGCACAAAGCACACACGGCTCTTTAAGAAACTGTTTATTGTTTTACCACGTGAAACGGTTGAACACAGCAGGTAAATGAGAACGCGTCTTATCCATAATTACAATCAGAGACGACAACAATGCCATTGATTATGACGACCCAGGTAATAAGAATAATCATTAAACCATAACACCCATTACCACTGATATGGCCATTTATATGGCGGTTTAAACCTTTGTCTCGCCATTGAAAATTGTTCTGGTCAACTACAGAGCACTGCAACCAGTCAGTGACAGTGTCCAGACAAACAGATCATATGACAACCACACGGCAACAGTAGTACAATCAGACACAGCTGCTGCTACAACAGCCATACAGTAAGTGATGCGGGTTGACACCAGTTCGTCAACATAAAGCATTGACAAATAGGTTTACTTAACAATACAGAGAGAATCAAATCAACAAAGGTTTGTGTGAGTAGAACCACGTTTCCCCTCAGACTGTCAACCAGTGGAGCAGTACAGGCAGCAGCACTAGCTCAGTGAGAGGCTCATTCTGCAACAGTCAGTCCAGATAGCATCCCAGGTAGGCTACAGAGAGAAGGCGTTGGTACAGTCCAGGTATTGCGTTTCATATGAATCTGTTCCCAGATCAGAGAGATTTGGCACAACAGAAACGAGAAGGTCTGTGAAGGTACTGACAAGCCAGCGGATGCTGAATCCTCAACAAAATAGTCTAGTCCAACGAGAGCACAGATGGCCTGATTGACTTGAATATTAAAGGAATTTACACAATCTAAAGTCAATGTCCAATCACAATGTGACCCAGTATTCCAGGACCATTGTCCCAGCAAATCAGAGGGTCTGTACGAGCACAGGGAAGAGCAGAGACAGGTGTTCGGCTCCTCTGATTGGTAGCTTGTGTGTGGTGTAGAAGTGGATGACCTCTGGGATGGTGTTGAATGGCAGGCTGTTCTGCCCCAGGACGTACTTCCCATCCTTACACTGGCTGAACTTTATGTGCATGAAGCCTTGGCAGCACCTGAGAGAGAAGGCCGAAGGGCAGAGTCATGGACCACATGATGACACACTGGAAGTGACATATACAGCCTGCTTATTTCTGGCATTTTATGAGGTATTTCTTACCAAGATTTAACAACATATAATGTAGGACTAGTAAGGAGAGAGGGAAGGGGGGAATTATACAGTATAAATTAGTCATGTAATGGCTTGTGAGAGACAAGACAAAGATGATGAGAGAGAGAGAGCGACGGAGAGGAAGCAAGCAATACAGAACTAGCAGTAGAGCAGCGCTGCACCTCCCCTTTAAGAGCTAGCTGCCATCATGATGTATGTCTAATTATAGAAGGAGAGGGAAAGACATTTGGCTCTAATTGGTCATCATTAGTTTGCAAAATCAACAATGGAAGACTAGGGAAATCTGTTGTTCTACACAATGCAATAACAACAAACAGAACCAGCATCACTACATTGCTAATTAGCTATGGCTTATTTTTTGTGTTCTTTGGAGCACATCAACCATCAGGATTGAAAGGTACACTACATGACCCAAAATATGTGGACACCTGTTTGTTGAACATCTCATTCCAAAATCCTGGGCATTAATTTTGAGTTGGTCCCCCATTTGCTGCTATAGCAGCCTCCACTCTTCTGGGAATGCTTTCAACTAGATGTTGGAACATTGCTGCAGGGACTTGCTTCCAGTCAGCCACAAGAGCATTAGTGAAGAAGGGCACTGATGTTGGGCGATTAGGCCTGGCTCGCAGTCGGTGTTCCAATTCATCCCAAAGGTGTTCGATGGGGTTGAGATCAGGGCTCTGTGCAGGCCAGTCAAGTTCTTCCACACTAATCTCGACAAACCATTTCCGTATGGACCTCGCTTTGTGCACGGGGGCATTGTCATGCTGAAACAGGAAAAGGCCTTCCCCAAACTGTTGCCACAAAGTTGGAAGCACAGAATCGTCTAGAATGTCATTGTATAATGTAGCATTAAGATTTCCCTTCACTGGAAGGGAAAGATTAAGATTCGACCGTTGGACTGCCAGATGGTGAAGCGTGATTCATTACTCCAGAGAACGCGTTTCCACTGCTCCAGAGTTCAATGGCGCCAAGCTTTACACCACTCCAGCCGACAATTGGCATTGCTCATGGTGATCTTAGACTTGGGTGCGGCTGCTCGGCCATGGAAACCTATTTCATGAAGCTCCCGGCAAACAGTTCTTGTGCTGACGTTTCTTCCAGAGTCAGTTTGGAACTCGGTGGTGTTGCAACCAAGAACAGACTATTTTTACGTGCTACAGCACTCAGTGTTCTCATTCTGTGAGCTTGTGTGGCCTACCACTTCACGGCTGAGCCGCTCCTAGATGTTTCCACTTCACAATAACAGCACTTACAGTTCACCGGGGCAGCTCTAGCAAGGCAGAAATTTGATGTACTGACTTGTTGGAAAGGTGGCATCCTATGACAGTGCTACGTTGAAAGTCACTGAGCACTTCAGTAAGGCCATTCTACTGCCACTTTTTGTCTATGGAGATTGCATGGCTTTGTGCACCTGTCAGCAACGGGTGTGGCCGAAATAGCCAAATCCACTCATTTGAAGGGGTGTCCACACACTTTAGTATATATAGTCTATGTTTCATATTAAATCACAGATCCCTGACAAGCTGTTAGAGAAAAATCTCTCTTGAAGAGACATGATTTGTCTGTGTATTTGCCTCATCCATATTGGTGTGATGCTGGGCTGTGTGTCAGTCTGTTTCCATGCCGACTCACTCTACTGGTTCTCTATCGCTTTGATTCCATCTCCAACTACCTCTGGCATGTCTCCCTCACAACCATTTAGAGACACAAAGCACCTGCCAGTCTAAAGATCAAACCACTGCTTCTTTCAGACCCCTGGACCTCCTATTGTGAGACGAGGGCCACATACTGTAGCTTTGTCGTTTCACACAATGTCAGCCTGTCTATTTGAGCTGTTAACATCGGCGGGTGTGTGTTTGTGTGTGTGTTTGAGTGACATTGTATCCGTGTGGTGTCTGTGTGGCTGAAAATGAGAACCTCTAATGTAGTGTGCGTGCGTGCACTCAGGCGTGCCTGTGTGTGGCCCACAGAAGGTGATTCATATTCATTAGTGATTGGAAAGCGGCTGATGTGAGAGCTGCAGTGTGCTGTATCTGCCTGATTACCACTCAGAGAGAGAAGAGGTGCTGGGGGAGAGAGGGGGAATGAGAGTGAGGGAGGGAGAAAAAAGGGGGAGAGTGATGGAGAAGGGGATTTAAGGATCAAGCTAGTAATTAGAGAGAAGAGATTTGACCATATAAGCACTATTACGCAGCGTGAAGGACTATTGAGAAGAAAATCAGTGTGCCAATGATCTTCAACGGGTTGAGGGAGGAGAGAGAAAGCAGAGGAGGTTAAGAGAGACAGATGGAGGCCTACACAGATGGAGGCCTACATACAGTGAGATAGAAGCTCAGTAGGGAAGGTGGCTGCAAGTATACTGTACACAGTATACTTGCCTTTATTTAAATACGCAAGTCAGTTAAGAACAAATTCCTATTTTACAATGACGGCCTACCCCTGCCAAACCTTCCCCTAACTCGGACGACGCTGGGCCAATTGTGCGACGCCCTATGGCACTCCTGATCGTGGCCGGTTGTGATACAGCCCGGGATCGAACCAGGGTCTGTAGTGACGCCTCTAGACCGCTGCGCCACCCGGGAGACAATCAAGTCATAAAGTAGTTAAATCGGAGGATGATTCAATAAATATTCTAACCTACTATACTTATTGGACTGTTTGACTCATACCAAACTGTATTTAAGTGCATTAGCAATGATTTGATGTTGCTGTTCAGATGTAAATGGTGTGATTATGTTGAGCTTTATACCGTAGTGAGAGAGAGTAGTCATTGAGGCTGGTCTGGCTGTTCCTCACCAGGTAGCTACACTCCTTACACAGGGTCAACAGAGACTCTGCCTCTGACCGCGACAGTGCCCCGTGGTACCACCTGACAGATACACAACATGAATGGAGGGAAGGAAAAAGACATGGGGCCTTATTTATCAAAAGGTTGATATTTATCAAATTTGAACTTGACAGGAAAGTGTGCGTATCTCCAAGCAAATCTCAGACCATGCGTACGCACAACTTCAGGGTTAAAGAATTGTATTACAAGCAAACATTGTTATTTTTGGGGGAAATGGAGGTGTTTGACGCACAGAATTTGATATTTATTGAAGGCTAACAAAAGCACTAAAACGTAGGCTAATTATATAACAGATGCATTTGCCGTCGGTAAGGAGTTTGCAGAGCAGCATGTAGCCTAATATGTTTCTATGAGTCTTATAATATGGTCTGAAATCATAATCATATTTACTGACATAACTGGTTTATTCCACACTACACACAACAAATATCAGGCTACTACTTATTCATCGCTCATTCAATAGCCAAGGAGCACAACATCATAGCCCACTTAATCTCAGAGCCTATACCAAGACAGGAAATAGAAACACAGTCAATTGACACAAAATACTGAACAACAATTTGTATTTTGCTTTGTGTGGGTTATAGTATTTACTTTACATTTTTTTAATAAAATACGCAGCAAGTGTTGGTATTCGCTATAAGCAACACGCAGTTTTTGTTTGAAAAAGTAACAGCAAAAGATGAAAACATCTCCCACACCTCTACAGAAATGTGTTCCAATTTGCCATTGTGCTTTCTTTTAGAAACTGACATGGCCCAGTTGCAATATTTCCAAATCATACAGCAAATGAGGGTGTTACCGTTACCATAAAGGTGAATGGAGGGCGTTTTCCAGGCAGGGCTGTATACAATATGTCTCCGATTTATCAATAAAGAAAAATTTGGATTTGTTGCGTATGACCGTTTAATACATCCCAATAAGTTGTGATGGGCGCAAATCCTAGAATCTCCACCTACGCCAACATGTTGTAAGAAATGTACACACGGTTGATAAACTAAGCCCCTGGAGTACTGTGCAATGTCAAACATTAGTGGTAAATTAAGGGATTTTCTTGTGACATACAGTACACAGATGTGAAAATAAAGTGACGTGCAAATATTTGATTGTCACCATTGTTGAAATGTGTTTCTGTATGTGCAAATGTGTCATGTAGTGTGTTATAACCATGTTTCTTCTCACTTTAAACAAGCATCGTCTCCTTTAGTCACTGTTTACTAACTCTGGCAGATGGCACAGGGGTCGGACTGAGACAAGACCACACTCACTCAAACATGAGTAGGGCTCTCCAGTGGATCCTATAACAACCCTTAAAAGACCACCTGGGAGAGTAATGACAGAGTAATGTACTACCCTCTCACTTCATGTACCATGGCCTGGTGTACAAATATATGATTGATTAGTAGAGTTTGTTAATTCATATATTGTATATCGAAACATACTTAATTCTAATGATATACATGTATAAAACAAAACCACATTTACATTCTACTGTGATGCTTTCAGTATTACTGTGTAGACAAAGCAATAACACCCAACCCAAACAAGAGATATCAAAGTAAACAATAAAAATGTCATTACAAAAGAAAAGAGTACGGTACGTACACTTGTTTCTCCAGGGGCAGGTTGGGGTCTACTCTCTCCCCCATCATGTTGTGAGGGTCAGAGCAGGGCATCCGGAACTTCATGCTCCCTCCTGCCAGGGGACTGGACCTGGGTGGACGCAGGCGCTCCGTGGGGGACGAGGACCGGTCCCACTCAGCACCATCAAACTGCACTGAAAAAAAGAAAGTGAGTCAGACAGAGTATCTCATTAAAAAGGGAAAACTCAAGCCAGGCCTGGGAAAACAGTGTAGATACTGTTGTTGGTGCAGATGGAAAAAGGGTTGGGCATGCCATAGCAAAGAGAACAGACTGTTTCTGCTGAAGGGGTACACAGTGGAGAGGAGAGCTGGTAGCACAGATCTGACTGGGTGCAACATCATCATCCAATGGTTGGCTGGGACTAGGAGCTGCTCCAGGGCAGATCTGCAGGGTGACCTAATGAAAGGAGGCATGAGAGGACCACATAGCACAGGGGGCTTCTGGGTAGTGGCGGAAGCGGGCCCTGAGGGGCTGCAGTGCGGTGTAGAGGGAGAGTCAGTGCTGTGTGGCGACAGGAAAAATATCATCATGACCCAATGTAGTATTATGAGACCCATTGCTGTGTGCTATCACCAGTATCTGGCTTACCATTACGGTGCGTTACAAAAAAGTGCTCCAATAGCCACTTGTTGCCAAACCTATTGTTGGGTTGTTAGGTTATGTGACCCATTGATGTACAGTACCAGTCAATGGTTTTTCTTTATTTTTGCTATTTTCTACATTGTAGAATAATAGTGAAGACATCAAAACTATGAACACATATGGAATCATGTAGTAACCAAAAGTGTTAAACAAATACAAATATATTATAGGGTCTTCAAAGTAGCCACCCTTTGCCTTGATGACAGCTTTGCACACTCTTGGCATTCTCTCAACCAGCTTCACCTGGAATGCTTTTCCAACAGTCTTGAAGGAGTTCCCACATATGGCTGCTTTTCCTTCACTCTGCGTTCCAACTCATCACAAACCATCTCAAATCGCTGCAGAATGCTGTAGTAGCCATGCTGCTTAAGTGTGCCTTGAATTCTAAATAGATCACTGAGTGTCACCAGCAAAGCACCCCGACATCATCACACCTCCTCCTCCATGCTTCACAGTGGGAACCAGACATGCGGAGATCATCCATTCACCTACTCTGCGTCTCACAAAGACATGACGGTTTGAACCAAAAATCTCAAATCTGTACTCATCAGACCAAAGGACAGATTTCCACCGGTCTAATGTCCATTGCTAGTGTTTCTTGGCCCAAGCAAGTCTCTACTTCTTATTGGTGTCCTTTAGTAGTGGTTTCTTTGCAGCAATTCGAACATGAAGGCCTGATTCACACAGTCTCCTCTGAACAGTTGATGTTGAGATGTGTCTGTTACTTGAACTCTGTGAAGCATTTATTTGGGCTGCAATCTGAGGTACAGTAAACTCTAATGAATGTATCCTCTGCAGCAGAGGTAACTCTGGGTCTTCCTTTCCTGTAGCGGTCATCATGAGAGCCAGTTTCATCATAGCGCTTGATAGTTTTTGTGACTGCACTTGAAGAAAAGTTTTCCGCATTGACTGACCTTCATGTCTTAAAGTAATGATGGACTGTTGTTTCTCTTTGCTTATTTGAGCTGTTCTTGCCATAATATGGACTTGGCCTTTACCAAATAGGGCTATCTTCTGTATACCACCCCTACCTTGTCACAACACAACTGATTAGCACAAACGCATTAAGGAAAGAAATTCCACAAATTATTAACAAGGCACACCTGTTAATTGAAATGCATTCCAGGTGACTACCTTATGAAGCAGATTGAGAGAATGCCAAGAGTGTGCCAAGCTGTCATCAAAGTAATGGGAGGCTACTTTGAAGAATTTGTTTAACACTTTATTGGTTACTGCATGATTTCATGTGTGTTATTTCACAGTTTTGACATCTTCGCTATTATTCTACAATGTAGAAAAATTGTAAAAATAAACAAAAACCCTGGAATGAGTAGGTGTGTCCAAACTTTTGACTGGTACTGTATGTTAACATCCTACAAAAAGCAGGCAGGGCAGATGCAGGACACTGGGGGTTCAGGCTGGTGGGTCCTAGGGGGTCAGGGAACAGGTTGGGGAGTGAGAAGGTGTTGTCCTGGGTAGGTGTTGTCCTAGCAGGAGCTCCACCTCCAGCTGCTGCCCCACTGGAGGGGGCCAGGGTAGCTCAGGCAGCTCTGACATCTCTACAGGGAGCCAGGTGCAGAGGAGAGACAGATAAAAAATAATCGATGGATATGGGTGTGAGAATGGCTAGGAAGATATTGTAGTATAGAGAATATGAAAGTCTTGGTGAAAATAGGAGGGGAAGTATAATGAATACGGAGATGGATAGAATATGGAGGAGAGGTAATAATTCTAACAGGAGAAAGAGTGAAGGTAGCCAAGTAGATGCTGTGTGTCAGATTGACAATGATGTGGACTGTGCGTCTAGGGTGGTGAGGACAGGGCGAACAAATGAGGCAGGAGAGGACCAAAATAGCTCATTACAATCCGTGGCAAGCAACCACGTAACTAATTACTGCAGTCTCAATGGCGCACACACACAGAATCCGCCACAGCTGTGCTACACACCACACAGTGAAGCAGAATTACTAAACAAATGAAGGGGGGCTGACATCTTGATGATCTGACAAAACCAAAGACCCCCTGGGTGTGTGACATAAAAGGGCAGCTGAACAGGGCATTAGGAGAGACCCCAGTGATGCTGTACATACATCCCTCACTCTCATCCCTCCCTCTCTCTCTCACTGGTTCCTTATTGAGCAGGGAAAACACACTCCGCCACTTTCTCTGGCTCTCTGTGAACTATTGACGCAGTACAATGGCCCCATCTGGAGAGCCCTCCCAGCCCTGCAGAAGCCATCATTAAAGTGTGACCAGCTCAGAGAGAACAACAGTGAGGGAGGGCTAGAATGAAAGGAAGGAGGGAATGAACTCAGTGAAGAGAATCATACATTTTTTTGAAAAGGGATTGCAGTTAGAGTTAAGCTTTGCTTGTCACAGTTAAATGACAAAATTCCAACAGAATTCCTGCCCTGTTTAGGGGGAGTTCCAGACAGTATGCAATACCAAGGACATACAGTACACCATGTACTTAGAAACCAGTTGCACTAGCAGTACGAGTGGGTGTGCATATTTTATGATTCCACAGTTGCTGCTATTTGTAGCACACAAGTGCCCAGTATAAATGTTTGAATGTCTGGAAGGCTGTTTGGGGCATCTGTGTTTCAGTGCGACCTCCTGTCTGCAGTGTAACATTTACCCTAAATGGCCCCTTTATAATCCCCTCATGACATCACCTTTACCTCCTCCTACACATGTCAGCACTCATCACTGTGACAAAGGGCAGGACGTGACCTTTTGCTGGCGCGCGCACACAGAGCTGTCATTCAAACAGAGGGAACATCTGGGCTCCATTTACTACTAATGGGAACCTGTGGATCTATCACACAGGTTGTGGAGGCCATTTGCCCGAAGGTCTTTCTTGTGCTGTTGTTCTCTCTGAGCTGGTCACACTTTAATGATGGCTTCTGCAGGGCTGGGAGGGCTCTCCAGATGGGGCCATTGTACTGCGTCAATAGTTCACAGAGAGCCAGAGAAAGTGGCGGAGTGTGTTTTCCCGCTCAGCCCAGTCAAAACTGTTCGCTGCTCTGGCACCCCAATGGTGGAACAAACTCCCCCACGACGCCAGGTCAGCGGAATCAATCACCACCTTCCGGAGACACCTGAAACCCCACCTCTTTAAGGAATACCTAGGATAGGATAAAGTAATCCTTCTAACCCCCCCCCCCCCCTCCCTTAGAGTTAGATGCACTATTGTAAAGTGGTTGTTCCACTGGACATCATAAGGTGAATGCACCAACTTGTAAGTCGCTCTGGATAAGAGCGTCTGCTAAATGACTTAAATGTAAATGTATATATAGACATTCTGACAACATCATGTTCAGAGAGAGAGAGGGGAGAGAACTAGCAGGCAGATTGACATTTCAGAATAGAATATTCAATAATATATTTGAAAACCTGTACAAACCACTCAGCAGACACAAAAGACAACCTCACACTGAAGTGGGTCCACTGATTGAACCAAGAAAAAGGCATTTCAGTATAAAACAAGTTTTCAATCCATTTTACTCTTTCAGTGTGGAAGACAATGGCACTATAACCTCAGAGCTCATAATCTGAGTAAATATAAAAAGCAATTTTATTTTTTATCAAAATAACTATCCTGGAATCAAGTGACAGGAGCATTGGATAAATCCTGCTGTATTTCGTCATTAAACACAATTATGAAGACATCTGCTTTGTAACAAGCCCAGCTCCCCATGTTCTCTCTGCCAACAAAAGGCTTTTTGCCGGGCACAACTTCTTCCTACTAATGACAGATAATTAACACCCCTATCCATGAATACACACTAAGGCATATAAAATAGGAATATGACATGGCATTTGAAATTCATTTTCATGGACAGAACTTCCATTTTCTTATTCAGCTCAAACCAATGGCTTTCTACTATTCCTCCCTTTCCGATTTCTCTTCTTGGCCTCAATTTTTCTGGGATTGTATATTCTGTTGGTTCCTGCGCACACACACACCTCCCTCTCTCCCCCACTAAGTGGTGCATTATCTATCCCTTCACTACTTCTCTCCCCCCTCCCCATCTCACTCTGCCTCCCATCCAGCTCACTTGAGGGAACGAGTCTGGATCGTGGAGGACATGTCTTTTCATTAACATCAGTAACGCTTCACATGGAGCGAGAGAGCGCGAGGGTTGGAGGAATGTCGTCACGACACATCCTGTAAATTGATGGAGAAGCCAATTGGGAACCCCAGGGCCAGCTTAGAGTGAGCTAACAGACCAGGGACACACCGGCCATGGTGATGGAAATCTCATGATTGCTGCGTCGCACGCACACACACACACACACACACACACACACACGTGCACAGAGGTGTCTTTGTAGACTTTCCAGACGCCAGTCTACAGTACATTCACACCTGGAAAACCAATCCAACATTCCGTATCTGCAAAATATTGTGTGAAAGACCTTTAAATTATATTTAAGGCCTCCTACTTGTGGAGGGAAACCAGATATCAGAGATCAGATACTAACAGCACATACTGTAGATCAAATACGCTGTGCACCTAACATCATTCATCTACTCATTACACAGGGCATTCTGTGTGGAGTAATGAGTGTCCATTTCATTAGCTCACTAATTGGTGTTGCATGGCTGCAGGGCTATCTATGCAGCTCTCACTGTTGAATGTTAAAACATTCACAGGAATGAATGATGGTTGTAATAGGGGGGAGCTAGGTGCTAGTGACAGATTTGTAGTATTCTAATTAAAACCTACTGGACTGAGGCATGTCTGTCTGCCAGCAGCAGGCTCTCTCACACTGCTGGTGTCACGTAATTGACTACCAACTCACACCCAGACACTGATCTCCACCTGAGCTGGACTCCACAGTGAAAACTGTACATCCCACTCTAAAAGAGGATATGCACAGCATTTTACTTCCTGATTATCATAATTGTGCATGTAATATGCAACTATCCAAAAAGCCACCTCTAAATGTGCCTTTCTTTTATTAATGAGCATCCTGTTCTCACTCCTGACCAATGTTCCCTCTAAGCTGCGCTCGTTCGCAGGACTGCAGCTCCCCAGGACTGCCGTGCAGAAGAAATATCAGCACGCGCAGAGAAACACAAGATTGAACTTAACTTTCTACAGTTTTTCCCCTTAGTTAACACTACCAACATTTCCCTTTACTGTGGGAATTGTGATCGAATCAACGCAACATACCAAAACATAACTAACTATACAAGACTAAGTATGCAGAAATAACTATGCAAGAGGCAGAACGCAGTGCAGCATAACCAATCAGAGCTGCAGTAGACCAATATGCAAATAGACCATTGCCATATATGGATATGTGCTATTCACTTTAAACTAGACTGTGTTTACAGCATGAGTAGATGCGCTTGTTTTGAGATCCAAGCAAGAGCTGCATGTAGCCAAGTGTGCACGTGTTCATATTAGCCTACTTATAGATCATTTGTAGTCAGCAATGGGAGAGTGATTGCTTCCTATAAGAGCACAAAACGTATACATTTCTTTCTTTCAAAAGTGAGTCGGATAAACAGCTTTTTTTTGTCTTAAAAGAGCAGTGTTGTATTTTGAGAGAGGCTTGAATAAGCTAAGTAGCCAATTGGCAGAGGGTAGCATAATTTATCTAATTCTCTGTAATAATGTTATGGGAATAATAATGCATTTTAACTTTGTATAGTGGTTTCTTGCATCAAAACAACACAACATTTTCAGTCACCTTGTTTGAAGGACAAGTGGATAAACAGGTTAATGTCAAGCCCTGCATATTCTTTTCAAAAGTCTCATGGAATGTGGGCCTACATTGAACAACACATTGGCTGCTACTGTAGGCTGAATGATAGAACATCCATTTCCATGTTAAAATGTAATGGGATGCATTTTCTCCATTGTTTTTGATGGAAGGCCACTCTGGTAGGCCTACATTATGATCAACTGGCCACAGTAGCCTACTTGACCATTGTCTGAAACTAACTTAAAGCAGGTACAGCCTCAGTGTTCACAGTAAACGCTTGCTGGAAGTTGCACAAAATTTTCACAACATTCAAGTTTGCGCTCAGCAGACCTGAAATTTTCTCAGCGCTGAAAGAATTTAAGGGAATATTTCTCCTGTCTGTGGTAACTGTTGATAATCAGTGCGTGTGGTGATGAGGTGAGAGCTGAGGCACTGCTGGCAGATCGTAGGTTATCAGGCGGTGTGTCACCTTGGCAGGGAGGGAGGACTGCAGGGACAGTCCTGTCACCGCTGTGGGAGGAGAGGCCGCAGTGAAGGCGAAGGTGTCAGCGCCGCGCGTGACTGATTGCTCCCTGTCACAATGGCCTCTACCCCCCCCTCACCCCCTCCCTGATCCTCCACAGCCAATGTCATTCATTATCTTCTGTCCCCTCCCCTCGGAGTCGCTGGGCTCCACAAACATCCGCACTGAGCTCACATCAAATCTGCCATAACCTTGGAAGTCCCCCCCCTCTCTCTCTACAGCTCTTCAACTAACCCTCAGTGCTGCCATACCAAGTCTGCCTAGTAATGCCATCTGACTGGGAATATGGATTAAATGTGAGAATGGAACATACTGTAGTGTTTCTGTTTTTCACTCCAACCAATCTGTTCACACAGGCCGGGGTGCTGGCAGCTAACCGACTGCAGGTAGAAAAACAGGTGCCAGAAAATCATGAGTGAAGGTTTCCCCCCCCCCCCCAATCTGGTACCATTTCTTATTGGTGTTGTAATAGATCCTGTCCAAGAGATCTGGGAATTATCCCTTAAATCTTCTGAGAGGGTCACTCACCCGATGGAAGTAATCCTCTCCGTCAACGCTACGTTGTCTATTTAATGCCTGCGAGGTAATGTGATTTGAACATGTTCTGTGTGTTTGTGTCTGTGTCGTGTGTTGCTGTAGCAGTTCTGCTGACCACCTGCTTATTAACACTGGATCAGTCATGCACACGCGAGCATGTAATTAACTGAGAAGAGGGGGAGGAAGGGAGAGCGAATGCATGAAAAAGAGGAGTGAAAGCAAGCGTGTTGATTTATTCTCCTGTCACCTTGACCTCCTGACTGAGACGCAGCTCAATTAAGTAGGCTTGCCCTGCCGTATCGTAACTGATCTACTGCCCACCGTCCAGTCTGTCAATCACACACAAACCAGAAACGGAGACAGGGCCTCACAATATAAAAAACCCTTGTATTGTTTATGATGTACACTGAGCATTCCACAGGGATGCTGGCCCATGTTGACTCCAATGCTTCCCGTCATTGTGTCAAGTTGGCTGGATGTCCTTTTGGTGGTGGGCCAGTCTTGATATACACAGGAAACTGTTGAGTGTGAAAAAACCCAGCAACAATGCAGTTCTTGACACCTACTACCACAACTACTACCATACCCCACTCAAAGACACTTAACGATAAGTATTTTGTCTTGCCCATTCACCCTCTGAATGGCACACATACACAATCCATGTCTCAATTGTCTCAAGGCTTAAATTCTTCTTTAAAAACTAGTCGATTTCAGCGGCCCAAAAAAATGTAATTAGCATTTTTTTTTTAATCCCCATAGAAATCTGTCAGTTTAAGCTAGAGATATGAGATATTTTTTGGCATCGGATGCGTCTCAATCCATCACATCCGCTGATGTCGCACTTCCGCATCTGCGGTGAAAGGTGACAGATATAGAGCAGTGTTTGTCAGATCATGAGACATCCCGAAAATCAGTCTTCTCACAAAATCGTCTATAGCGTCCAAACGGTTTGGCCTACAAACTATGACTCCCTCTATGGAAAGATGAGACTCACGAAAACGATGGTGTTCTGTTTCTCTGCGACAACCACAAGCACATTGACTCGCCTGAAGTCGGTACAGCCAATCTGCAAACTTCTGTGTGTAGCATCCGAACAGTTCGGCTACACACTAATTTTGCTCTAGGATGCCCACAGGCCTCATCTAAAGGTCGGCCGGTGACAGTTTAAAAAAAAAATGAAGTGTAGTGCATTCAGAAATTATTCAGACCCTTTCCCCACTTTGTGATGTTACAGCTGTATTCTTAAATGTATATAAAAAAAAAAATCCTCAATCTCCACACATGAGAAACAAGATTCTCTGGTCTGATGAAACCAAGACTGAACTCTTTGGCCTGAATGCCAAAAGTATGGAGGAAACCTGGCACCATCCCTACGGTGAAGCATGGTGGTGACAGCATCATGCTGTGGGGATGTTTTTCAGTGGCAGGGACTGGGAGACTAGTCTGGATCAAAATATGAACTGAGCAAAGTACAGAGAGATCCTTGATGAAAATCTGCTCCAGATCGCTCAAGACCTGACTGGACAGCAGGACAACGACCCTAAGCACACAGCCAAGACAATGCAGTAACGGCTTCAGGACAAATCTCTGAATGTCCTTGAGTGGCCACAGTCAGACTTGAACCCGATCGAACAGCTTTGGAGAGACCTGAAAATAGCTGTGCAGCGACGCTCCCCTTCCAACCTGACAGAGCTTGAGAGAAAATGGGAGAGAAGAATGGGAGAAACTCCCAAAATACAGGTGTGCCAAGCGTGTAGCGTCATACCCAAGAAGAATCGAGGCTGTAATTGCTTCCAAAGGTGCTTCAACAAAGTACTGAGTAAAGGGTCTGAATACTTATGTAAATGTGATATTTAAAAAATATATTAAAAAAAATAAGACTGTCAGGAAGGCCAAATTATATATATATATATTTTAATTAAGCATATTTCTTGATACTTCAAGGGGTCTTAAAATTCCAAATCAAATAGCTAAATTATCCTTGGTATGACCTTCTTAAAACAATTCCATATAGCTTAGTAGAACCCCTCTACAGTCTGAGTCCTGTAGAACCCAGCAGCGTTGTAGTTGAAAACACAAATGGGTGCGCCTGGCACCTACTACCATACCCCTTTCAAAGGCACACATACACAATCCAAGTCTCAAATGTCTCAAGGCTTGAAAATCCTTCTTTAACCTGTCTCCTCCCCTTCATCTAAACTGATTGAAGTGGATTTAATAAGTGACATCAATAAGGGACCATAGCTTTCACCTGAAATCACCTGGTCAGTCTATGTCATGGAAAACGCAGGTGCTCTTAATGTTTTTTTATACTCAGCGTAAGTGTCGGATACAGATAGCAAATTCATTAACACACACAGCAAAGTCACCCTTATCATCCAGTCTTGTGTTCAATTGGCAAGTAGTCATGAATGTGATCATTCAAAGTGTGTGGGTGTGCAATGGACAGTGTGTGGAAGTGGTCATTCAAGGTGTATGTTTAGTAGGGTGAGAGTAAAAAGTGAAAGATTATTCATTGAGTGTAAAAGGGTGGTTGTGAGTGTTAGGGATGAGTACTCGAACAGACGTCAAAACTAGCTTTAACCAGAGATAAGAAATAAAAAAAATGAAATACTCTAAAACTATTTGGTGGAATGTGCTTTGTGGCTTGTCCTGGGGGGGGAAACATTTTGTCTTGAAGACAACGTCAATTTGCTTTGACTCTAGTATTCCATTTGTACATGTGCATTTGAGGGGCAAAAACAAAACAAGGCAAGCATCACTCAGTTCTTCTCCCTAAATTCCCTTTCCCGCACTCAATTGCAATCCAACCCTTCCCTCTAGACACGCGTGCTGAGTTGGCACACAAGCTCCCGTTAGGCCTACAGAAATAAATGCCTGTAAAAACGGAGGAACGGTGGGCATAAAAAAAAGAAGGTCTCTAACTGATAGGATGCACAAGATACATTCCTTGCCAAATGACGACAGTTTTAATCATAAATAAAACATTGACTGGTTGATTGAAGTAGGGAAATATGTGTTCTAACAATGAGCTGCAGTTTGGGAATAATTGTGTCCAGTCTATTTTCTGCTATGGCTGCTTTGTGAACTGCTGGTGCCATTTAGAATTGATTAGCCTAAGCCGTAACCCCCCTAAACATAGAGAGGTTCCACACTGAAAATATGCAAAAACATTAGGTTAATAAAGACAAAGAGCATATTTTCATCAGAATCATTAAGCCTAGGCCTACTCACCAAACAGATGCCGTGCTGTAATTCATCACCATGCAGCGTGCAATGTGGAATTGTTCATCCATTTAAAAAATTCCAAAGAACAGGCAGAATAAACTAAATCGAACGTCTGTAGGCCTATATCGAAAAGACAGATTTTGGTTTGTAACCCTGCAAAAATGGTCTTTTAACACGCCAAACTAAGCCCCGTTTCAAATTATCACTCTTTGAAAATAACAGTTCCAGACACGCAAGATGCGCGCGCATCACTTCGCACTGGCAACTTTTTTTTCATTTGGAAAAATATTTTGTCATATTAAATCATGTTTTTTGCAATAATATAGGTGCATCTTGACTGTGATAAGTGCTCGGGAAATAAGAGCGTGGAAAAAATGTGAGGGAAAAAAAATCCAATGCAGTCCTTGCTCTTGTGTTCTAAAAATAGACTTGAAAAAAAGAATAATAGTGTGAGATAGCTACTCAGGTTGCTGAGGATGGGACTGAGGTCAGTCAGTGCTCCCGAGTGGTGCAGCATTTTAAGGCACTGCATCTCTGTGCTAGAGGCATCACTACAGACCCTGGTTCGATCCAGGGCTGTATCACAACCGGCCGTGATTGGGAGTCCCATAGGGCGGCGCACAATTAGTCCAGCGTCGTCTGGGTTAAGGGAGGGTTTGGCCGGGGTAGGCCGTCATTGTAAATAAGAATTTGTTCTGACTTGCCTAGTTAAATAAAGGTTAAATAAAAAATATATATAAAAATGTTTAAGTAGGTCAGTACCTGCGAAGGCTTTAGAGATGTTCTCTTTTTTCCACTCCCAGGGCTGGTCGTACTCGTCTGCTGGCCGCTCGTCATCCTGCGGCAACCGGCTCTCCCTGCCTTCCTCCAGGGGGTCGCCGTACCCCAGCCCCACCCCTAGCGGCCGCCCCCGCCCCCGCTCATTCTCATAGGGGGTGTCGTAGAGCTGCACCTCGCCTCGTGTCCGACCCACTCCGGGACCGTGCTGCAACTCTGTTAGAGAGAACACAAACATTTGACTAATTTCAATGAATAGTGTGCGACTATTCCATTTGTTTTTCAAAGAGAGAACACACACACATTTCAAAGTCAGATTCTGACATGAAGGATTTATGAACCAGCAGTTAATAATTTAGAAGAAAACACAGAAACAGAAAACAAACTGTTATTATGGTTAGAAAACACAAGATTCCTACAACAGGAGGTCAATTGCATCTGTCACAGCAAATTATATGAAAAGCCTGTTGAGCAAAAACAACATGAGTTGAATTTGAGGATGGGAAACAAATTATGTTTGCACAGCTTGCTGAAGGCTCAACGCGTCATATGGAGAGGCTTAACTAAACTCTGGGCTAGACCCGGAGCCGTGTAGCAGAAGAACAGCACTTCTCTTCACAGTTACAGCAGCAATCTAGTTGCTGCATCTCACAACAGCCAGTCTCATTTGCATTTTCATCAGAATTCTCAGCATGTAGCATGTTCTATAAAAATCTTTCCCAACACCGTCAACCTTCAGAGAGTTACGTGTGACTTTGAGCTGAGAAGCCATAGATTATTGAAATAACAAAACACCTGAAGACAGACTTCTGAAACAACTGCTATGTCAAATTGATGTGGGCTGTGAAGCCCAAAGCTTCAAAAACCAGGCAATATTGGATGGAAGGAAAGTGGAAGAATCTTTTGTCTCCACCATCAGCCTATCTATGGAGGTGCAGTGATGTGAGAGGGAAAGAGTGCTGGATCTTAAATGGAAGGGTTGGCTGGTGAAAAGCAGAACAGGCTAACTTTAACCTTCAGACTAAAGACTGCTATTGGGCGCCCCTGCCGTCTCCATGGCGACAGAGGCAGCCCTGGGGACAGACCCTGAGGTGGGAGGAGGTGAGGAAGGGAGGGCTGGGTTGGTTTGATGTTAAATCATTGAGACAGATGCAGGCTTGGTGTTGTGGCATGCTGCTGTACCTGTGCAGGGAGCATGGAATGTCAGGGAACAGAGAGGAGATGGAGGAGATTAGGGGAGGGAGATGAAAATAGGCAGGGTGGGAATGAGAAATGGATGGGAACATGAAGGGAGAGAGAATTGAGAGAACGTATCTTGAAGGGAATCAGGAATCTATTACGGTATGCAAATGTATGTCAGACCAGCGGGTGACAGAGAATAGAAACTGAGTTCTGCCTTTATTCTCCCCAACTGAACTTTCAAAAACGTGACAGAAGCACATTTAAGATACCTTGGGGACGACATCTGCCAAAAACACACATCAGTTGATAATCTGTCTCTGGGGGGGTATAATAGCTGTTCTACTTGAGAATCAGAGCGATATTCAGTGTCACACCTGGCTTTCCCTCTTCCACCATGTTTTTAATGGAGCGCCCACTGACATACCACAGTAACTCAGTCCTGGGTTGACTGGCTCACTGGCTTAGGCTCCATTGTGTATTTACCAAGCTGAAAGACTAAGAGCCCCTTTGTCCTAACCCTGTGACTATGAACTGCTTCTGACTTGAATGAAGCCAGCAAAGACAACAGTCAAACGCACACTGACTCTCAGACGGATTAAAAAGCTACCCAGAGTCCCGAGGGCAACTAGGGGAGAATCCCTCCACCACTCTAGTGAGAGACGCTTCACTGCATGGGTCTGACAGACAGTGGCTGAGGAAACAGAGTTGTTACTACAGAAAGGCAACATGAGAAACGATAGATCTGAACCAAGGGATGGAGGATGAGCGCAAGGGAAAGGGCATAGTAGGATAGAGACATTTGTAAGGCTGTGAGTCAGACAGAGGACAATCTGACTGGGGAAAAGTCTCGCTCCTGCAGTGGAGGGTGTAGTGGCCTCGTCGGCAGATCTGTTTTTACTCTAGGCTCTAGCCAACTCTCCTATCTAAGGCATGATAACCAAAGTCAGAGGAGTTGGCTAAACCACAAACAGATCTGGTAACAGGCTAGAAGACAGAGATATATGAACAAAAACGCCATGGAGAGAATATATTCCGTCAATTGTGATTAGCCTACTTGTCCTGTGACAAAGAAATACTTGGTTCATCCAAAAACCAAAGCCTACTAACAGACTCACCTGTGATGACGCGTTGGGCCTCGTAAGGCTCCATGTAGCCGTTGTTCTCGCAGTGCACAGGTCCCAGATCAGGCTCTGGCCGGGGGTTTGGGTGAGCATCAAACGGATCAGAGTAATCTGCATCTCTTACTGCTGGGGCTGACGGAACCACCTGGGGTATAACAGACACTCATTAAGACACAGTACATTACAATGTATCACTCATACAGTGCATTCAGAAAGTATTCAGACCCCTTGACTTTTTCCACATTTTGTTACATTACAGCCTTATTCTAAAATGGAGTTAATAAATTGTTTTCCTCATCAATCTGAACACAATATCCCATAATGACAAATCCATAATGACAAATCCTTATTTACATAAGTATTTAGACCCCGAGCAAAAACCAAGCCATGAGGTCGAAGGAATTGTCTGTAGAGCTCCGAGACAGGATTGTGTCAAGGCACAGATCTGGGAAGGTTACAAAAACAAATCTGCATCATTTAAGGTCCACAAGAACACAGTGGCCTCCATCATTCTGAAATGGAACAAGTTTGGAACCACAAAGACTCTTCCAAGAGGTGTCCACCGGGCCAAACTGAGCAATCCGGGAAAAAAGGCCTTGGTCAGGGAGGTGACCAAGAACCCAACGGTCACTCTGACAGAGCTCCAGAGTTCCTCTGTGGAGATGGGAGAACCTTCCAGAAGGACCACCATCTCCGCAGCACTCCACCTGTCAGGCCTTTATGGTAGAGTGGCCAGACGGAAGCAATTCCCTCAGTAAAAAGGCACATGACAGCCCGCTTGGAGTTTGCCAAAAGCCACTTACAGTAAAGACTCTCAGACCATGAGAAACAAGATTGTCTGGTCTGATGAAACCAAGACTGAACTCATTGGCCTGAATGCCAAGTGTCGCGTCTGGAGGAAACCTGGCGCCATCCCTACAGTGAAGCATGGTAGTGGCAGCATCATGCTGTGGGGATGTTTCTCAGCAGCAGGGACTGGGAGACTAGTCAGGATCCAGGGAAAGATGAACGGAACAAAGTACAGAGAGATCCTTGATGATAATCTGCTCCAGAGCGCTCAGGACCTCAGACTGGGGTGAAGTTCAACTTCCAACAGCACAACGACCCTAAGCACACAGCCAAGATAATGCAGGAAGGGCTTCGGGACAAGTCTCTGAATGTCCTTGAGAGGTCCAACCAGAGCCCGGACTTGAACCCGATCGAACATCTTTGGAGAGACCTGAAAATTGCTGTGCAGCGACGCTCACCATCCAACCTGACAGAGCTTGAGAGGATCTGCAGAGAAGAAATGGGAGAAACTCCCCAAATACATGTGTGCCAAGCTTGTAGTGTCATACCCAAGCAGACTCAAGGCTGTAATCACTGCCAAAGGTGCTTCAACAAAATACTGAGTAAAGGGTCTGAATACTTATACAAATGTGATATTTAAGTTTATGTACATTTAAAAAATTGTCAAAAAAGGTTTTTTGCTTTGTCGTTATTGTGTGTTATTGTATATATATTTAATCTATTTTAGAATAAGGCTGTCACGTAACAATAAGGCTGTAACGCAATGTTTAAAAACTCAAGGGGTCTGAACACTTTCCGAATGCACTATACACTAACAGCACAAACCGTCATTCTGTTACCAAACTTTGCATCTGCACTGTTCTTCAAGTAAATGTGTTTTTGTAAAATTTTCTGAGGAAATTGTTAAAAGTAGTCCTTGTACATAGAATTGTGGTTTGTTTAACTTTGCAATCATTGGTTTTGTTTGACATACATTTTTAAGTGAAAAGACTGCATTTTAGCATCATTGTTACCGTGGAATTGCTCTTATCGAAAGCCCAGGATTGAAATTGCAATGTTCATGAGGGGATGGATGTTCTAACACACCAGAATTCCACACAGACATTAATGAGGGCAGCCAGAGCACCCACGCAGAGTGTCTGTATCGACTCTACCTTCCCTTAGACCTTCAATGCACTTTAGGAGCTGTGCACTTGAGGCTTTTCAAATGAGAATAAGAGATGGATTTTAATGCATTACCTTAGTGATGATGTGTGAGCTGATTTGTTAACTGAATCAATGTGCATTCCCTGCCTCTATAGGCAAATACTATCTTACTCTCTGTCTCTGTCTCTCTATGAAATTCTGAGCATCCCCGAACCTTGCAGCTGTGCCTGTGTGTTCTCCTGCCAACACATACTGTACTCATCCAGGGTGGGTTTATGTGCCTGATGGCAGCACAAGTGTGGCATACGGTACTATAGCAGCCTAAGGCCTGTATGGCTTTCCTCACCATGTGTTCACATGGCGATCTCTCCCTGCTTGCTAAACCAAATACCATGTATTATTTATGTCTGGACATAAACTCAGGGGACTGTGACACCCCACTCAACGAGCCATCCATCCCATCAATAACGCTTCCTTCCATTAGTCATCGAAGACCGGTCAATTTATGGGCCACTTCAAACATGGCATGATGTATTGAAACATTGCATACTTCTGACTCACATTACCAGTCACTTGCATATGGGCTTAATCAATAAGCAGAGAGGTCTTTGTAATGGTAATGAATGTTAATGTGGAACAGGAAATGACTTACAGGCTCTTGATCTTCTAGGGAGACGGCACTCAGTAAGATCTTAGTTCTCCCCAGGTCCTGAGAGTCCATCTTGATGAGGCGATGTTTGGGAGATACAACCTTCATATCCAGGCTGGCGGACTTCAGAGGAGAACCAAAGGCAGGGTAGGAGGAGTCTGAGGACCCAGACTCGTTTCTGGCCCGGTTCTCAGAGTCCTCATATGGGTCCTCAAAGTCTAGTTTCTTCTGAGCCCGATAGGCTTTCAGTATCTCACTCTCTGTGTAGTCTGGTTTGGGTGGCTGAGGAGGCATCCTCCTGCTCCCAAAACTCAAATAGTCTTTGAGCCACTTTGCCATTTGACCTCTGCTCCCTCAGGCACTTGATGGGTTGAAATACAGGTTTCTGTGAAGGGAAAATATTATGATTCTGGTTAAACTACTTGCTTTCCTTTTAGTGACCTGATTCTAAACCTCAGACTCACTAGACAACAGACAGTGGATGGATTAACATTGTGTGTCCTGTTCTGAAGTTAAGTAAAACACTTTAACATAATGTCATCATTCATTCAAAATGCAGGACTACTAGGATATCCTACAATAATCATCTCTGTGTGCACATGGACACTTCTCCCACTGGTCCCAGGGGCCACTGTGCAACAGCCAGTACAAATTTAAGAAAAAAAACTAACCCTAGTCTCGGTGACAGCTGGACTTTAATTACTACTAATCAGTAGTAACTACTAATTACTACTAATGCTCAGAGAAACAATAAAGCAGTCTTTATAGCAGACTTTGCCCGAGAACAGCAATTAAATTGTAAACCCAGTAATAAAGTCTGATTTAATTAACAGATACTGAATCCACTAGGAACAACTGCAAGTCACGGATAAGAACAAGCAAAACCGTTTTCCTGACCTGTGTCAAACTTTAAAACAGAAGGCAATCAACAAAGATAAGTAATATGTTACATCATACTTATATTTCACAACAAAATACCACTAACATAAAAGCAACAATACATGTAACTGTTTAACACGCATTAAATACAATCATACCTAATAAAATTGTCTTTATATGCTAAAAACATTTTGGTCCAAAACATCCCATTGTAATTATTTTTTCCTCTCGTTCTTGTCCTCTTTGATATGTTCATTATTTCACCATCGACAACGATGATAACATTGAAACAAACTACAATTTAAGCACTTAAATCTGTAATTCTACTTCCACGTAAATTCTGCAACTTTTAAAATAAGCTTTTCACTAAATTCCAGTTTTTATAATGAAAGTGCATTGCGCTGAGACACACCTTCAGTCCTACCACTCAGTGTGCGAGCGTTTTATTCCACTTTTCTTCATTTTGATCGTAGAAAGTAGTCCTATGTTAATAGCTTTAGTCAATGAACGTAACGATGGAAAGAACAATCATTTCGCTCCAGTGTGACAGCCTGCGTGCGAGGGTGGAGAATAACAGCAAAGTTCCGCTAGGAAACGACTGATCGCAAGTGAGAGCAACTACGAGGGAAACCTATAGAAACCAGAGAGAAACCACGCAATTAAAGGGGAGGGGTTCATTCCATGATTCACAATGGATTATCTCTTTTACAGTCAGCCGATTTTTCATTTAATAATTCTGCATAGACCAGTCCCATATCATAAGATTAATTGCTTATGGAAAATGAAGTAGGCTGCATCTAAAAAAAAAAATATGTAGTAGCCCTACAAATTAAATGAAAATCAGGTTTAAAATACTCAGGCATTCAGATACTTGACCAGATCAGTGAAATGCTTGTTCTCATTGAACAACAAAACGATTCCAAACGCATGAAAAGAGAATACAAGTTTTGTATAATTGCAATGTTTCCTCCATCCCTCTCAATTTGTCCTCATCCCAGCACTCTCTTGCTGATTTGCCTGCCTTAATAGCAAATTAGGCTATGCCATTCAAAATTCTGTAAATGAGTTTGGTAAATTGGTAAGAGAGAAAAAATAATTTCCTCTGCACAATAATTAACACTTACACCCACAAACTGTTATCAGTCTGACAAACACATTTTGAGCAAGCAAATAGATGTGCGGTGCCTGCCTGCCATACCCTCCAGGAAAAGCATGGTGAAGCAAAATCTGCAAATAAACACATAATCTACATAATAGAAAATATCCTTTCTGTTCAAAAGATAGCACATTGTTATATAGAGAAGTGTGCTTCATACGTCCACAGATGTCCTTTTTTGTCCGGACCACAGAGTTGTTAAGAAGCTAATTGAATTTCAGCGATCCAGTGGGTGATACTGTTATCTGGGCCAGTTAAGACACCATAAATACCTCATGATAGCCATGATCTCACTATCTCCCCGGGAGAACGGAGGATGATGTCATAGCTGAGCAGCAGCCTTCACTGCCATTACCACAACTCCCCGCATCCCCCACTGCTCCCACACTCTTCAAATTCCTTCTTCCAGGCTGGTATGCCTGGCAGGAGGGACAGTGGGGAACAAAAGAGTGAAGTAGAGTAAGAAAAGAAGGAAAGACAGTACCCTCTGGCCGCTGCAGAGAGAGGAGGACACTACATCACATTTACTCATACAATGTTGTGTTTGAGTAAACAACATGCCTGGGTTTTCCACCAAGGACTCAAATTAAATCAAATGTAATGAAAACCCATTTGTGTGGAAATACTTTTACACAATCATTAATGAAGGCCAGTAACAGCATAGTAGATGTAATGCTTGGCATGTATCGCCATCTCTTGGTGATTTGAAAGAACTGCATAAAGTACAGTCTGTTATTAACCTCATTCTCATGACAGACACCGGTTCAATAAACTATCTGATTAAATACGACGTGATACCTGTTGCAGGGGGCTGACCTGACTGTTTGGCTGGTATGGTTTGTCTGTGCTGATCCTGGGGTTGAGTCTCTCCCGTTCAAGCGACACCAAAGTTCCTAGAGACAGGCTAAAGTGCTCTGCTCTCCACCATTCAGGTCTCTGTTATGGGGCAATCCACATATGCTGTGTTCACACCGGCAGCCCAATTCTGATATTTTTGTCACTAATTGGTCTTATCGACCAAAACTTTGGTACTGTACTACGCTGGGTACATACCCCCGTGCACTCAACGTTGTCGAGATACAGTACATCGTTAGTGGAGAAACTGTGAAACAAGCTGTAGCCTATTGCCTGTTTCTGTTTATGAGTCTTTTGTTAAAGAAGGTGAAACAATGTTGTGTTTATTTGCTGGAGTTCGCATCTGCTGCAGCCTTCGCTGTAAAATATAGCACGTTGCCATGGTGCTTCGGATGTGATTGGTCAAAATACCAATTTGTGGAAAAAAGATCCGATTTGGACTGCCTGTGTGAACGTAGCCATTGTCTCGTCCATCCTGCTGTAAAGAACATATTTCAGTGATAATTCAGTTTGCTTTGGGGGGTTATACACAGAATGTCCAGTAGTTTCAATTAGATAGATATATTTTATTTGTAAGTAAATTATTGTAGGGCATTTATAATGTTATAATTGCATGAGCCATGTTCAGCTAAAATATGATCTTTACAAGAAAACATGAATATGTACTATCATGTAAGCTAACCTACCCAGCTCTCTGTACAAGCCAAATTTCGTTTAAAGTGCTTTGTACCTTTTCAACTTTTTTATGCGACGCTGTTTACTTTCTTCTCCATCTCTTGTCCTGGTGCACTACTGTACTTCCGGGCTGATCTTAAATCCCACCCCCCAATTATCATCATTGGCTACGTCTTTTTGCTTTGGTCTTAGTGATTGGCTATAATTTATCAAATAATGTATCCAAGTCCCGAAGTCATCCAAAACTGCAACATTTGACCTAATACGTTACAGTGTTACAATTTGGGATATGCGGCAATACACTCTGTGACGACAAACTGCAATGCAGTGAAACATGGTTTATCGCAATAAACCAGATTATTTCTAATGAGAAATTACTTTTATTTGATATAAAAGTTGAATCGTTATCCTCAAGTGACAAATATGAGTTATCCCAATATTTACATAAAAAAATGCATACCACACTAAATCGGTCATGTACGCCTGCCAATCAAAATCTGATCCGGCTTCTGATGCGTAGGTGATTGGAGGATCTGGAAGAAAGGGCAGGTGCATTTGAAAGTCCAAAAGGGATGGGTCAGTTGTGTACTTTGCGGCAGCAGGCAACTCATGGGACAGAAGAAACCCCCTCCAAAAAACATCACTCTATCTCAGGTATTTCTTTCTATACCAATTGAATGTTGAGGATTTAGCCTAATGTGTGTAGGCCTACTACATGCTTATCACCTATGTACTACCACTGTAATATTACCTGTAAATGTATTGGTTATGTTTTCCAAAAGGCAAAATGCTTCTTTAATCAAACTGAGAATAGCCCTGTGTCTCAATGATGCCATTATAAAAAATATATGGTGGTTTATCACACAAGACTCCATCAAACCTGGTTATTGTTGTATTGTATGCTATGCAAAGGGAAACCTGTTTGAATGCATGTTAAAAGCTAGCAACCCACATTTGTTTGGCAGATTGAAATGCTATGGTGAGTAAATTGGTGTATTTCTTTTCAGTTTCCCTTTCCTGGATGCAAAGTGCTATAAACCAAAATGAAGAGCCTCAAGGCAAAATTTAAGAAAAATGAGGTAAGAGGCAAGAGTATTAGACGGTCTCTTACAAAACCATCCACCTCATGCACTGATATCTACATACACTGAGTCCGGTTACGTTTAGAGTCCGTAGGTGTATTTAGGTGCAGTAAAAAGTATTATTCAAACTTTTTTGGGACCTGATATTGACTGCTATCGGTGGTGATAGGGTGTTCTTTGTCTGATGGCTATCTGTATATTGGTCCCAGTGCTCACAGGCAGTATGTTTGTGGGGGGCACTGAGCTGGGTGTCAGTATCACTGAGCAGCAGGGGAGCAGGCCAGTCTATAGACTGATGCTGTAACCAGAGCTCTCAGGTAGCCTTCAATTATTCAGCCCCCCCCTCCACAAACACACACACACACACACACATTGTGCTGGACACACACATACACACACACACACATTCAAATAATCCTTCATTTCCTGCTATCGTCCCCATCCCATTATGCAGGTGGTTGTAATGTCAGGGTGAAAATAAAGTAATGAATCCCAAGACAAGAACCAGTCTGTACTAATTTTGTATAGCCTAATGTCTTAAATGTCCAAGCAACTGGAGCCTTGTGTTTGGTAGCAAGTAGCCGGTAGCTATAGCGTTGTGTGGCTATGCTATACAGTAAGCTCTGAGTAGAAATTCAACTCCTGTGTGCCTTGGCCTGTTTTAGTGAGAGATCCCCAGAGCCTGAGTGATATGGCTGCTCTGCTGGGGTGAAGCTGAGAGAGAACAGAGTAAGTTATTAATCAGTCGATGACTTACCCTCTCACTGGGAGGGATGCTCAGATTTTCATTTAGAGAGATAGAAGGAGAGAGAGCGAGAGAGAGAGCGAAAGGGTGGGAGAGATATGGAGGGGGAGTGAGGGGGAATCACACTATATGGACTAGATGGAGCACAACTCAGGTAGCTTATCATCCATCTTAATTTGTCTCACGATCTTGGTCACACACAGACCACACATAAGCACACTATAGAGAATAGAAACAGCCTACTTAACTGGTTATTAATGTTGGTATACACTTCCCTCCGTTCTACAGAGTTAATCAATTGATAGAACAATGCATAATGCAAACAGAAAAGGATATAATTACTTTATGACCTCATCTCAGTTTAAGAAAATAATAGATTATATTATTTCACTTATTGTGACAGTTACTTCTAATGCTGTAAGTGGCTGCGTCCAGGTCAGACGAGAGTCGAGTCAGGATGTTATTATTCTATAAAATATATATATAGGGTTGAGGGTAGCCTAGCGATTAGAGCGTTGGGCCAGTAACCGAAAGGTTGCTGGTTTGAATACCCAAGCCGACAAGGTGAAAAATCTGTCGATGTGCCCTTGAGCAAGGCACTTAACCTTAATTTGCTCCAGGGACGACGTATTATAACAAATTTCACTGCGTCTATCCGGTGTATGTGACAATAAATCGTTCTTTTTTTTTATCAGCGTGTTCCCTCTGCCCTACCTTGGCATTACCAGCCCTGTAACAGCCAGCTATTTTCTCCTCTTTCTGCTGAGCATTCATCTTCTCCTGGCCCAGAGAAAGAGTGTGGCTGGGCTGCCTAGTCCAAGTAGGACAGCACAGGGAGGGAGAGAGCTGACTGAAATAAATGGACAGACTGTGAGAGGAGGGAGAGGAGGTAGAGAAGACAGTACTAGACTAGGCTGGGGTGAAAAATAAGAAGGGCACCAAAAGAGGGAGGTGGTGTGTGTATGTATATATGTGTGTGTGTGAGAGAGATAGAGAGAGAGAGTGTGTGTGCCAGGTTGAGACTGCAGACTGAGTACGTAGGTCCCTGAGAGCAGCAGCACAGGAAGAGGGGAAGGTGTTTTGGCTGAGAGAGCAGAGCACTGCGTATGGAGAGCGATGTTATCGTGAGACTCAGAGGGCTGAAGCAGTGTGTGTGTTTGTGCAAGGAAGTATAGCCTAATGTTTATCTTTAGTATGTGCATCATCATGGTTCTGTTTTGATACATGCATGGGGTTGTCGATTGTTTTCAGTGAGGTTTATGCTGTGCATTTATGCTTTGTCATTAAGTCAGTGCTAAGTTAGTGCTAAACTCTGATGCTGTATTTAAGGCCTAGTGGCATTTGAGTAGTGTGTATATTTGTGTGTGTCAGAATTCTGATCAGGCTGTGCACCGCTCTATGGTCTATGGATCCTTCCTAGCTCTATCGATCGTCAGCTCTGAGCCTGATGAAGCGTTATTTCTGTCCCTGTTTCAGCTTACTGGTGGTAGGTACACTCTCTTTTACATCTGTTTGACCTCAGCTGTCTTTTCATTGTACTTTCTCTCAAAGGGTTACTTTTTCTGGCAAAAACTGTTCAAATAAATGTTGTGTACTGTGTGTAATGTCCCATAGAAGCAATCAGCTTGTGCCGTATGTCCATCGTCATTTCACTTTGACGAGGCACACAGTGTTAGATCTGGCAGTCTCATCTAGACCTATGGTCAGTCATCACTCAGGTATTTGTATAGTATGTAATTAGATATGGGTCCGTGTCTATTCTGTACTGTAATTTGGTTAGCTCTGATCATGAGCCCCAGGTTGCGACTGAGTCGTGACCCATCTGTCCCTGTCTCCTCAGAGTCAGGACTGGAGTAAGAGCGATGAGAGACTACTGCAGGCTGTAGAGCAGAACGAGCCTGAGAAAGTAGCTGCCCTGATTGTGAAGAAGGGACTTTGTCCCACCAAACTGGACGTGGAGGGAAAGTCAGCGTAAGTACCAGCACTTAGGGCCAGTTTCCCGGACACAGACTAAGCCTAGTCTTAGACTAAGGAGCACTTTCAATGGAGAATCGTTATTGAACTTGCTTATTAGTCTAAGGTTAGGTTTAAATGTACCACGAAATGGCCCTTACTGTTCAAGCTGTGTCACTGCGGGTAAATAGTTGAAATTCTCCTTTCTACTTTCTTTGTTGCAGTACTAAACTTAGCAAAAAAAGAAACGTCCCTTTTTCAGGACCCTGCCTTTCAAAGATAATTCATAAAAATCCAAATAACTTCACAGATCTTCATTGTAAAGGGTTTAAACACTGTTTCCCATGCTTGTTCAATGAACCATAAACAATGAATGAATATGCACCTGTGGAACAGTCGTTAAGACACTAACAGCTTACAGACGTAGGCAATTAAGGTCACAGTTATGAAAACTTAGGACACTAAAGAGGCCTTTCTACTGACTCTGAAAAACACCAAAAGAAAGATGCCCAGGGTCCCTGCTCATCTGCGTGAATGTGCCTGAGGCATGCTGCAAGGAGGCATGAGGACTGCAGATGTGGCCAGTGCAATAAATTGCAATGTCCGTACTGTGAGACTCCTAAGACAGCGCTACAGGGAGACAGGACAGACAGCGGATCATCCTCGCAGTGGCAGACCACGTGTAACAACACCTGCACAAGATCGGTACATCCGAACATCACACCTGCGGGACAGGTACAGGATGGCAACAACAACTGCCCGAGTTACACCAGGAAGGGTGATGGTCGGATTTGCGTTTATCGACGAAGGAATGAGCGTTACACCGAGGCCTGTACTCTGGAGCGGGATCGATTTGGAGGTGGAGGGTCCGTCGTGGTCTGGGGCGGTGTGTCACAACATCATCGGACTGAGCTTGTTGTCATTGCAGGCAATCTCAACGCTGTGCGTTATAGGGAAGACATCCTCCTCCCTCATGTGGTACCCTTCCTGCAGGCTCATCCTGACATGACCCTCCAGCATGACAATGCCACCAGCCATACTGCTCGTTCTGTGCGTGATTTCCTGCAAGACAGGAATGTCAGTGTTTCGCCATGGCCAGCGAAGAGCCCGGATCTCAATCCCATTGAGCACATCTGGGACCTGTTGGATCAGAGGGTGAGGGCTAGGGCCATTCCCCCCCAGAAATGTCCGGGAACTTGCAGGTGCCTTGGTGGAAGAATGGGGTAACATCTCACAGCAAGAACTGGCAAATCTGGTGCAGTCCATGAGGAGTAGATGCACTGCAGTACTTAATGCAGCTGGTGGCCACACCAGATACTGATTGTTACTTTTGATTTTGACCCCCTCTTTGTTCAGGGACACATTATTCAATTTCTGTTAGTCACATGTCTGTGGAACTTGTTCAGTTTATGTCTCAGTTGTTGAATCTTGTTATGTTCATACAAATATTTACACATGTTAAGTTTGCTGAAAATATACGCAGTTGACAGTGAGAGGACATTTCTTTTTTTGCTGAGTTTACTAGTGTTGATGATCTTGTTGATTATCTTCTTGTTGATTATCTTCATCACCATAAGGACATGATCTCTTCCTGGTAGGTTCCATCTCTGTGCGTCTCGGGGTCGTCTGGACTGCTTGGAGGTCATCCTGGCTCACGGGCCAGACATTAACGTGACAGATGGTACAGGTGAAACGACAGTCTCATTACCTGAACATGTTGTTAACACATTTAGTGTCACGGACTGCCAAGGTAACGCTTTGTGACTATACCTGGTCAAAACAATTACAACATGCTCTCTTGCTACTCTCATTCTTTCCTTCTCTCTCTTGATGATTGAAATGGCCTCATCAACCCCAAGGCTTCAGTGCCCTTCACCTAGCAGCCAAGAACTGCCAGCCTGAGTGCCTGAAGAGACTATTACAGGTGCAATAGACAGTCAGACACAGTTAATATTACTACGATACGTGGAAAATAAGGTATGCAGTTATCATGCATTTTTGGTGAAATGCGTCTCATACTCCCACAGGAGAGATTGCCTGTAGACTCCACAGACAGCTTTGGCCGGACAGCTTTGCATCACGCAGGTCTGCAATGCACTAGCTACTGTATAATACAATTGATTACAGCACTGTATGTGTAACACTGTAAACAACTCAACCATTTTGTACCTTCCATTTGTTTCACTATGGTGTCTGTCCATCTTCCTGCAGCTGTGAGCGGCTGCTTGTCCTGCACTGAGACTCTGTGGGACTTCAAAGCCAGTCTGGATACCCAGGATGGGGTAAGTGGCATAGGCCTTAGACTGTCTCTGTACGGCAGCAGCCACCAAGTTAGATCCAGGAGAGCTAAAGGGTGTGCAGGGTTTTGTTACAGACCATTACTAACACACATGATTCAATCAACCATGTTAAATCATTGTGGACTTGCTATCTCAGGATGGGGTGACCGCGCTGATCCTAGGAGCCCAGATGAGCAGAGTGGAGCTGTGTGCTTTCCTGTTGGACCGAGGAGCCAATCCCAACATACAGGACAGCCAGGGCAGGTATTTCAACAAGACTCAACAAACAAGGCTTTGTATTAGATTGACTTATGCAAAACAAACTGAACATAAGACAAAGGTGATGGCTGGCTATGTAGTCAGATATACCTGCAGTGTTTCATAAGGGGCTAAATGTATGTTATGTGTCCTGATCTTATGTTCTTAATCTTGTGTTTTTTTGTGTTGTAGGTCAGCCCTGATGCTGGCCTGTGAGAGTGACAGTGCAGAGACTGTGGAGGCGTTGCTAAGGGGAGGGGCTAACCCACATCTGGCCGACGCCCTCGGACACCACGCAGCCCACTACGGCGCAACCGCCGGCAACCAGCGCATCGCACAGCTGCTGCAAAACAGAGCTCCAGGTAACCAACGGTAACCTTTGGTTGTCTCACCTGCCGACTGCAGCAGGATTGGGCTCAATTCCATTTCAATTAGGATTTTTACAATGGTTGAATTGGAATTTCCATCCACCCTCTGAATTGAAATGGAATCGACCCCGACTATGCACTGCAGCCCTACTCTGGGCTCTGGCAGTGGCAGTCTGGTGCATAGAATTATAATCGATAGAATAGACTAATTCAAATCAACATTCCCTGCTGGGTGTACGGAGGCCATATTTGGTGTACCATTTCAAATGTTTAATCAATTGACATGGTAACTGCCACAAAACGATGTCTGCTATTGGGTGTACTGTACCAAAATCCATGGTGCTTTATCCTTTCTATCAGCTGTAATTCTATGGTCTGGGTTATGGCCTCAATCTGGTCCCCCAGGAAATGGCTGTAATGTGAGGAAGTCGATGAAGGAGACAGCTGGGAGTAATTGTAACAGGCTGAAACAGAGGGAAGGCTTGCTGCACTTTTATCTTTAAACAAAGGCTTGCTGATTTACGAAAAACAGATGTGTGCTTCGTTTGAAATGGAGGTGAATGAAAATAGAGCAGTCCCTAAAATGTCTCTGGTGTATCTGATATATGAGGAGTCTTGTAGCTTACAGCTTACAGTAGGGCTGTTGTGTGGTGGTATACTGTGTGCGACAGGATATAGGAGGATTTTTTATTTAGCTTTTTGGGGTATGCTTTTGTGGGTAGTGGGTATGCTTTTTAGCTTTAACTGCAGTGTAAATCATTGTGTGTGTGTGTGTGTGTGTGTTTGTGCGAGTGTGTTGAATCTCAATGGACCAGAGGTTAAAAGGCCTGCTGTTTGTCTCTCCCATGCATACGTAGCCACTGAGGGCAATGGAGAAGAGGTAACTTACCACTCATCATTTATTTTTCATTTTCACTCACTACACGTACATGTGAAAACATAGCCAGTATTACTGAATTGTACATAATAGACTTTATGACATAGGAACGAACACCAACTTCTTATCACATGTTCAATCTACAACAACTTTTGAACAACAACAGCTGAAGTAACATCTCACAAGGAAAACACGTAAAAATCTCATTACAAGACATTTTAGGCTACAGTACTGCTTGCTTTGTTTTGGACCTTGCTGCTCCTCTCCTCCTGCTTTCCCCTGTTCCTTCTGTTTGTTTGTGCCTCCAGCGACAGCCTCCTCCTCCCCCTCCTCTACCAGGGGGTACGACCCCCCGCAAGAGGAAAGCCCCCCCTCCTCCGCGCTCCCCTCCCCAGGTATGACTGCAGCTCCAGAGATGGATGACATAGTTGTTACTTTGACATATCAAAATGCTTTTTGTATGATTCTTACTAACTCTTACTTATGCTGTGATAATCATGCTCATAATAACTTTGATAACCATGTTCCCGGGCTCCCCGCCATCTCCTGCTTCCCAGAGCCCTCCTCCCCCTGCCTCTCCTGAGCCTCAGACCCAGAGACCCGCTCCCCTTCCTCAGTCCCCAGAGACGCAGCGCTCTGCTCAGGCTAACCTTGTGAGTTACGTCCCCTGCCACTGCATACTGTATGCATAGCACCTAGGGTTGCAAAACTACCGGTCATTTACCAAAGTTACCAAAATGTTCTGCAATTTTGGTAATTAATAGGTCATCTATTTGATATCTTTGTCTATATTGTCCATGAGTTTCTAGTAGATGGTTCAAGAGATAATAGCCTAATTTATGAAAAAAGTATCTAATCAGCAATGGCATTATTTTCAATTAACTCTGCAACTCTTCCAACTATTTACTTTTTTTCGCAACTGCCACCAGTTTGGCGGCAAAAGAAATGAACAACAAAGACCTATTGACAAAGCTAGTAAAATATATAAGTGTGTAAAAAATATAAAGGATATTTAATGCTGTAACCCTCATTTTAAACATCAATGTTATTCAACAAGTTGATTGGTTATATTTAGGTTAATGTTTTACAGTTTTGTCATATTTTTTTACATTTAAAAATTATTGTATTATTGTATATATTTTACAAGTGATAAGGCCACACAGAAGACCAGAGATAATTACAGACACCTGTGATAATCTGAATTAACCAAAAAGGCCACTAGATTCTGTTAGTTTACTGGTAAATGTTACCAGTAATATACCCTCCATTTGCAACGCTAATAGCACCTAAGCATACAGGAGATAAAATATGCTTATCCTTGTGGTATACAACCTTAATACATCTCAATTCAAGGTACTCCTCTTTAGATATCAATTTTTAGGATCAGTATTTATGACTGTAGCAGACAGTAACAAACAATACATAGTGAATGACTATCTACTGTATTCAATTTGAGACTGCTAATGAGTACGGTGCTGCTGTGCGACTGTGATATTACTGATAGGTATTGCTATGTGTGTGTCTGTGAGATGGAGGATGAGGAGGTGTTTGAGGAGATCCGCAGACTGCGTCTGGAAAGGGGACGTCTGCTCCAGAAGATCAAAGGTCTGGAGCAGCAACAGAACAGCGCCCACACTGCCCTGGAGGAGGTACTGCATGCAATGTTCACTTCCGAGCCTGTGCTCAAGCTCAAACGCCTATTCCCTAGAAACCTCTCATATATCTGAAAAGATATCCACTGTGAACTCACTCTCTCCCTGTGCTAGCTGACTCAGCTGAGAGAGCGTCTGCAGCAGGCGGAGGCAGAGCGGGACAGGCTACAGACTGAGCTGGAGGAGCTGAAGGCAGGTCAGGTGATCGGTGCCAGTGACTCAGATGACGACATGCTGGACTTCCAAGGTGTGTGCGGGTAGAGAGGGAATACTGCTGGCAGTTTGTTAAATTTGTTAAACTGACCAAATGTTGGATAGATGGACTAAGGCTATAGCAGCCTAATGAGAGTCATACCTAGATGATGAATCATCACTCAAATTCTAGCTACTGACATGGCAATGGCTGATGTTTTGTTAGTCAAAATATGGCATTGATTTACCTCCATCTATCTTGAAGGTGCTGAGAAGCTGCTCTCCAGGCGGTCGAGAGAGTCTCCCTCTGCTCTGGACGAGGGGGAGGCAGACTCCCTGAACCCCACCTCTCCTGGTGCTGCAGACCCAGACACTGTGGCTGAGCTATGCAGACAGCTGAAGGAGCTGGCCTTACAGAATCAGGAGCTGGTCCTGAAAGTGCAGGTAACAAACACACACACTAAACACAAACACACACACAGCATCGGCTAATGGATTGATAGAGAGGGAGTTATTAAAAGGCCCTTCAGAGTCCAGAGTAGTACTGATGATGCTGCTGGTTCAAGGCTGGCTGAGCAGCGTCAGATTGGACCATTAGTCATAACCACTTTATAGGCCTATGATGTAGCATCCAGCTAGAAATAGAATAGTAGCATCACAGAGAGGCACAGAGACTGGTTGCAGGCATTCTTCACTAACTGGGTCATGGTCTGTACAAGTAGACAGAATCGGGACAAAGGGTTACACCCAGGCTACCATTGGAGGGTGTGTCTGAGGCTGTGTACTGCATGAGGGCTAGTACAAGGGCTGGTATAAAGTCTGAACCTGTCACCAAGGAGGAGTAGAGGAGTTCTGTGACTGGCGACTTGAGTTGATAATGTTTTGACAATAGGAAAATAGGATGCTTAACCAATGATATACATATCACAGCTGCTAGAGAATAAACAAACACTCACTGATTATTTCTGTACTGTGATCTTGTGTGGTTTGCAGATGCTGGAGATGTTTGAGAAAGATGACACTGACATGCAGACATCTGGCCCAGACTTTGTCCCCACGGCTCTGTATGACTCCCTGAGAAGGGAGTTTGAAGCTCTGCAGGTGCACTACTCCCAGGCCCGGGCTTCAGCTGAGGCCTCCAGCATGGCAGGGGAACAGGGGTAAGGATTACCACCCACACCATCTTACACCAGCCACCTTATACCTTCTGGATAAGAGCATCTACTAAATGACTAAAATGTCACATTCACACCACCCACTAGGGTTCGAGTTCCATTTGTAGAGGTGCCCTGGGGTGCTGAGCACTACCATGAGGGCACCCCGGTAAGGACTAAAGTATTAAATCAACATGGGCACCCCCATAAGGGTTCAACATATTAACACTGGCCCAGCCCACTATTTTTAGCATCTTTAAGCCCACTATTTAAGAGTCAGTGTGTAATTTGAACCCTGCTAGCCACAGTATTGTAATTATAAGATTCTAGCTAACATAATATGCCTCTACAACCATAGTTAAACCTCTCACTTCACTTCGGTTCTGATGTTTGTTGTCTTTTCTGCAGGTGTGAGGAGGTGGAAGGGGGAGGAGAGGGGGTGTCAGGGGCAGAGGGGAAGGAGCGGACAGAGGAGATGGAGGGGGAGAGCAGTAAGGAGCTGAAGGAGAGGCTGTGTGGGCTGGAGGAGCAGCTGGCAAACTCCCAGTCTGAACTGGAGGAGCTGAGAGAACAGGTGCACCTTGGGATCTACTCCGTGGAACAGGCGGGGGGCCATGGGGGCACGGTGGGTGAGACGGAGGGGGCGAGCCAGGAGACGCAGCAGCTGAGAGAGAGGGTGAGGGACCTGGAGGCGGCGCTGAACGAGCGAGAGAGACAGGGGGAGGGACAGAGTGAGGGTGAGGGCGAGAGCGCAGGGGACAATGACACAGTCAAACAACTGAGAAAGAAAGTTAAGGAACTACAGGCAGCCCTGGAAGATAAAGGAACAGAAAAAGAGAGCGAAAAGGAGGACGGAGGAGGGGAGAGTGAGACAGTGAGGAGCCTCAGGGAGAGGGTGAGCGAGCTTGAAGCCGACCTGGCAGAGAGCAAGGAGTCAGGGAGAGCGGGGGAAAGGAGAGAGGGTGTGGTAAAGCAAGAAGGGGAGGTGGTGCGGAGGCTGCAGGGGCGTGTGGGGGAGCTGGAGGAGGAGCTGAGGCAGTGTGTTCCCCGTTCGGAGCTGGACGAGGTGCAGGTGACCCTGGGTCTGCAGTGTGAGCAGCTGGCCAGGGAGAGGGCTGAGGCCAGCCTGAGACTGAACGAGGCCTTACTGGAGCTGGAGAGACTACGGCCTCCCAGCCCCACACACCACCAAGGAGACGAGGAGGAGGAAGAGGAGGAAGATAGGTCTGAAGGGTCAGAGCCCTCCATCACATCAGGTGTGTTTCCCTGGTGTCTAACTGGTGTCCTGTTACTGTTATACTCCGTTATTATAGTGTTCTCTACCTTATCTATCATATTTGCTCTCTTTGTGGCACAAGGACAAATTATTTCACTGTAGTCAATCACAGTGGTAAGCTTTAAATAACTTGTTTATAACCATTCATTTGCTGTCATGTAATGACTCATGTCTCTCTGAGTTTGACGGCAGTTCTGTCCAATCAGAACACTTTCTGAGGCTTTGCGTGATGACACTTCTAACCAATCAGAGCACTCTCTAAGTCTGTGATATTTCTTCTCTCTAATTAGAGCCCTCCCTGAGACGGGTGAGAGAGGAACTGGAGGTAGCTAGGCAGGAAGCAGCTCAGGCACTGGACTGTTTGTGTGCGGAACGCGAGGGCCGGGCTCAGGACACCCTCCACATGAGAGACGCAGTATCCCTGTCCCAACACACAGAGGCGCTGTCGGCCCTGTCGGAGCAGCTGGCACAAACAGCCCAGGAGCTGCAGGCAGAAAGGGCCCTGCGATGCCATGCCCAGACTGAGACGGCTAGGCTAGAGGCCCAGCTACAGGACACACAACAGAGCCGTATACCCAGGGAAGAGCACAACAAAGTTAAGGTTAGCTTGAAGAGAAATGCATGCAAGCGACGAGGGAGTTAGCCTCAGATCATATATATACAGTATATATTGAGGTTTTAAGTAAATGGATATTAGGCTATCATAAATACAACATATGTTTTAGCACAAATGACTAACCGCCAGAATTGTGTATGACCCACATTTGGCCACGTATGGCACCACTTCTGTCAATCATATACAGCCAGTCCCTCCAGGATTCCGCGATTCTGCAATCACAATTTCTTTTGCAAAATCAACAATTCCCTGCATATTATCGGAGGGCTTGAAAATTAGACTAATCACTGTACTATTTCCGCATAAAACAGTAAATCATTGCAATTTTATCGCAAAAAAGCGAACCTATCACCGCAGTACAAAAAAGGGCACGCAATTTCAATCGATCCATGCACATTTACTGCATAATATAGTTCAATCAAGCCACATGTCAATAAACTCTTTCCCTCGTCCACACATTTTCGTGACAAATTGGACAAAATCATTGCATATTGCCATGCAAAATGTCAGAATTACCCCAGCAAAATCAAGCATTTTCCCCCGCAAATATCACAAAAAATCCCAGTGAAATCCTGGAGGGGGGTAGCCTACACTACAGTACCACAGATAGATCAATGAGACCGATATTTCACCGGATGTATAAATGTGAAGCATCCAGTGATGAGAGGAAGCCCAGTGGCCGGCAGTGGGAGAAGATAGAGAAGCTGGATTTTGGCCAACATTCTGCTAATTTTCTCATCGATGAAACATTTGATCTCCATACAGTTTTCTGTTTCCAAAATTAAAATCTGAAAAAAACTGAGTGGACTGCGTTTTGTGGACTTTACCATTTGCCAAAGTTTCAAAAAATTGCGTTGTTTAAGAGTGCAAAGGGCAGATTGAGTTATTGCACACACGCACGTCACAGTGTGGGCATTCGCCAAATGGAAATTTTCCAATAAATTCTAAAACGCACCAATAGGATCTCACTAGCTCGTGCTTTGCTCGGCCCAACTCCTTGCTTGGTTTGCCCACTGTGATTAATTTTCTCCTATTGAAAACGACATGCTCTGGTCTATCCTGGGTTAGTTGTAAAAATCTTTGACAGTACTATGAAAGTAGTACTTCCTGACTTCATGCTGTCTACTGTTCCTGATGTATCAGTTGGAGCTGCAGCGCGCTCTGCAGGCCAGTGAGAGCAGTGCGGCAGAGGCCAAGGATGCTCTGAGTGTGAAGGAGACAGAGCTGAGAGACATGAGGTCACAGAAGGCTGTGGAACAGGGCCTGGTGTCCAAGGAGGACCATGAGTCACAGCGCCTCTCACTGCAGGCCGATATCAACACACTCACCGCCCGATTCAACGACCTCACACGCAAACATGAGAAGACCTGCACCGAGGTGTGTGTGTGTGTGTGTGTGTTGTTTTTGTTCTTGTTTACCAAAATACTGAGAATTTGAAGAAAGTTAGAGACTGAAACGTTAACTCAAGAGTTGACTAAAAGTCACATGCTACAGACTACAGGTTGGACTGTTGCCACAATAGCGGACAAACTGATGTGCACCAGGGTTTCCTTTCTCCTTTTGCGTTATTTATGTGTGTGTTCTATATCTCCTTACAGCCTCTTCCCTTACGTCGTCTATCTCCCCCCTTTCTAGGGGCGCTGTACTACTATGGCTGACCCTGTAAAACAACACATTTCACTGCATCTATCCGTGTGACAATAAAACATCTTTCTTTCTCCCTGTCTCCCTCCCAACAGGTGTTCCAGGTGCAGCGGGAGGCTCTGTTTAATAAGAGTGAACGTCAGGTGGCCGAGGCTCAGCTGGCCACGGCGCAGCAGCAGCTGGCTGACCTGCAGGCCCAGTCCAGCCACGTCCAGGAGCTCCACAAAGACATCCAGGACTCCCAGGGCCTGGTCAAGGAGAAGGACCGCAAGGTGAGACAGAGACACAGATGGTAGAAGTTAAATTGAGCGACACTGTACTTTATTTGGAAATCGACCCCTAGCCCTTACCTCTTTGCCTGGCTACCCATCCACATCGCTTAGGCCAAACGCCACACCAGCTAATGTTTCTTCTCCATGATGAGTCTGGATTTGATCTCCTCCCTCATGACTTCTCGAATGCGAACACATTCAAACCATTTTGATTGGTCAAAGAAACCGATGGGTTGGGCTAGAGCCTGAACACATGTGGGTAAAATCATTGGCTTTGATACTCTGATTGGTTAAGAGACGATCCAATCGCTGATGACTTGTTTTGTACAATGCCCCACTCTTTTACATCAGCAGAAACAACTTTTACGATGGTGGTCTCAGACTGAAAGTACGTAGCGATAAATAAATAGAGCAGTGGAATTAAATTCAGTATGTCATCAGGCAACCTACCCCTTGCCCTCTGGTAATCTGGGTGGAATTTGGCCATGTTGCTGTCCATTCCTTTTAGATCAACACATAGTGCTAAAGGGTGAGGGCATGAGTGTGATTTGGAACTGAGAAAAAGACCATGGGAAATGAAGGGATCTGTGATCTCTCTTGTTGTGTGTAGATAATGGAGCTGTCTAAGGAGGTTTTCCGTCTGAAGGAAGCTCTGGGGGCCCTGAGTCCTCCTCTGGGACTCTCCTCCTCCCACTCCTCCTTTCACTCCCACTCTGAGAGAGTCCCCCCTGTGAACCCTGGCCAGCAGGTGGCGCTGCAGAACAGAGTGGCTGTACTCTCCAAGGAGCTCCAGGTGAGGGCATCACTGAGCCAAAACAAATACCAAATACCTAGGTTCATGGTATAAAGAGCACTGGAGCATACTGTCTGTATTGTATATCTTATTACAGGATTGGGAACGAAAGCACAGACAAGTTGTAGCTGTATACCGATCCCATCTACTGGCTGCTGTACAGGTAAGTCCAACTCTATGCACCTTTGTAGAAGACGTCCTTATCGGGTCAGTGCAATATGAAGTGTTGTTGTGTCGTTGAGGGGATGTGAATGAGACTTGTTGTATCTTCCTCAGGGCCGGATGGATGAGGAGGTCCAAGATCTCTTACTGCAGATCCTGAGGATGTCACACAAGGACCAGGGTTACTGACCCCCATAGGCAGTGTACTCCCTGTGCAATGGAAGACACAACGGGCTATGGGACCCATCACTGTACTACACCATCTACTAACTACAGTATGTGTACACACTTACTGAAAGCAACTGGTCTGTTCTGCATACAGTACAGTACGTGTAGCTTTGGAAAGACATAGAGGCTAGCCCCTTCATGACTAGCGTTGAACTGGATAGACATGGACAGGTATGGTTTTCTGGTATCAGAAAGAGAAATGTCTGTATAGATAATTACTTGTATTGAGTAACAAGAATGTATCTTGTCTCAATCGTGTGATGAGCCTACTGATTGAATATATTTTGTATGATATTCTTACAATAAAGACGTAGAAAGAAACCAAAATCCTGCCTCTACCTCCTTGTTTAGATGTTTATTTATTAGATAAATAAATACTAAAAGCTCAAAAGTGATAGGACTGACATGCAGAAGCTTTTCATCGATTTCCTCTAGCTGTTTTAGGCTAGGCCAGGGATATCAGTGGGGGCTGACATGTGCTCCCATAAAGCCTCCTGACATCCAACATTAGCCTACATTCCTAATAAATCCAGATGAAGGGAGAGTGCTGTGAATTAGGTCCAACACACATTACACACCCTTTAGTTTGTCCATTGTCATCTCACACAATTTTACATGATTTTTCAATGTTTTTCAATGTTTCTAATTTCAATAGCTCCTTGGTCATGTGACCTACTGACCTCAAACAAGGTTCAGAATGTCCACTAACTACCCCTCTATATTACACACCCTTTAGTTTGTCCATTTTCATCCCACATGATTTCGTAAACATTCTAATTTCAATAGCTATTTGGTCATGTGACCTACTGACTCCCAACAAGGTTCCGAATGTCCACGGACTATCCTTCTATATTGCACACCTTTTAGTTTGTCTATTTTCATCTCACACGATTTTACATGAATTTTTCCAAATGTAACATTTCAATAGCTCCTTGGTCTTGTGACCTACTGACTTCAAACAAGGTTCAGAATGTACAGTCAATGGACAAACTAAAGGGTGTGCAATATAGAAGGGTAGTCAGTGGACATTATGAACCTTCTTTGAGGTCAGTAGGTCACATGACCAAGGAGCTATTGAAATTAGAATCAGTGAAAAACATAGAAAATTAATGTACAATTGTGTGAGATGAAAATGGACACACTAAAGGGTGTGCAATGTGAAGGCCCACTGAGTGTACATTCGGAACCTTCTTTGAGGTCAGTAGTGTGCAATGTGAAGGTACATTCGGAACCTTGTTTGAAGTCAGTAGGTCACATGACCAAGGAGCTAGTGAAATTAGAAAGTTAAAAAATGTAATGTAAAAATCATGTGAGATGACAATGGACAAACTAAAGGGTGTGCAATATAGAAGGGTAGTCAGTGGACATTCTGAACCTTGTTTGAGGTCAGTAGGTCACATGACCAAGGAGCTATTGAAATTAGAAAGTTTAACATTTTTATGTAAAGACGTGTGAAATTAAAATGGAAAAAATAAAGGGTGTGCAATGTGTAGGCCCGCTGAGTGAACATTCTGAACTTTCTATGAGGTCAGTTGGTCACCAGACCAAGGAGCTATTGTTTGTACTTTGTTTACGCTCCCTAACTAATTCAACTGGAATACAAAATACTGCTTACATTTCCACATGTTTATTAGCTTTGCAAAGCGAATTAAGGTCCAAATCGTGAAAATAAGACCTGTACAATGTTGTGCGCAACATCATGACACTTATTTGGAGTCTGTGGCTCAAGTGCAGTGGTGGGCCGTCAGGGCCAGCAAGGCCTTCTCTGCTGGCCTAAACATCATCAGAATATAATTTTTTTTAAATATATTTTCCCACAAATATGTATTAAATTATTCCCCAGAGTAAGAGTTATACTCTTCATTTCATAGCTTTCCTCTTGGTTGCACTGCTTCCAGCCCCAGGTTGAGATTTGGAGGGCTGGTCTTTATGTTAGATCTTTTATCCAATCATATTCAGCCATCATGTGTTGCCAGGGGTCTAAAATCTGCCCTCAGGCCTTCAGAATCAACAGTGCGGGCACTTGTAGCTTAAAGTGAATGGAAATGAAAATTTAGTGTCAACCAATCAGCTTTAGAGTTGGCTATTGTACGCCTGCTGGCTGGCTCCAGTGTTACACAGGAGCCAGCTAGCAGGCGTAGTGCGTGCACGTCTTTTGATTGGATTACCAATATTGAGAGGCAGGTCTATGCAGAACCTCAGAACTAGGTAACTGAATTTGATAAACGAATTAATTTGCGTACTACTAAGCTGTTTTTTCAACCCACAATGGCGGAAGGAGGAGAAGATATCGATTTGGTCGAGGATATAATTATAACGCCATTCTCAAGACGAACTTTTCAAGAAAAGTTAGACATTGTAAGGAGAGGTCGCCCGACGCCGATGCTACAAAGCCTGTCACAGGCGGGAAAGGGGTTCGTTCGCCACTTTCAAAGTTCCAACTACGAGCGCTATCAATGGCTCACAGGCTCCGAGAAGCACTGCAAACTGTACTGCTGGGAATGCCTATTATTTGCAAGTGATCGATTTGGTGTTTGGAGCCACACTGGCTTTGCAAACTTGAGTTGTCTAACCAAGGCAGCAACGAGACACCAAAGTACGGCTGGGCACTTACAAGCAATGGTGCTTTTGAAAACTTTTGGGCACACCCGAGTGGATCTACAGCTCAACGAACAAGCGCGCAGGGCAACGGAGCTGCACAATGAAAAGGTGAAGAAAAATAGGGAAATATTGAAAAGATTCATTGATTGTGTCATGTTTTTGGGTAAACACTGTTTTTTGGGTAAACACGGCATGCCACTGCTCAAGTGGTTTGAAAGCGCGAATATCCGTTGAATATCCAACCTGAAACTGTTTTTACCTCGGTCAATTTTTGGTTTGTTTGTTTTGGCACCTCTCAAGATCTGTCATTATCACCATCTATGCACGCAACCACTCACTTTTTAAATGTTTAATTAATGTATTTTATTTTGCAACCACTCACTTACACTACTGATTACTGACTACACACACCATTGTTACTTGTTTATTTTTTACTTCAGTTAGTAAATATATTTTTGTTGTTGCCTCTTTGTTACGGGAAATGAGCCGGTTCGTGACAGGACCTCAACGGAGCTGAATACCAGCACCTCAAATGTTCTACTGTTTATTAAGCTCCTGTTCCCCTTAAAGAATATTAGCAACTCAAAGGTATTGTGGAGCTCCTGCACCTAATTATAAACAGTACCAGCACCCAAAATGAGTACCGGAACCTATTTCAGTCCAAGTTAAGCCAAGCACTGATAAGAAGCCTATTGTATTATGTTTCCACCGGATCAGAGCATGACATTTTTCCCTTTCACGCTGAGTGGTTATCGAAAGGGAGAGAGCTGGGAAAAAAATTCAGATACATTGAGGAACTATTGTAATTCTCAATGGATGTAAAAACAGGCTTCGTTTTCTTGCTGTTTGAGGTGAAGAAAACATTACTTTGAGAAACTCCACAGGTCATTAGTGGTGGTGCGTTAAACCAATCAGAAATACTATCAGATCCCCAATGGGCACAATAATATGACTAGGTTTGCGCACAGGCCAGATAGCCTATAGGCCTACTTACTCAACATTGACACGGGCGCTCTAAACAAAAGACAACGACTAAATTGACAGAACGGCAAAATGAACGCCTACTTGTTTCTCACAAGTGTAGCATAGGTTGTCCACTCTGCAAACAATGTGTCCACTCCGAGAATGAGAACAGGAGGATTGGAATAATAATATTGAATGCATAAAGAAAATGACCATAACCAAAGTAAAACATGTAGATTAGACATTATCGGAATTAATGGTAAATGTACTAATGGTGACATATTGATATACAATTGATATACAATAACAATGAAATGCAAACAATTCACACAATTAAGTTATGAAACAATGAATGTGCACAAATTGGCAGGAGAGCGTGCATTCTGGACTGAGAAGTGCATTGTGAATCTGGGCGCATTTGCCATGCAGCATTTATGGCATTTACGGATATGGCCTCAGCAGAAGTCAGGGCAAGAAGGGCCTTGGTCAGGGAGGTGACCAAGAACCCGATGGTCACTCTAACAGAGCTCCAGAGTTCCTCTGGGGAGATGGGAGAACCTACTAGAAGGACAACCATCTCTGCAGCACTCTACCAATCAGGCCTTAATGGTAAAGTGGCCAGACGGAAGCCATTCCTCAGTGAAAGGCACATGACAGCCCGCTTGGAGTTTGCCAAAAGGCACCTAAAGACTCTCAGACCATGAGAAAGGCCATCCCTACAGTGAAGCATGGTGGTGGCAGCATCATGCTGTGGGGATGTTTTTCAGCGACAGGAACTGGGAGACTAGTCAGGATCGAGGGAAAGATGAACGGAGCAAAGTACAGAGATCCTTGATAAAAACCTGCTTCAGAGCGCTCAGGCCCTCAGACTGGGGCGAAGGTTCACCTTCCAGAAGGACAACGACCCTAAGCACACAGCCAAGACAACGCAGGAGTGGCTTCGGGACAAGTCTCTGAATGTCTTTAAATGGCCCAGCCAGAGCACGAACTTGAACCCGTTCGAACACCATAGTACCCTCCAAACTCGTCATCAAGCTCGAGACCCTGGGTCTCGACCCCGCCCTGTGCAACTGGGTCCTGGACTTCCTGACGGGCCGCCCCCAGGTGGTGAGGGTAGGTAACAACATCTCCACCCCGCTGATCCTCAACACCGGGGCCCCACAAGGGTGCGTTCTGAGCCCTCTCCTGTACTCCCTGTTCACCCACGACTGCGTGGCCATGCACGCCTCCAACTCAATCATCAAGTTTGCGGACGACACTACAGTGGTAGGCTTGATTACCAACAACGACGAGACGGCCTACAGGGAGGAGGTGAGGGCCCTCGGAGTGTGGTGTCAGGAAAATAACCTCACACTCAACGTCAACAAAACAAAGGAGATGATTGTGGACATCAGGAAACAGCAGAGGGAGCACCCCCCTATCCACATCGACGGGACAGTAGTGGAGAAGGTGGAAAGTTTTAAGTTCCTCGGTGTACACATCACGGACAAACTGAATTGGTCCACCCACACAGACAGCGTTGTGAAGAAGGCGCAGCAGCGCCTCTTCAACCTCAGGAGGCTGAAGAAATTCGGCTTGTCACCAAAAGCACTCACAAACTTCTACAGATGCACAATCGAGAGCATCCTGTCGGGCTGTATCACCGCCTGGTACGGCAACTGCTCCGCCCACAACCGTAAGGCTCTCCAGAGGGTAGTGAGGTCTGCACAACGCATCACCGGGGGAAAACTACCCGCCCTCCAGGACACCTACACCACCCGATGTCACAGGAAGGCCATAAAGATCATCAAGGACAACAACCACCCAAGCCACTGCCTGTTCACCCCGCTATCATCCAGAAGGCAAGGTCAGTACAGGTGCATCAAAGCAGGGACCGAGAGACTGAAAAACAGCTTCTATCTCAAGGCCATCAGACTGTTAAACAGCCACCACTAACATTTAGTGGCCGCTGCCAACATACTGACTCAATTCCAGCCACTTTAATAATGGGAATTGATGGAAATTATGTAAAAATGTACCACTAGCCACTTTAAACAATGCCAATTAATATAATGTTTACATACCCTACATTACTCATCTCATATGTATATGTATATACTGTACTCTATATCATCTACTGCATCTTGCCATCTTTATGTAATACATGTATCACTAGCCACTTTAAACTATGCCACTTTATGTTTACATACCCTACATTACTCATCTCATATGTATATACTGTACTCTATACCATCTACTGCATCTTGCCTATGCCGTTCTGTACCATCACTCATTCATATATCTTTATGTACATATTCTTTATCCCTTTACACTTGTGTGTATAAGGTAGTAGTTGTGGAATTGTTAGGTTAGATTACTTGTTGGTTATTACTGCATTGTCGGAACTAGAAGCACAAGCATTTCGCTACACTCGCATTAACATCTGCTAACCATGTGTATGTGACAAATAAAATTTGATTTGATTTTGATTTGACATCTCTGGAGAGACCTGAAAATACCTGCACTGCAATGCCCCATCCAACCTGACAGCGCTTGAGAGGATCTGCAAAGAAGAATGGGAGAAACTCCCCAAATTTAGGTGTGCCAAGCTTGTAGCGTCATACCCAAGAAGACTCTAGGCTTTAATCGTTGCCAAAGGTGCTTTAACAAAGTACTGAGTAAAGGGTCTGAATACTTATGTAAATCTGATTTTTCAGTTTTGTATTTTTTATACATTTGCAAAATTTCTAAAACACTGTTTTGCTTTGTCATTATGGGGTATTGTGTTTAGATTGATGAGGGGGGGGGCGACGATTTAATGCATTTTTTAATAAGGCTGTAATGTAACAAAATGTGGAAAAGTCAAGGGGTTTGAATACTTTCTGAATGGACTGTATATATCTGTTACTGCTCGACTAAAACATTCTTGGTCGACCAACAGCCTAACGACCAAACATCGACCAGTTGACTAATTGAGGTCAGCCCTAAATCAGGCACATTTGAATAACCTTAATTTGACATATTTTATTGCAAAAAATGCATTTAGTTCAAAGAAGAGTAGATACAAGAAAGCCCTGAGAAAGCAAAGGGGTCATTTTAGAAAAGTTGCATAAAGTATACTAACATCACAGAAAGCCATGTCCTCTCTCTTTCCCCTTTGAGACAAAGATACAGCAGAGACCAAATGATCCCCCATCTATTGATCAACCATGGTTCCATTAACAACACAGAATCCTGATCAAATCAGTTAGGGCCCATGCCTGCAAATATTTTTGATTGGAGGACTCGTACAATAGAACAGGAAGCACATAATAGGACAACCAATCAGAACACACTGTGGGAGGTGCTACAGTATACAGTATCCCCCCATTAATCAGCAGCTTATAGAAAGTTTCACAATAAAAATGGATGATTTCTTTCAGTCCACTCTATCCATTGATTAAAGTATGGTTTGGCATGGCAAGAAAATGTGTAATTTGCTCTCAGGGCATACATACATTCCACACTACTGTATTTCTTCGGTGGTAGATGTAGAATGTATGACACTGTACAAGCGATTTGAGAGGAAAGATATGAAACACATGGACAATTAAGGCACTGAACTGAACTGAGGAGATGTTCATTATATATACACTGAGTCATTTGTAGTAATGTAGTCTGCCTTCTGAGAGTACAGGCTCTGACCAGTGCTCTCTTCATACAGTAGGCTTGATAATACACAACTCGGGTAGGTATTCAATGACGAGCTATGACTGTCCGATAGAAACACTTTGACAAGTATGTGGTTATAATTGAACAATCACATTCATATTCAGAGTTCTGCCCATGTATTTTGTGTTATGTAGTCTTGTGGATATTGAGGTGACAGACACATTTTTGAGGTTTGTGTCTGGTTAGTACTGTATCTCTAAAGCATATGCTATCAGATATTTAAAGCCTGCAGAATTTGGTCCTGAGATTACATATGAATAAATCTCATGAAGGTGCAGTTGCTACTGCTGCAGATGAACAGTATATAAAAGTCCATTAAAGCATCCCAAAGTCTGAGGAGCAAAGAACTGCTTTCTGATGAAACAATTGAGTGATATTTTTCTGCCAGGAGTTTCTTACATATCATTTACAATGTTTTTGTCTATGAATGTTCACATTTGTTCAGTGAAAGACACAGGGAACCCAAATCATTCTGGGACTGTGCATGACTACAGCAGTTTGAGATTCAGTATGAGGTGCAACATCATCATGCACTCGAAAATAATGATTTCCTATGGAACAACTACTGTTTGTCACTGTGATGATGTCATCTGACCTCGGACCATCTGTGACCTCTGACCTAGAATTCCATCCTTGTGATTGTCTGGTCTGTTACCTCCCGTTCTGAGGCATCCAGGTGTTTGTTAGCTTAATGACTGCATGCTGAGAGTTCAGGCGGAAATGGTGGACAGTTGTGGGCACTGCGGGAGGAAGCCGAGTACTGTAGCGATGCCCCTGTGTCCTGGGCAGAGGGAGTCGCCTGTGTCCTCCTACCCCAGTGAAAGCTCTGATTCTGGGGATATGGATATGGCAGTGAAGATCTTCCTCCCTTGGGCTTACATGTACACACCTCTGACTCCTGGTGAAACAGGCAAAATTGGAAAACTTTCAAAGGATATCACTCAAACACATATTCGAGAACTAGACCAGTAGAAGACTAAAATCTAGAACATAAACTTTATTAATACAGTATCATGTATCAATAATCTGCCCACACTGAAACAATGGTTATCACAAGACAGTCATTTTAATCTAGAACTAGGCAGTGCTGAGCACAATCACTTTGGGCTGTCATTGCTGTCTCTTACCATTCCAGAAAGTCATCCCCTCCGTGGCTGGCTGGGTCACTGTTTCCTCCGGACCACCTGTTTGAGGTGCAGCTCGCTCTCGGCCGCAACGATGGGCAGCTCGTTCTTCAGGTGGTAGCTGATCAGGTGACTAATGCTCTCAAACAGCATGTCTTTGGTGCGTACCTGACAGTGACGAGGAGGAGTGGGCTAACAGATGTTAGCAGGTCACCGCATATGTAAGGATGCTAACAAGAATGCTTCTGATACCATTGTTTTGCACTCAACAATGCTAATGCTAGGCTATAGCTAAGTGGCTGACACCATTTCCATATAAAAATATACACTCTATGGAGCAAATCCTAATTTCCACTTAAGTATAATTTTCACTTAGTCATGCATTGATGTCAATAGGTGACTGTTGTTAAATGCCAGAAGGTGATTATCACTCACCACTCCCTCTGGGTCCACCAGTAGCAGGTGTTTGGGCAGACCACAGTGCATGCCCGTCAGGACATACTGGCCTGGGTTGGTGGCACTGTCTCGTACCAGGAAGTCCCCGTCTCGGACCAGCAGTTTCTCAGCATCACGGCGGCTCATACGACCGTGGTACCAGGCCTCCCGCCGGAGCTGCTCCTCTGTAGGGGCGACAGGGGCACGACGTCGGGGTGGGCTGGGCCACTGGTCCTTCAAAACACACACCCCACCGTTACCACCGACACCACCAGCCTCGTGCATCTTTAGAGCATCCTCAAAGGGTCCTGCAGAGAACCAGGAAAAGTGAGAACACATGCATGGCACACACATGGAACCTGTAACATGAATGACATCCTCCATACATGCCAACCCTATTTCCCAGATACTCCCTTCATCTTGAATAATAATATCTCTATTGTGTCAGTGGCTGTGTTCAGTGGATGGATAGCTGTTGATGAGACTCACTCATGTCAAAGATGTCTTTCATGGGGCTGTCTGGCCCCCTGGCCCCCCTGTGGTCCTCTGCTCCCTGCTCCAATCCCTCCAGACTCTGGGTGTTCACATATAGGTGCTCCTCATAGTCCCTGCTCCCCGGAGGCTGGCCGTCTGCCCGCTGGTAACCATCTGATGTCAGACCTGTCAATCACAACTCAGTTTACTAATACATAGCTACTTACATACTCTCTGCAATATTCTTACTTAAAAAATAAAGTATCCACAGACATTGTAATATCTGTGACTTGCAGTATTGTGACCTGCAGTACCGCATCAGACCACATGGTGTCTCACCTGAGCTGCCGTTGTTTTCAGTATCCCAGTGAAGCTCGTAGCACAGCTGACCTGAAGGGCAGGAAGCTGTGTCTCTCCTGGACGGAGAACCCATCTAAAAACAGATGCCCAAAACTCACATTAGCATTACTAATAGTAGACATGTACTTCTTTATGACTCTTCAGACCACCTGGTAATAAATAGTTCCACTTCTACAGACACCATATGTTTGAATCCTCTGTATAGGCTGCAGGGTATGAGCAAGGCTTTCCTCTCACCAATTAGCTAACCCAGAGGCCTGGTTTCTATCTCGAGTGATATCAATCTCTTGTAATTATGTACCTTGCACATCTACAAGACAGTTATTGGGTTCCCTGCTACTGTATGCTCACAGTTCTCTCTCTTCTCTGAGATTTTATGTTGAAAAGCCAGGCAAGGTCGTTAGTCATGTGTCCAGAAATACTATATCAAAGGGTTTGGTGGTGAGGCTGGAGGCTGGGGAATCACCTGCACTGCCTTGCTCTCTGGTTGGCTGTGGACGTGGCCCAGCAAGGCCGTACAAGGCTTCAGCCTTGAGTCCACCACTCCCCCAAAAGGAGGCACCTTCCCAGGGATGCTGTTGTAGTAGTCGTGCTCCAACGAGTCCTCGTCATCTCCCCACGCTGAGTCTTCTGTCCTGATGTTCCTGAGGTGGCACGGTTAGAATAGAGGTAATTTAATTCCCAAATATGACAAGGCAAGGGATCAGATACCTCCTCCACATTCGATAACGTTAAACACTAGAGTTGAATGGTTCTATTGTTGGTAGCAGGAGATACACACTCTGCTTTAAATAACAGTTTTGATTTCGATGGACTGAAATCTGAGCACAGCATATCACATTTCTAGCAAGTGACTGAGCTAAACATTTTTGAGTTTCATATTGAGTTGAGCGTGTGTCTGTGGAAAATGCAAGTCAACGCTTTAAGTAGCACACCATGCTTGCACTGTACCAATTCACACTGAACACACTGAGTGCATGTGTGTGTAGAGTCTTTGTCTTTCCAGACACAACCCTATATTGAGTGCAGTGCTTGTGCACACAGACCATGGTGCATGTGGTTACATGTCGATTGTGGTGCTCATTTCAAGCCTGTGTGTCATTGTACACACTGTCAAACAGTCCATCCAGTGGTGTGCGATGGATGAGTGTTGGTTTATTGACTACAGCTAAGTTAACACATTACAACAACAGCCAATGGTCTCGGATTCTGGAGCAGTTTGTAGTGTGCTAGTCTGGAAACCTGATGGTTGCTGGTTCACTTCCCTCTATCATCCCATATTCACTGCAGTGGCCCTGTCTCACCTTTCCATGGTGGGGATGGCTTTGGGAGGGCTGTGGAGGTACTGTTTAAACTGCAGTTCGAAGGCCTGCCCGATGGTGCTGATGACATTCTGAGCTAAACCATCACAACACTCCAGGATATGGCATGCTGAAGAGAACATAGAGGATATGAGTGCCGCAACCCCACTGTGAGGATAACAACTTATATTTTCAAGAAAAAATAGAAAAACCTATATCTTTAAGTTAAACAAGCATTAGTAAACCATAATGCCAGCAAATCCTAATGCGTTTAACGCCAGGAAGAAACTGCATAGCTTTGTTTCTGTTTATTAAATACAATAGTAAACTGAATAGTGTGTAAGGAGATACCTCTCTGATTGACTGGATCTTTGGCCACATAAGCAACATAATCGGGCGTGTCCTGCAACAGAGGGAAAAACCTCAATAAACTCTGATGAATTAGGATATAATTGCATTAGAGGCCTTATTGATCATGAAGTCATGGGATTGGAAAGTGGTCAAAAGCAACCAAGTCAGACATGCAGTCTACCAAGCGGCCCATGTCAACAAACAGACAGAGAAAGGAAAGCACAAAGTGCACTTATGCTGCAAACTCTCACCATGTCTCCCCCAGAGGCAAAGGAGATGGACTGCATGGGATGGTGTGCTATCACCTATGAAAGAGGAAGAGAGGGAGGTGCAGCTTTTATATCAGTCCTTCATCACATCAAATAATCTACAAATCAGCTATCCTGTTAGGAAAACAGGTTTCTAAAGATTGAAATGTATTGTTTGTGTTGCATTAGTTGAAGAGATCTCCAACCTGTCGTGTGGTGGGGATGAGCAAGCTGAGACCCTCTATAGAGATGTTGACAGCAATGCTCATACCAGCGAAGCGCAGGTTACTCTTCCCCATGACGGACTGCAGGGCCTTGTTAATGTTCTACAGGACAGGAGCACAGAGCCTGGGCTTAGCATCACACACACACACGCACATACACAATTTAACTAGTGTTGCTTCAAAATACGTTCGCTCACCTTCCTCCTCCAGGCCCCTTTACCCCCAGGCACAGCTTCACACAGTCTGTTGATGGCCTCCCTGGGTGGGTGGAGAGGGGGAGAGGAGAGGTGGAGGGGTCAGAATGACAACACACAGACAGTTGCCCCCATAATGAATCCCAAATCTCACCAAAACCATACCCTTTACAAACAGTAAATCTGAGAGCATCATGGTAATAGTTCCATCTTGCCCTTTGATAGGCTAGAAGGGCATCTTGCCATATTGGATACATCTAGCCAATCCTTTCAGATCAACTAAAGTGCCTAGAGGATAGAGGCCAGGGGTCCATTTGGAATTCAGCTTCAAGCAGCTACATGGGAAAAGGTTGAAAAGTCTAACTGTACTCCATCATCATCATCATCATCCTATAGACAGCGTACGGGTAAAGTGGTTGCATAAACTATAAAAAGAGCAGGTCAGTCGTCCTTCCCTCAGCCTCAGGTCATGGTCAGAGGTCAAGAGTCACCAATCCATTTCAGTTCAAAGGACACAGAGGCCCTCGGAATAAAGCAGGACAGCAGACGTCTAATCTCAGTTTATACACGGCTAACAGGAACACGTAATATCATAATCACATTTAGCTGAGTTCACATAAACAAATTCTCCCCAGTAAATTCTATTAGGGTAAGAAACACAAGTATCTCAGCATGATTGAAAGTAACAGCGTAGTGTCTTGGTCTGATGATTTATGTGCTCATCAAGCTCTATTTGATTTGCATTCATTTTCCTCTCCATTTTGTTTCCAATCAGAAGCGTGTGGTGTACTACTGCAGTGTATTCTATGTCATTAGGCTGTGAGCATGGGGACTTATGAGTGATGATGTCTGATGATGTCCCCTTGTGTGGTGGCAGAGATAGCCGGAACACAGGGTCTGTCAGGGGACAGGTGCGGCTGGCTGCTAGAGTCAAGGACCCGGCCCCTATCAATTGACTCGTAAATATTTAAAAAGCAGGAGCGGCCGTCTCCAGTAAAGGACTTCTCAAAGAGACTCAACTCACCGCCTGGGAGAATATTAGTGCATGCAATGTGTGAAACTTACTCTTCAGCCTGAAGTGTCCCCACTTGCACTACCAAATATCTAGCTTTTCATGTGGTGCGACTAGTAAGATGCTTCAGGAGGGCTGTCATGTGTGCTAGCAAAGCAGAGGTCCTGGGTTCGTGCCTCGTGTGAGACGAATCAGGAGGAAGTGGTACTCGCTATACAAGCAGCGTGACGTCCTTTACACATGGATAATGGACGTGAGTGTTGGTTTGTTTGCAGTATCTCTCCTGGCCATGTACAGTCCCATCCCACATGAAAAAAATACTATAGTTTACTACATGATGTAGTGATACTGTAGAATACTATACTACACATTGTAGTATCCCTCGATCATTTGTAGTACTTACTTACTATAGAATGTTGTAGAATACTATAGTAAACACTACAGTATTATCAGTAAAAAAAACACTGTAGTAAATACTACAGTAATGTCTGCAAAAACATTACAGTCCGCAACTATAGTAAATATTATAGGATTTCATTGACATATGCCCATTCCCCTCACCCATATTGCAATTTGTGCCACCCATAAGTGAGAAACCTACATGCCAAGTATAGTCCATATTGTGCTGCCTACAGGTTATGGAAAAGCGCAAAAGCTCTGAACTATCTGTTCAGACCCCAGTCCTACAGGTTATGGAAAATGTGCTCTTTTAGTATTTCTCCAGTAAGTTTCCTGAAGGAGAAATCCCCCACTTCTATGATAATCAAAGATAACCAAACAAAAACACAATAGTAAATACTACAGTAATGTCTTCAAAATAACTACAGTATGCTACAGTCTGCAAAAACACTACAGTAAATACAATAGTATAGTACATTCTGAAAAACAATACAGTAAATACTACAGTGTACTAGAATCTGCAAAAACACTACATTAATTACTTTAGTATATATTACAGTTTTATTTTACTACATTATTTATACTATAGTTAACTGTGCATACTACAGCATACTACAGTTAACTGTGCATACTAGTGTTTTTGTGGACTTAACAGGAAAAAACACTACAGTGAACACTATAGTATTTACATATACATAGTATAATATAGTCTTTTTTCATGTGGCTTTGTAGCATATTGGCCCAAAACCATCATACTTTGACACCTGTCAAAGAGGACCTCCAGACTCATGCTGGACCGAATGATAATCAGTGTTCTCCAGTCAGTCTTTGAAGATGTGTCATGGGGAATGTCAGGCTCTTTCTTACTCTGCCAATAACAAGTGACTCCAGAAAAGACACAACAGGAAAAACCAAATAGAAGCGGAACAGGAAACCTCAACTAAATGTAATTGAATTAATTAATCCGGAATGCACGGTAAAATGGAGACATCCCCAATCTCTTCTTCAACATCCTTAAACAATAACAGTATAATGTAAACAAATGTCATTCTGAAAGCAATGACAATATTGAGCTTCTTATTATGCTACTAAGTAATTCAAATGGAGCATTGTTAAATTCATTATTTCATAGATCTTGCCATAACACTGTCATAAATACATAAATTTTCAATCTCTGCTCTTCTCCCTCTTCCTTGTTGTCTCCTACAGGCATATTCCAGCAGGCAGGCAGGCAGGCAGGCAGGGGAGTGTCCGCGTGGACCCCTGCAGCTCAGCTCTCAACAGTCATTAGCGAACATCATCAATAATAGATCTCTCCATCACTCCATTTCTGCCTCTCCTCCTGCACTTAAGCCGTGTGTGTTGGGGGGCTCAGATTACTGGCAATCGATCATGGAGGATAGAAAGATCAGTCTGGTGTTCAAGATTACACACAATGTACTATCACCACCTCTGAGGGTATTTTTTAACCTCTGCTCAGACCAAAATAGCAGGGTCACAAACAAGTAAACAAAAACTGAAATGAAAATAAAATAAAACCATCATAAATTATGTTCAGTTGTAGGTTTTTGGGGGGCAGGAATATAATGGTTTTTTTTAAGTTGTTTTTTTATGTAGTTTTCAAACTTCTGAATCTGGCGGATCACATTGACATAGACTTTCTAATTTAAAGGTAGAGAGCGAGATGACGTTGCCACGAGCTGCACCGCAGATATCGGGCATGTTTGAATGGTAAAGCGAAAGCAACAAACTGCAAACGACAGTCGAGGAATGAAGTCAGGGGTGGTTCATCTGCGACAGATAAAAATCGGACACTACATGCTGACTACACGTCTGGTGTCGTGTGCGCGATCGTTGCAAAATAAATATATACATACATGTTATTCAATCATTGCACCCACACTGCTGGTGTACGTCAACGAGCGTCTGCGTAGCCAGGTGCTAAAATATAATTTATACAAATTAGCTAGCAACAGCAAGCTAGCTGGCTAAATTGCCATAAATGTTTAATGCTTTTCGACCTGTCCCCAAATTAATATAGTTGGTTCAAAGTTCGTTTTGATATTTCAACCTGCGTGTCCTGATTGCGTCTGGTGTGCGTGAGATCGCGTCGGATTGCGTCAAAATGCGTGCGATGGCGCACACAGCAAGGCTCAGATCAACATGGCAGTGTTGCCATTGTTAATAAAATGTGTTCTTTATCTTGGCTAAGTAAACATGTATTTTATTTATTTATATATATTTTATTTAACCAGGTAGGCTAGTTGAGAACAAGTTCTCATTTGCAACTGTGACCTGGCCAAGATAAAGCAAAGCAGTTCGACACATACAACATCACAGTTACACATGGAATAAACAAACATACAGTCAATAATACAGTAGAAAAAGTCTATATACAGTATGTGCAAAAGAGGTAGGATAAGGGAGGTAAGGCAATAAATAGGCCATAGTGGCGATGTAATTAGAATATAGCAATTAAACACTGGAATGGTAGATGTGCAGAATATATATATATGCATATATGAATGTGCAAGTAGAGATACTGGGGTGCAAAGGAGCAAGATAAATAAATAAATACAGTATGGGGATGAGGTAGTTGGATGGGCTATTTACAGATGGGCTATGTACAGGTGCAGTGGTCTGTGAGCTGCTCTGACAGCTGGTGCTTAAAGCTAGTGAGGGAGAGATGAGTCTCCAGCTTCAGTGATTTTTGCAGTTCGTTCAGTCATTGGCAGCAGAGAACTGGAAGGAAAGGCGGCCAAAGGAAGAATTGGCTTTGGGGGTGACCAGTGAGATATACAGTGGGGAGAACAAGTATTTGATACACTGCCGATTTTGCAGGTTTTCCTACTTACAAAGCATGTAGAGGTCTGTCATTTTTATCATAGGTACACTTCAACTGTGAGAGACAGAATCTAAAACAAAAATCCAGAAAATCACATTGTATGATTTTTAAGTAATTAATTTGTATTTTATTGCATGACATAAGTATTTGATCACCTACCAACCAGTAAGAATTCCGGCTCTCACAGACCTGTTAGTTTTTCTTTAAGAAGCCCTCCTGTTCTCCACTCATTACCTGTATTAACTGCACCTGTTTGAACTCGTTACCTGTATAAAAGACACCTGTCCACACACTCAATCAAACAGACTCCAACCTCTCCACAATGGCCAAGACCAGAGAGCTGTGTAAGGACATCAGGGATAAATTGTAGACCTGTACAAGGCTGGGATGGGCTACAGGACAATAGCCAAGCAGCTTGGTGAGAAGGCAACAACTGTTGGCACAATTATTAGAAAATGGAAGAAGTTCAAGATGACGGTCAATCACCCTCGGTCTGGGGCTCCATGCAAGATCTCACCTCGTGGGGCATCAATGATCATGAGGAATGTGAGGGATCAGCCCAGAACTACACGGCAGATCCTGGTCAATGACCTGAAGAGAGCTGGGACCACAGTCTCAAAGAAAACCATTAGTAACACACTACGCCGTCATGGATTAAAATCCTGCAGCGCACGCAAGGTCCCCCTGCTCAAGCCAGCGCATGTCCAGGCCCGTCTGAAGTTTGCCAATGACCATCTGGATGATCCAGAGGAGGAATGGGAGAAGGTCATGTGGTCTGATGAGACAAAAATAGAGCTTTTTGCTCTAAACTCCACTCGCCGTGTTTGGAGGAATAGAAGGATGAGTACAACCCCAAGAACACCATCCCAACCGTGAAGCATGGAGGTGGAAACATCATTCTTTGGGGATGCTTTTCTGCAAAGGGGACAGGACGACTGCACCGTATTGAAGGGAGGATGGATGGGGCCATGTATCGCGAGATCTTGACCAACAACCTCCTTCCCTCAGTAAGAGCATTGAAGATGGGTCGTGGCTGGGTCTTCCAGCATGACAACGACCCGAAACACACAGCCAGGGCAACTAAGGAGTGGCTCCGTAAGAAGCATCTCAAGGTCCTGGAGTGGCCTAGCCAGTCTCCAGACCTGAACCCAATAGAAAATCTTTGGAGGGAGCCGAAAGTCCGTATTGCCCAGCGACAGCCCCGAAACCTGAAGGATCTGGAGAAGGTCTGTATGGAGGAGTGGGCCAAAATCCCTGCTGCAGTGTGTGCAAACCTGGTCAAGAACTACAGGAAACGTATGATCTCTGTAATTGCAAACTAAGGTTTCTGTACCAAATATTCAGTTCTGCTTTTCTGATGTATCAAATACTTATGTCATGCAATAAAATGCAAATTAATTAATTAAAAATCATACAATGTGATTTTCTGGATTTTTGTTTTAGATTCCTTCTCTCACAGTTGAAGTGTACCTATGATAAAAATTACAGACCTCTACATGCTTTGTAAGTAGGAAAACCTGCAAAATCGGCAGTGTATCAAATACTTGTTCTCCCCACTGTACCTGCTGGAGCACGTGCTACGGGTGGGTGCTGCTATGGTGACCAGTGAGCTGAGATAAGGCGGGGCTTTACCTAGCCAGTGGGTTTGGCAACGAGTTTGAAGCGAGGGCCAGCCAACGAGAGCGTACAGGTCGTTTCTAACCCTCAAATCACACACTCACAAACTGAAATCATAATATAATATGATGTGTGTACACATTGTACAATCAATTAGTGAGACAAAGCCTCAAATATCACATTTATTTGTATATCCATTGTTCACATATATCACGGCAAATTGGTTCCTGTTCACGTGGGTTAAACTGAAACACCCTAATGATTCGTTGGCAATGAGCCACCCACAATGCAGGCGATGGTTGCAGGATGAAGTTGGTAAAGAGCAACTGCAAAAACTTGCAGTCTTCTGCAGTCAAAACTTAATGACCTTTGATCACATGATTTTTGTAAAGTTCATGCAGTCTATATGTAGGAGCCAGTCGGACAGTTTTTATCTCCAGAATGAAAGGCGACTTGACAAAAGTGATCTGGTCGAACACGCCCATTGAGATGAGCGCCATGCAAAACTTTGCTCTCACACAGTCAAACAGACTATCTGCGCATGTGCATGGATTCTTCACCCTGCTACAACGTGGTAGCTACGTGTCAGGTTTTGGCCAGGACTGTTCTGGTTTTTTGTCACTAGATGTCCCCATTGCACCTTTTTTTTGTACCTTTTGTTTTTCCCTTGCTCTAATTATTGTTTGCACCTGTATGTCGTTCCCTTGTTAGTATTTAATCCCTGTGTGTTTCTCAGTTCCTTGCTCAGTGTTTGTATGTTAGCACCCAGCCCAAGCCTTGTTGTGAACATTTATTTTTCTCTTGTTGGATTTTCCAGAGGTTCTCTGGTTTTGTTCTTTTGTATTTTGTATTAGTCTTTTGAGGTTTGTTTTTCCCTTGCTGTTTTTACCACTTTGTGGATTTTCTTTGTTTTTTGGAAGATATCTATTTTTTATTAAACCACCATCTCTAGTACTGCTGTGTCTGCCTCATCTTCTGGGTTCTGCCGTTTTAGTGACTGTTTCTCGCACCGGGTCCTGACAGAAACACTGAGCCATTAAAATGAACCCAGAGGCAGCCAGTACCCAGGACTTTTTTCCCATGCTGTCCCACCACGAGGGGACTGTCCAACGTCACGAAGCTGCTCTGGTTCAGCAAGAGGCCTTAATGGCTGGACATTCTCAACTTCCGTCGGAGATGATGACTTCCATAAAGCAGATTTCTGATCAACTTTCTCCTGCAACCGCTTCTGCTCCAGTTCATCAGATTCAAGTGCCCGTGGCAGTTAACCCCCTGGCTGAACCTCGTCTGCCGCCTCCCCAACGGTTCTCAGGTGATCCGAGTGGTTGTAAGGGGTTTTTCACCCAATGTTCTCTCTCCTTCGAGCTGCAACCCTCGTCATTTCCCACCGACCGGTCCAAGATAGCATATATCATCACCCTGCTGTCGGAAAAAGCCCTAGCCTGGGCTACTGCTGTGTGGGATGCCCAAAGTCCCTGCTGTGCCAGCTACTCTACCTTTGCTGAAGAATTCAAGCGAGTGTTTCAAGGTCCTACCAGCGGTCCTGACTCAGCCAAACAGCTCCTGACTCTCCGCCAAGGTCGGCGCAGCGTGACGGACTATGCCATCCAGTTCCGCACGGTGGCAGCAGCGAGTGGCTGGAATGACGAGGCGCTCACAGTGTGCTTTTTGAAGGGTCTTTCCGACACCATCCAAGATGAACTGGCCACTCGGGAACCACCGGACAACCTCGAGTCCCTGATCAAGTTGGCTTCACGCATAGACCAGCGTCTGAGAGAGAGAGAGCTCAACCGTAGATCTCTCACCCTAGCTCCTATCGGTCCCAGCTCCGAGTCTCCACCTTTATCCCCGCTGACTCCACCGGAACCCATGCAGGTTGGACGCATCTCCCAGGCTGAGAGAGACCGCCGGATGAGGGAGCGATGCTGTCTATATTGCGGCAAACCGGGCCATTTCCTCTCCACGTGTCCCGGGCTCCAGGGAAAACGCACTCTCCCGTGCAGGCCTGGGAGGACGGTAACGGGAAACATAACCTCCTCTCATCCATCCAACTCCCGCCTGCTCATTCCAGTTACCCTTTCCTGGGACAACCACGAGCTTCCCCTTCAAGCCTTGGTAGACTCTGGAGCCGCAGGTAACTTCATGGATGGTGTCTGGGCGAAGGAGAATGGCGTTCCCTCTGAATCTCTAAGTGACCCCATAAGGGTTACTACGTTGGATGGAAGCCCTTTGGGATCTGGACTTGTCACTCGTGTCACTACCCCCTTGCGTCTTTCAGTTTCCCAACACCAGGAAGTGATGAACTTTCATCTGACCTCGTGTTCCGAGTTCCCTCTCGTCCTTGGATACCCCTGGCTTCACAGCCATAACCCTCACATCGACTGGTCTGTGGGCACTATCAAGCAGTGGGGTCCTACGTGCCAAGCCACTTGTATCTTCCCAAGTTCCCCGAGTTCCCCTCCCGAGTCTCTAGAATCCATCGACCTGTCCCGAGTTCCCAAGTGTTACCATGACCTCAAACCGGTATTTAGCAAACAGAGGGCCACCAAACTACCACCCCATAGACCTTACGATTGCCCCATCGACCTGTTTCCGGGCACCTGCCCCCCCAGGGGTCGGATCTTTTCCCTATCTCCTCCCGAACGAGCTGCTATGGATACCTACATCAAGGACGCTCTGGCAGCAGGCCTCATGCGTCCATCCGACCTCGCCGGCGGGAGCAGGGTTTTTCTTTGTGGCCAAAAAAGACGGGGGATTACGTCCTTGCATCGACTACCGGGGACTTAATGCCATAACCGTCCGTAACCGCTACCCGCTACCCCTTATGGCCACAGCCTTTGAGCTGCTCCAGGAAGCAGTGGTCTTCACTAAGCTTGACCTGCGGAACGCATACCATCTTGTGCGGATCAAACCCGGTGACGAGTGGAAGACCGCTTTCAACACGCCTACTGGTCACTACGAATACTTGGTGATGCCCTTCGGCCTGACCAACGCCCCGGCTGTGTTCCAAGCGCTCATAAACGATGTGCTTAGGGATATGCTTAACATTTTCGTGTTTGTTTACTTGGATGACATCCTCATCTTTTCGAGCTCCCTTCAAGAACACACTAAGCATGTCAGACAAGTGCTCAAACGACTCCTAGACAGCCATTTGTACGTTAAGCCGGAAAAGTGTGAATTCCATTCCTCTCGAGTACAGTTCCTGGGATTTGTAGTGGAACCCGGTCGAGTCCAGATGGACCCCAAGAAGGTAGGGGCGGTAGCAGATTGGCCCACCCCCAAGTCCGTTAAGGAAGTTCAGCGTTTCCTGGGCTTCACTAACTTCTACCGCAAGTTCATCAAGAACTTCAGCTCGGTGGCAGCCCCTCTCTCAGCTTTAACCAAGGGTGGCAACACAAGGTTTCTGTGGGGAAGAGAAGCTGAGACGGCCTTCCAAGGACTCAAGCAGCGCATCCTCTCTGCTCCCATCCTGACACTACCGACGGCGGATGAACCTTTTGTGGTGGAGGTAGACGCATCAGAGGTTGGTGTTGGAGCTGTCCTGTCTCAGAGGGGTGAAGACAAGAGGCTTCATCCTTGCGCCTTCTTCTCTCACCGGCTTACCCCGGCCGAGAGGAATTACGATGTGGGGGATCGTGAACTCCTAGCGGTTAAGATGGCATTGAAGGAATGGAGACACTGGCTCGAGGGGGCTTCTCAACCGTTTCAAGTGCTTACGGACCACAAAAATCTGGAGTATATCCAGCAGGCGACGCGGTTGAACTCCAGACAAGCTCGATGGTCTCTTTTCTTCAGCCGATTCCAGTTTATTCTCACCTATAGACCCGGGTCGAAGAATCTCAAACCGGATGCCTTGTCACGAGTCTACTCTCCTGCCATTCGAGAAGATACTGACATGACTGTTCTTCCTGCCGCTAAGATCGTGGCTCCGATCTCGTGGCAAGTGGAGGATACCGTGAAACAAGCTCAAGCCATCGAACCGAGCCCTGGAGGAGGTCCTGCTAATCGGTTGTTTGTTCCCAAGGCAGCAAGGTCCCAAGTCCTTCTGTGGGGGCACTCCTCTCGCCTCACCTGTCACCCGGGCGTAGGTCGCACCTTGGAGTTCATCCAGCGTAAGTTCTGGTGGCCCACCATAAAAGAAGACGTTGCCACTTTCGTTAAGGCCTGTTCCGTGTGCTGCCAGGGCAAATCTTCTCACCTCCGCCCTCAAGGACTCCTTCACCCTTTATCTATTCCCCACCGACCCTGGTCCCATATCTCGCTGGACTTTATTACTGGCCTTCCTCCGTCCCATGGTAATACTACGATCCTAGTCATCATCGACAGGTTTTCTAAGGCGGCCAGGTTTGTTCCCTTGACCAAATTACCTTCTGCCAAGGAAACAGCTGAGTTGGTGATTAACCATGTGTTCCGAGTCTTTGGCATCCCGCAAGATATGGTTTCCGACAGAGGTCCCCAGTTCGCCTCAAGGTTTTGGAAGGCCTTCTGCCAACTCATAGGGGCCACGGCCAGTTTATCTTCAGGGTACCATCCGGAGTCCAACGGCCAAACTGAGAGGATGAATCAGGAGCTGGAAACCACCCTCAGATGTATGGTTTCCAACAACCCATCCACATGGTCATCCTTCATTGTTTGGGCCGAGTACGCGCACAACACCTTGTGCTCCTCCTCCACTGGTATATCCCCGCACGAGTGTCAGTTTGGCTATGCTCCTCTATTGTTCCCGGACCAAGAGGCAGAAGTCAGAGTGCCTTCAGCCTCGAGGTTCATCAGACGCTGTCGGCTTACGTGGAAGAAGGCCCGTCTTAATCTTCTGCGTTCCTCACAGCAGTACCAACGACAAGCCAACAGACGTCGCCGTCCCGGTCCTACCCTGTACCCCGGCCAGAGAGTATGGCTCTCAACAAAAAACTTACCGCTACGGGTGGAGTCTCGCAAGCTGTCCCAGAGATTCATCGGACCCTTTAAGATTGCCAGGAGAGTCAATCCCGTTACTTTTCGCCTGCACTTACCCAGATCCCTTAAAATCAATCCCACATTTCACATTTCTTTATTAAAACCTGTTGTCTTTTCTCCCCTTATTCCGGCAGGCAGACCTCCCCCTCCGCCCCGTGTCATCGGAGGCCAGTCGGCTTATACCGTCCACCGGATACTGGACTCCCGCCGGGTGCAGCGGTCCTGGCAGTATCTGGTGGACTGGGAAGGCTACGGTCCCGAGGAGCGCTCCTGGGTTCCTGCCAAGGACATACTGGACCCTGACCTCATTCGTCAGTTCAGGGCCCTCCACCCTGAGAAGGCTGGTAGGAACGTCAGGAGCCGTTCCTAGGAGGGGGATTCTGTCAGGTTTTGGCCAGGACTGTTCTGTTTTTTTGTCACTAGATGTCCCCATTGCACCTTTTTTTTGTACCTTTTGTTTTTCCCTTGCTCTAATTATTGTTTGCACCTGTATGTCGTTCCCTTGTTAGTATTTAATCCCTGTGTGTTTCTCAGTTCCTTGCTCAGTGTTTGTATGTTAGCACCCAGCCCCAGCCCAAGCCTTGTTGTGAACATTTATTTTTCTCTTGTTGGATTTTCCAGAGGTTCTCTGGTTTTGTTCTTTTGTATTTTGTATTAGTCTTTTGAGGTTTGTTTTTCCCTTGCTGTTTTTACCACTTTGTGGATTTTCTTTGTTTTTTGGAAGATATCTATTTTTTATTAAACCACCATCTCTAGTACTGCTGTGTCTGCCTCATCTTCTGGGTTCTGCCGTTTTAGTGACTGTTTCTCGCACCGGGTCCTGACACTACGAGACCAAAACAGCTGAGAAGTTTAGCCTTGCGCTTCAACGCTCCTGGTTGTTGTGGAAATTGACTCACTACTACTGTTTACTTCCCACATCTACGTCATCTCGCTTCTGTAAGTCTACCTTTAAACCTAACCTATCCTATGATTTGACCCTTCACCTTATGCATTTCTGCCCGACAGTGGCAAGAAGTAACATCTCTCCCCCTATAAAAAATAAATAATCAAGAGTGTACAAAGCTGTCATCAAGGCAAAGGGTGGCTACTTTGAAGAATCTAAATTATAAAATATATTTTTATTTGTTTAACACTTTTTTGGTTACTACATTATTCCATATGTGTTATTTCATAGTTTTGATGTCTTCCCTATTATTCTACAATGTAGAAAATAGTACAAATAAAGAAAAACCCTTGAATGAGTAGGTGTGTCCAAACTTTTGACCGGTAGTGTATATACAACACGTAAATGTCTCCTAGCCTCCCACACAGGATACTTTCTGTCCCAAACACTAAAACAAAAACTGAAACAAAATAATATAAAAACATAATATATACAACTTAAACAACTAGTAAAGTAGATCTGAAAAATAATTGAAACTAAATAGAATTTCAAATACAAATCTTAAAACGTATAGAAATAAAAACGAATATAAAAAACACAAAACTATAATAACCTTGGTCACAAGAACCTCCACCAGGGGGGACTGCAGCGTCCCCAAACGAACCACCACCTTTTCCCAATTTGCTTTCTCATACGGAGCTATTTTCATGTTTATATGTTCACCTGCCCGGGACTGCAGATGTAAATTAGCTGTAAAATATAATCTGGTGCAACGCATCACTTCTCACTTCTCACTTCTGAGATGTTTTTGTTGTACATTGTCCCTGTCCAAATAAACGTAATAAAACAAGAAAGAAAGCGTGCACTGCTCCAACTCAGACAAGGAGCCCCGCCTGGCCACCTTCGTGCCACCAGCATCACATGTGTACACGTACACAAATAAACACACATGTAAACGTGTGAGTGCACACAGTCACACAAACACACAGCAAAGGCTCATATGTGCCATTTACATGCATCCATGGCTTGTCAAAATAATGTTTACCAGATACACAATATTCTGGGCCTTGCTAGTAATATCATTACAGTGAAAAGCAGGACTGGCGTGCCTGTGAATTTCTACCTGATTTGGTATCACTGTGACTCTTCTGTGTACCTTATCCTTCTAATCAGATCGGGTTCTATTGACTCATCACTAGCAGGGCAGAATCAATCCTCCCTTACCTCGTCACCTGGGTCCGAGTGTTGAAGTCCAGCGATCGCATCGACTTTAACACCTCAATGCAGCCCATGTACTGCAAAGATAGAAAAGATAGAAAAATACTTTATTACATGATAGATTTCCAACCAGATGTATTATTATATAGATCATTTTTCTCAAGCCAATTAAAGCACTTTAGGTCATGAGACTTGAACTGTCATGACAGCCTTTTTCACTGATACATGGTGCTACGGCAATAGCATGTATCACACACAGAGTAGCATGTATTTCCAGAATGGTTAACACATAGCATGTATGACAATCATTTATACCATAGTACTAAAGGCCCAGTTATTTGCAGGCAGTGTGAGTGGCGGAGTAATGGCCACATTAAGGTGGTAATAATGTCTCCATGACTAGATTAGCAACACTGAGAACTCAGTGTATTCAGGGAACTGTAGCTGCAGAGGAGCAGAGGAGTGTGTGTGTGTGTGTGTGTGTGTGTGTGTGTCACTGGGGACCAGGCAAAGTGCTCTGGGAGAGGGGACTCCATCAACTCCTACTACACCAAAAATACTAATTATACAAGATACGTATGCTAAATATACTTGGACATTAAATGTGCCACGTTACTGAACCATATCAGTATCGAGGTCATATAAACATCATAGGCATAGGCCAAATTAGATGATGTTAAAATAGGCCACAACGGAGTCCTCATATAGCTCCTCCCACCAGCATCCACTGAGATAGGGTATGTATACTGTACGGTAGTCCCCTTTACTTTCAAAGGTGTAAGAGCTTATTCGACGCTCTATCATTCATGTCCATGCATCCTCATTTGACTCAAGCTCAATCAATGTCTTCTTAGTTTGTTGTCTGGATCTGTTGTTGTGGCTGGCTGCTGCCAGAGACAGGGAGATAAATAATCAGGCTAACTCCTCTGCCTGAGAGCTAAATGAGCACCCTAACCAGATTAGGAGACTGGGGAAGTCTTCCATCAGGCAGACGGTCTTCTTCTTCTCCCTCTTTCCCTCTCCTTCTCTCTCTCAATGCCTTCATTGTCACACTCTCTTCCGCACGATTCAATGTCCCATCGAGCTCTCAACTTTCCTTCCGCCCCCCGGCAGAATCTCTAATACTCCCTTCCTGGAACCAGTGATGCAGCGTTTCCAAGAAACATTCCAGAGAAATGGCGAAAATGTGCCTTTATTCTCTGAAAGAGACGCCATCTCAGCCACTGCCTTGCCTTCAAGGAAGTGAACATCAACGAAGGATATCTATCATATTACTGGGGCTAATCTGGCCCCACTATCACTGCAACAGAGAACATCCTGTTCAAGTCTCCAGCCAAAGTTTATTATCTAATATCTCTGCTGCTGCTGCTCGGCTCTCCAGATAGAAGCAGGGGTCAGCAGGGAGAGACTGGCAAGGGGCTCATGTTGCTCAGTGGAAAAGGTATACTGTACTGTCGCCACCTGTCAGTTGAACCAAGTTGCAATTTTATTTTTTATTTCTTACGTTGCGGTTTGCCAGGCCAGGAAGTCTGCATTGCAGTGGCTTGGCTTTTGAAGTGGCAGATGCAGGGCCGCCACACCACAAATGCTGGTTCAACTTGCCCGGCTGATTGGCTGGCCGCGGTGGAAGAAAGGAAGTGACTGGGTGGAAATGTGCAGGAAAGAAGATACACACTACATGGTAAGTATATGGCCACCTGTTCGTCGAACATCTCATTCCAAAATCATGAGCATTAATATGGAGTTGGTCCCCCCTTTGCTGCTATAACAGCCTCCACTCTTCTGGGAAGGCTTTCCACTATATGTTGGAACATTGCTGCGGGGACTTGCTTCCATTCAGCCACAAGAGCATTAGTCGGGCACTGATGTTGGGTGATTAGGCCCTTGGCTCGCAGACGGAGTTGCAATTTATCCCAAAGGTGTCCGATGGGGTTGAGGTAAGGGCTCTGTGCAGGCCAGTCATGTTCTTCCACACTGATCTCGACAAACCATTTCTGTATTGACCTCGCTTTGTGCACGGGGGTATTGTCATGCTGTAACAGGAAAGGGCCTTCCCCAAACTGTTGCCACAAAGTTGGAGGCACAGAATCATCTAAAATGTCATTGTATGCTGTAGCATTTCCCTTCACTGGATTTCCATTAACATTTCCCTTCACTGGAACTAAGGGGCCTAGCCAAAACCATGAAAAACAGCCCCAGACTATTATTCCTCCTCCACCCAACTTTATAGTGGCACTATGCATTCAGGCATTCTCTTGGCATCCACTAAACCCAGATTCGTCCATTGGCCTGCCAGATGGTGAAGCGTGATTCATCACTCCAGAGAACAAGCTTCCACTGCTCCAGAGTCCAATGGCAGTGAGCTTTACACCACTCCAGCCGACGCTTGAGCCGTTGCTGCTCCTAGACGTTACAATAACAGCACTTACAGTTGACCGGGGCAGGTCTAGCAGGACAGAAATTTGACTGACTGATTTGTTGGAAATATGGAATCCTATGATGGTGCCATGTTGAAAGTCACTGAGCTCTTCAGTACGGCCCATTCTACTGCCAATGTTTGTCTATGGAGATTGCATGGCTGTGTGCTCGATTTTATACACTTGCCAGCAATGGGTGTGGCTGAAATAGCGGAATCCACTAATTTGAAGGGGTATCCACACACGTTTGGCCATGTAGTGTATGTCATGATGACAAAGAGATAAGCAGAGAGCAGCATAAATCTGCTGTCATACAGACTGTAATAGATTCACTGGTGCTCCTCCCTGCACACCACATTATATAGAGAGGATGAAAAGACACAACGCCCCTTATATACACACATCTTATCTGCCTGTCTTGCTGCAGGGGCCATTTATGTAAATATTATTATAACGGATTAGGCTAGAGCAAACTGCTAATGAAAACTTGTGCAGGGCACAACCATAATGAAATATTTCCTGTAATGCTCTCTGGTGTTTCCTCTCAGTGTAGCATGTTTAACTGTGGATTATATTAGGCATGGCAGAGTCAGAGGCGTTAATGTGAGGAAAGCACGGTTAGGGAAGCCCCTGGCTGAGTGTTCACTCTATGCTGTCTGCTACTACTACTCCTCAGTGTTAATGCAGATGGACTCGTTGACCCTGCTATGTCACCCTAGTTCTTCCCTACCACGTGTGATACAAATGACTGTGATTAAATGTAATGGTGTATAGGAATGAATGGTGCCTGTGTGATGTAATTAGAAAGCGTGCTTGGGCCTAGACTGTGCTAATAAAGAGCCATGTCGTTTTGTTGAGGCTGGGGGGAGTAGAGGAGGGGGGGATGGGAAGAGCGAAGGGGCAGAGGGAATTGCTGAGGGGAGATCATTGACGTCAAACAGTCTGCCTTGGATGTAACCCATTGTGAGCCAGAATCACGGGCTTAGACTAGGAAATTACATCTTACTCACTAAAAGACACAATGGTTTTTAAAATGACCTATTTCATTGGACAATATTATCATTTGTTTTCTATATTTCTCAGATACGCTTCTATTTGTAAGTCAAATTTCAATAACATTTATTTATAAAGCCCTTCTTACATCAGCTGATGTCACAAAGTGCTGTACAGAAACCCAGCCTAAAACCCCAAACAGCAAGCAATGCAGGTGTAGAAGCATGGTGGCTAGGAAAAACTCCCTAGAATGGCCAGAACCTAAGAAGAAACCTAGAGAGGAACCAGGCTTTGAGGGGTAAGTGTAGTTTGACCAAATGTGTGATAACACCTAATGTATCCACTACCATCAGGATTTGTAAAAAGATCATTACCATTGTCACTGATTAAGACTGTATGTATTGTATGCATGTCTGTCCAAAATGATATGACATCCAATATTTAACTTAGGTGGAAACAATCAAACTAAGATCAAGAAACATGCCACTCACTCACACACACACTCGCACACTAGCACACTCGCACACACACACACAGACACACACACAGACACACACACACACACACACACACACACACACACACACACACACACACACACACACACACACACACACACACACACACACACACACACACACACACACACACACACACACACGTCTCTCATTCATCACATGCAATATGTGTTGTTCTGTTTACGATTCCATTCTGTTTATTTCCTCCTTCCCACCCACCCACCCTGAAGCCTGAAGCCTGTAGGCTGACGCAGTCTCCCCACCACACCACAGCAAACAAAGCAGAGAGAGCCATCTATCTGGATTAAATCATGTATTCCTCCTCAACCTCGACCCATTGGGTGCATAACACACTGCCTGACATTTGCATGTCCAATTGTATCCAAGAGACACCTTTAGGGTGGTGAATCATCTTAACGTTGATATTATTTCTAAGGAATGAAACGTCCCAAATGTTAACTGCAAACAGGATATCTTCTTACAGTTTTGTCTTATTAAAGCTTTACTGAGGGGATTTAAATGATTCACTATTCTACAGGTTTTTTTGTGAACAACATAACATGAACTCTGGGTGGAAACCATCAACAAGCTGTCAAATTATCGCTGATAGATACAGTATTTAACTGCATGGAAGACGACCCTTAAAAAATGCAATGCAGAAATGCTCAAAGGTATGCTGAACGATAACAACATTTGGGTAATGCACAAAGCTGTAGAGGGGCTGCATGTATGGTTACTCACCCTGACTATGTAGGAAGCCCCAGGGCCTGTGATCTTCTTGTCTGGGTGCAGCCAGCCCTGGGAGGGCTTGTGGATGAAGCTGCCCTTCTGGTTGAAGTCCTCCCCTCCCAGCCACATGCCCTCCACCCTTGTCCTGCGGTTCATCCCCGTCCTGGATCCGCTGTGGCCCCCGGGGCTCCCTGTGCACTCTGCAGCCCCTGCGCCGTGGCCGCCTGGACTGGCTGAGCCCGCTGCAGATCTCTGCCTGCTAATGGCCTGTAGGGAACAGGGGTTGACACACACAGGGTCACAGGAGTTCAAAACAGAAGCCAGACTGGCCACGGGACCATTGGGGGCAGAAGTTCCACTGGGGCCGTGCGAGCCCTGCGATGAGGGGGCTGCAGCCTTGCCCGAGTCCTTGCTGGAGCTGGAGTTGGAGGGGCTCCTGCTGAGCAGCGAGTTAGAGAACTTCCACTGAGGCATCCTGGGGATGAGCATGCAGAAAGTGGTGGTGGCGTCCTGCTCCCCGTCCAGGCAGGGGGAGTCGGCCAGAGCAGGGGCTGCGGAAGAGGACCGTGGGATGGACTCCAGAGGAGGCAGGGGGGGCAGTGGCAGGCTGGGGGCGGAGGGGAGGACCACCGGGGTGGCCACCACTTTTCCGCTCATAGCTAAGCTCTGCATCAGGTCGTCGGAGGAGGTCACAGAGTCGTTGCGAAAGCGGCCATACTTTGGCTTAAGTAGCATGCCCGGAGGAGCAGCCTGAAGCAGAGGCTGAGAGGGGCTGACAGAGGATGAGGGGAAGGGGAAAGGGGGAGGGGGAGAGGTGCAATGGAAGAGAGGGAAAAAATCTGCAAAATCTTCCGGAAATAGCTGTATCCCCTGTTGAGTGAGTGCTGTATGGTCCTCTCCCACTCACACAGGCTCATTTCACTCTCCAGCCTCTCTGCATCTGAGCTGGCCTGCTCCAGCCTTCTCCCTTTCTCTGGCTCGCTCACACTCTCCCCCACTCTCTCTCTCTCTCTCTCTCTCTGGGTGATGTCATTGTGTTATTGCTTGTCTATTCGCCCTGCCCAGCTGCTCTCAGACAGCATTAGCTATCACACATCTGCCTGAGCCTCCCTCCTAGCGCACACACACAAGCATTCACACACATACACGCACGCACGTTCATTCGTTCACACAGTCAGCATCTACATGCAGAGCACAGACACCATTTACACATTATATTGTCCCTGCATGTGGCAATGACAGAAAGACAGAGCTTCCGACCATAAGACATACCGTAGGCAATTGCTGCAAAAGCAAAGCATGCATGCCTGCAGCCATTTTTAACAAAGACCATCAATGAATTATTTAGTGAAGAGAGTCAATACACATCATATTTTAGCTACTATACATTAACATCAATATTTCACATTTATGGGACTGAATTGTGCTGCCGGTATATTAAGATAAAGCAGCTGTGACTTTGACAAAATGCAATTAATTATCAGTGGTTGTAGAGATGTAAAACATTTGAGAAAAGCCCACTATACCTGAATGTCTTATCTCTCTGCTCGCTACACTTCTGATTTCATAATGGGATGATGATGACTGAGAGCCGGGACTTGACTGAGGAACATGATCTCTTTGACAATCTTTTCTTGTTTCGAATGTGAGAGAGTCACACGTCAAGGGAAACACATTCATTAGTATTGTGCAATATGGGGTGCTGTGACGTTAGAAACCCCAATTTCCTTTTGGTGTTGACGTCAATGTCCCCAGTATCGCATCCAAACTGCATCCTCTGTCACAGGCAACAAATAACAGGAAGTACTCTCCTCTGCTGTGTGGTTGGTATGTGTTCTGTGTGTAGTGTAAGTGTTCACCACCCATCTCCCTACAGTATATAGAATACAAAGGTTTGTACTTAATCCATAACTACTAAAGAAAATAATTATTTAGCAAATGGTTTGGCACAGCACCTAATTCAATAATAAGGAAAAAGCAATAATGAATGTGCACCTGTCAACAATAAAGTAGCTGAAATTAACTTATTTTCTATCTAGCATATGTAAAATTGTAATGAATGAATCTATTTATTTTTGCTATAGAATATGAAAACAATTCATATTCAGATTGACTATATAGACCCTTTTCCAGTACACAACACACTGACGTCAAGCACAGATGCGCCCAACTTTTGGGGGCAGTAAGAAAGCCATCGCCATCCGTGCCCATTCAACATAGCCTAGATTTACGTTTGTATTACTTCTAAACAAAACTACTTTTTTGGGTTCTCATAATATGCTTACAATGATGTTTTGATTCTTGCTTGAATAGTCGCTAAGATTATATTTGGTTGTGTTCTTTGCAAAATAACTATTTTGGATGCAGCAGTTGTTAGCTAAAATGCTAACTCTCATTGATATACTGTAGGCTGCAGCAAAAGCTAGCCAAAGAGACATTTTACTGGTTGAAGTTGAAGTGTTTTTTAAGTATAATGCAGTTGATTTGCAATGATGACACAAACATTATATTAAGCAGGACATTCACACGAGCCTTAAAATTCAATTATAATACAAAAGTAGTATGACATGCTTTTTTTTGCTGGCGTTCTATAAGAACTCCCCCTTGTTCTGACACCAACTTGCGCACATCACCCTCGTGCTGCAATGTTTGCAAACACAGAAAGGGGTCTATGAGTTCAAATCATTCGGTGTGATGGGGAAATATGGCCACGGCATGTGACTCATGTCCAATAATGGTGGAATGTAACATCCAATGTCCAAATGCACACATATTTATTGCATTTGTCATGAAGCAGGCAAAAACGAACAAAGCTAACAATAAAGTTCTACTGAGAATTACTCCCAGTAACAATCCCAGCCCGTCCTATCTGTGTGACCTCTCTCCCCATGTCTCCACTCTCTCAAGAGATCTATCCACAGTCTTCTAAAGGTGCCTACTGGAGGAAATCAGACCTTTTAGCTCCCCACTCTAAACTCGTAGAAGAAAATGTGCTATCTAGAACCTAAACTGGTTCTTCGGCTGTCCCCATAGGAGAACCCTTTTGAAGAACAATTGTAGGTTCCAGGTTTAGGTTTGGGTTCCACGTAGGACCCTTTCCACAGAGGGTTTTTACCTGAAAACAAAAAGAGTTCTCCTATGGGGACAACCGAAGAACCCTTTTGGAACCCTTTTTTCTAAGAGTGTAGTCCTCTCTCATTCTCTCACTTTCACATTACCACAGAAGGGGGAAGAGTCATCTCAGAAAGCCACAACAAAGTGGGTTAAGCAGGGATTTGTTCTGCTCACCTTTCTGGGAAAAATATTTTGTCACGCAGCAGAAAACCAAACCCAAGGTCATATTATCAGACACACAGGAAGTGGACTTAGAATATTAATAGAGTGAAATACAATCATTTAAATCTGAAGCCATTCTGCTCTGGAACACTGCACTACTCAGCTCAAGTGATACAGTGCCTTCAGAAAGTATTCATACCCCTTGACATATTCTACATTTTGTTGTGTTACAGCCTGAAGTCAAAATGCATTAAATATATGTGTTTTCTTACCCATCTACACGCAATACCCCATAATGACAAAGTTAAATTATTTTTTAGAAATGTTTGCACATTTATTGCAATGAAATACAGAAATATCTCACTCACTTAAGTATTCACACCCCTGAGTCTATACTTTGTAGAAGCCCCTTTGGCAGTGATTACAGCTGTGAGTCTTTCGAGGTAAGTCTCTAAGAGCTTTCCACACCTGGATTGTGCAACATTTGCCCATTATTTAAAAAAGGTATCAAGCTCTGTCAAATTGGTTGTTGATCATTGCTAGACAAAAATTGTCAAGGCTTGCAATAGATTTTCAAGTAGAATTAGGTCAAAACTGTAACTCAGCCACTCAGGAACATTCACTGTCTTCTTGGTAAGCAACTCCAGTGTAGGTTTGGCCTTGTGTTTTAGGTTATTGTTCTGCTGAAAGGTGAATTAATCTCCCAGTGTCTGATGGAAAGCAGACTGAACCAGGTTTTCCTTTAGGATTTTGCCTGTCCTTAGCTCCATTCTGTTTCTTTTTTACCCTGTAAAACTCCCCAGTCCTTAACGATTACAAGCATACCCATAACATGATGTAGCCACCACTATGCTTAAAAATATTAAGAGTGGTACTCAGTAATGTGTTGTATTGGATTTGCCCCAACCATAAAACTTTGTATTCAGGGCAAAAAGTTAATTGCTTTGACACATTTTTTGAAATATTACTTTAGTGCCTTACTGCAAACAGGATGTATGTTTTGGAAAATGTTTTATACTGTACAGGCTTCCTTCTTTTCACTCTGTCAATTAGGTTAGTATTGTGGAGTAACTACAATCACAGCCATTCAACTCTGTGACTGTTTTAAGGTCACCATTGGCCGCATGGTGAAATCCCTGAGCAGTTTCCTTCCTCTCCGGCAACTGAGTTAGAAAGAATCCCTGTATCTTTGTAGTGACTGGTTGTATTGATACAAAATCCAAATTGTAATTAATAACTCAAAGGGATATTCAATGTCTGCTTTTTTTTTTTTTAACCCATCTACCAATAGATGACCTTCTTTGCGAGGCATTGGAAAATCTCCCTGGTCTTTGTGGTTGAATCTGTGTTCAAAATGCACTGCTTGATTAAGGGACACCCTGTCACGTTCCTGACCTATTTATGTTAGTTTGTTGTATGTGTTAGTTGGTCAGGACGTGAGTTTGGGTGGGCATTCTATGTTGTCTGTTTCTATGTTGGTTTAAGGGTTGCCTGGTATGGCTCTCAATTAGAGGCAGGTGTTTGGCGTTCCTCTAATTGAGAGTCATATTTAGGTAGGTTGTTTCACAGTGTTCGTTGTGGGTGGTTGTCGCTGTGTCTGTGTTTATTGCACCACACGGTACTGTCTCGTCTCTCGTTCGTTCTTTCCTGTTCATGAGTACATTGTTTTTTATGTTCACCAGTTCAGGTCTGTTTAACGTCGTTTGTTGTTTTTGTAGTTTATGCAAGTATAAGTTTTTGTGTTCGTCTTCGTCAGCAAATAAATCTATATGTATTCACAACCCGCTGCACCTTGGTTTAATCCCTGCTCCTCCTCTTCGGAGGAGGAGGAGAGTCGTTACAGAACCACCCACCAAATTACCAGAACCAAGCAGTGGGGAAAAGGGAGAGCTCAACAGAGCAACCAGGACTTGTGGACTTGGGAGGACGAGTTGAACGGAGAAGGACCCTGGGCACAGGCTGGGGAGTATCGCCGCCCCAAAGCTGAGCTGGAGGAAGCGAAAGCTGAGCGGCGGCGATATGAGGCAGCACGGCAGCGGGACAGGTACGAGAGGCAACCCCAGAAATTTTTTGGGAGGAGGCTAGAGAGGAGTGTGGCTAAGCCAGGTAGCAGACCTGAGCGCACTCCTCGTGCTTATTATAAGCAACGCGTCACTGGTCAGGCACCGTGTTATGCGGTTAAGCGCACGGTGCCCATAGCCCGGTGCGCTATAGAGCAGCCCCCCGAAAGTGTCATGTGAGTGTGGGCATCCAGCCGGGGCGTATTGTGCCTGCTCAGCGCGTTTGGTCTCCGGTACGCAGTTTCGGTCCAGGGTATCCTGCGCAGGCTCTGCGTGCTGTGTCTCCGGAGCGCTGGGAGGGTGCAGTGCGTCCTATGCCTACGCTCCGCTCGTACCGGGCAAATGTGGTAGTGGAGCCTAAGAGAGAAGTGAGCGTAGTAGGCACTAGATCTCCAGTGCTCATCCACAGCCCGGTTCAACCTGTGCCTGCACTCTGGAGGGTACGGGCTGGTGTAGTATTCCAGCCTGGGGGAGTGGTGCCAAGGCTGCGCACCAGAGCTCCAGTACTCCCCCACAGCCCGGTCCTTCAGGTGCCTCTTAACATCAAGCCTCCTGTAGGTCTCTCCAGCCTGGTGGGTCCTGTGGCAGCCCCACGCACCAGGCTGTCTCTCCGTCTCCTCCCTACAGGTGTGCCCGTCTGCCCAGCGGCGCCTGAACTGCCCGTCTGCCCAGCGGCGCTTGAGCTGCCCGTCTGCCCAGCGGCGCCTGAACTGCCAGTCTGCCCAACGGCGCCTGAACTGCCCGTCTGCCATGAGCCTGCAAAGCCGCCCGTCTGCCATGAGCCTGCAAAGCCGCCCGTCTGCCATGAGCCGCTAGAGCCGTCCGCCAGACAGGAGCCGCTAGAGCCGTCCGCCAGACAGGAGCCGCTAGAGCCGTCCGCCAGACAGGAGCCGCTAGAGCCGTCCGCCAGACAGGAGCCGCTAGAGCCGTCCGCCAGACAGGAGCCGCTAGAGCCGTCCGCCAGACAGGAGCCGCTAGAGCCGTCCGCCAGACAGGAGCCGCTAGAGCCGTCCGCCAGACAGGAGCCGCTAGAGCCGTCCGCCAGACAGGAGCCGCTAGAGCCGTCCGCCAGACAGGAGCCGCTAGAGCCGTCCGCCAGACAGGAGCCGCTAGAGCCGTCCGCCAGACAGGAGCCGCTAGAGCCGTCCGCCAGACAGGAGCCGCTAGAGCCGTCCGCCAGACAGGAGCCGCTAGAGCCGTCCGCCAGACAGGAGCCGCCAGAGCCGTCCGCCAGACAGGAGCCGCCAGAGCCTTCCGCCAGACAGGAGCCGCCAGAGCCTTCCGCCAGACCGGATCAGCCAGAGCCTTCCGCCAGACCGGATCAGCCGGAGCCTTCCGCCAGACCGGATCAGCCGGAGCCTTCCGCCAGACCGGATCAGCCGGAGCCTTCCGCCAGACCGGATCAGCCGGAGCCTTCCGCCAGACCGGATCAGCCGGAGCCTTCCGCCAGACCGGATCAGCCGGAGCCTTCCGCCAGACCGGATCAGCCGGAGCCTTCCGCCAGACCGGATCAGCCGGAGCCTTCCGCCAGACCGGATCGGCCGGAGCCTTCCGCCAGACCGGATCTCAGCCGGAGCCTTCCGCCAGACCGGATCAGCCGGAGCCTTCCGCCAGACCGGATCGGCCGGAGCCTTCCGCCAGACCGGATCGGCCGGAGCCTTCCGCCAGACCGGATCGGCCGGAGCCTTCCGCCAGACCGGATCGGCCGGAGCCTTCCGCCAGACCGGATCGGCCGGAGCCTTCCGCCAGACCGGATCGGCCGGAGCCTTCCGCCAGACCGGATCGGCCGGAGCCTTCCGCCAGACCGGATCGGCCGGAGCCTTCCGCCAGACCGGATCGGCCGGAGCCTTCCGCCAGACCGGACCGGACGGAGTCCCTCAGCCAGGACCGGACGGAGTCCCTCAGCCCGGACCGGCCGGAGTCCCTCAGCCCGGACCTGCCGGAGTCCCTCAGCCCGGACCTGCCGGAGTCCCTCAGCCCGGACCTGCCGGAGTCCCTCAGCCCGGACCTGCCGGAGTCCCTCAGCCCGGACCTGCCGGAGTCCCTCAGCCCGGACCTGCCGGAGTCCCTCAGCCCGGAGCTGCTGCCCCTTATCCCGGAGCTGCTGCCCCTTATCCCGATGCTGCCCCTTCATCTAGGTGGGTTTAGTTGGAGGGTGGTCATTGGGAGGGGGATACAGAAGCGGGGAGTGACTATGGTGGTGTGGGGACAGCGTCCGGAGCCTGAGCCACCACCGTGGTCAGATGCCCACCCAGACCCTCCCCTAGACTTTGTGCTGGTGCGCCCGGAGTTCGCACCTTAAGGGGGGGGTTATGTCACGTTCCTGACCTATTTATGTTAGTTTGTTGTATGTGTTAGTTGGTCAGGACGTGAGTTTGGGTGGGCATTCTATGTTGTCTGTTTCTATGTTGGTTTAAGGGTTGCCTGGTATGGCTCTCAATTAGAGGCAGGTGTTTGGCGTTCCTCTAATTGAGTCATATTTAGGTAGGTTGTTTCACAGTGTTCGTTGTGGGTGGTTGTCGCTGTGTCTGTGTTTATTGCACCACACGGTACTGTCTCGTCTCTCGTTCGTTCTTTCCTGTTCATGAGTACATTGTTTTTTATGTTCACCAGTTCAGGTCTGTTTAACGTCGTTTGTTGTTTTTGTAGTTTATGCAAGTATAAGTTTTTGTGTTCGTCTTCGTCAGCAAATAAATCTATATGTATTCACAACCCGCTGCACCTTGGTTTAATCCCTGCTCCTCCTCTTCGGATGAAGAGGAGGAGGAGAGTCGTTACACACCCCTTAGTATGTGTGGGGTACAGAGATAAGGTAGTAATTCAAAAAACATGTTAAACACTATTACACACAGAAAGTGGTGGTCGACCACTTTCTGCGGTGGTCGACGTCACCGGCTTTCTAGCTACTGCCGATTCACTTTTCATTTTCCATTTTTGTCTTTGTTTCACACACCTGTTGTCAATCCCACAATCACTTGTTCATTATTTAACCCTCTGTTCCCCACATGGTTTTTGTGAGTGATTGTTTATTTGTATTTTCGGTCTGTCATGGTGTACGTGTGTTCATTACTTTGTATATTTTACTTTTTGAGTAAAGTACGTTTGATTACTCATATCTGCTGACCTGCGCCTGACTCTCTACACCAGATACACCTAGGACCTATTACACAGAGTGTGTCCATGCAACTTATTAGTCTAAACATTTTGAAAAAACATATTTCCACTTTGACATTATGGGGTATTGTGTGTAGGCCAGTAACATAAAAAAAAAACTACATTTATGCACATTTAAATTCAGGCTGTAGTACTACAAAATGTGGAAAAATTCAAGGGGTGTAAATACTTTCTGAAGGTGCTGTAGATTAGAAAGCCAGTGGGCCTAATATAAACTTATAAAATGTTGAATTAACAGGCTTTTACAAGAATAATTAGAATGGCCAACATACTCACAACACACTGTGCATGGCCCGAGTTATATGTATTCATGCAATTATTCCACAGTGACCTACATTACAGTACACAAACAACAACTAACGCTTTAAGGTTAGGCTTTGTATCCAATCATGTGATTTTTTGTAAAAAAATTAAATAAAAAATAACTTTATTTAGGAGAGCATGTTAACATGGATGACCAAATATTTAACTGAATCACCTATTATCTAAGTAGAGGGAAATCAACCAACTAAAACATGCCACCCACTCATCCAAGGCAGAGCAGAACTCCATGGCTAGCTGCTCATACTGTAATACGCTGTAAAAACAAGTTAATTTGAATTTAAATTGGATAAAGCCATCAAAACAACCTGGTTGCTTCCTCCAACAACCCAGACTTTGAGATGAAAGACAAACATTTAGTTTTGCCCCACAATATATCACCTTAGTCCGCAGTAGTTCCTCAGAGGGCATAGTCTTGTTACTGCTCATGACATGGAGACATGGTTCAAAATAATTCAAATATGACACTATTTGAAAAAGCAACACTGGGAACATTTGATTACAATTCAAAAGGTCACATACAAATGTCAAAAAACATCTTGGTTCATTTTCAAAGGCCAACATTTGCGGAGGTGGAAGTTGAAAAAGCTTAGCGCACCATAAAATTGATTGTGCAAGGCAAAAATTAAACGCACTAGATTTAAAGAGTGCATACGCTCAGAGATAAAATAGCAAACAAATACAATACACTGTCATGCAGTAAACATAGAAATTATGAGGGGCAGCAATAGACTCACCTATATCTCAGAAATTTGGAGAGCAGAGTGAAGATGCCCTGACTTGAACAATAACCCAGAAACCTAAAACTCAAAATCAAAAGCAATAAAGGAAGTTCAGAGTATGTGAGAGAGCATACCGGCTTGATGAGCATAAGACCCTTCTGCAAGTCATAGACTGAATGAACAAACTCGCTCCAGCAATGGCAACAAGCCACAGTTAACACAAGTTACACACAAAAACACACACACACATGCCAACTCCTCGACAACCAATCACATCACTTGGTTGTTTGTGGCATAAGAGAATTGAGAAGTTACTGATAAACCAAATGTCATCAATATGTAGGATGTGACTGATGACTAATAGGGAGAGTAGCATCAGACCATACTACTAACTAGGTCTACCACTTCTATGATAAGTGGGAGGAGAGTGAAAACAGGCTCCACGATATATCACCAGATTAATATAAATCTATCAAAAAAGTAAGTAGCGTTTCAGACCAGACAGGCCAGACCAGACCAATGTAGACTTTTAATACACACTGCAGACACAATGAAAAAACTTCTCTGATCAAATTGAATGCATCTGTATCTGTAACACTTACAGTGTGTTTGGAATGCAACTAATTTGTTTGCACTGCAATACAAGGAGCTAATTTTCACCTGGTTTTCAGCGTGCTGTACCACTGCAATAAGCAGTGGAATAAGGCAGGCTTTGCATGCACTATGTCTCATTAGCAACCATTACAGAGCCCAGAGATGTGATAACAACGTGCAAACACACTCTCTGAGAACTCAGGCTGTTTCTATGTAACTAATTCACAAGGGAAACTATCATACATGGGGCCTGTGGAAACAGATGGGTTTCTAAAGTCACAAATCCTCCACTTTTAAAACAGCCCAGATTTAAACCTGTTGTTACATTGCAGTTATAAAGAAGACAATGTCTTTGTATGTGCATGTATACTATCGAAAATTATTATTATTGTATAGGTGATGAATTTCAAATAGATGATAAAGCACAGAAGTAAAATGACAGTATTTGTTTATACAGCACTCTAACCCTCAAAGGTCACAGGAACACATGTGGTTCCTTTGACATTTAAGTGTTATTTAGCAACTCAAAATAAACACTGATGGCTAGCTACATTACGTACAACACAAAAATAAGTGCTTATGACTTTATGAAAGAGTGTGACTGATGTTATCAGTGGAATAACTAGGATTCCTTAGGCAACATTTATGATTGAATATTCATGACATGATTGTAGTACTAAAGAAGCACGCTAAATGGACATTGACTCTATTTCTATAACTAGTTGGCTAGTGTGTCATTATTTCGATTAATAACAAATCAAAAGAAAAAAACATTATTTCACAGGAAACATTTTTACAAACAAATCTAACGTTACAACTGTCAACTTCAGAAGATGGGGTCGGGGCGGGGCGCCTCACATGTCGTTTTGATCCGCGCGCGCCTTCACCAATCCGGGCCAAGAGAGGGACGGTTTGAGTTCAAAATTTGCCGATACACTTTAGATGACAACTTGCGCCCATTCCAAGCTAGTTAGCTAAGCTTATCGACACCTTTCTGAAAATACGAAAACGAATCCAGAAGATTGTGTAATATATTTTTGTTTGATTAAACATGTCGAAGAAAGACATTTATTACTCTGACAAGTACACAGATGAAGCATTCGAGTACAGGTAGGTTGACTTTGTAGCTAGCGGAGCAGCTAATATGCATGCACGCTTGCTTGATATGCTAGCGCAGGCAAGTGTAACGTTACACAACCCCCAGGTTGATTAGCTAGCTAGCCAACGTTGGCTTTTGACAACTTGCTAGCTAGCTTTAGCCGAGAAACAGCCATAATACTTTATTTGGCTAAAATTATAATGATACTTAGCTACTGATATTACATTTATATTTGTTTGCTTTTAGCTGAAGGCTGTATTCATGTGTTTATTTTGCAGTGAGTAACGTTAACTATCAGGTGACTTGGTTAACGTTAGCTAATAATATCAGCTGGTGGTGCCACATGTCCAAAGTTATTTGGGCTACTGCACTGGTACTAAAGTTACATGTAAATCACAGAGGCCTTTCTATTTAGGTAGTAACTAAATTAATTGGTTGAACTCAATGTCCCTTTCCTACACAGGCATGTTATGCTACCGAAACCGTTATCCAAGCTGGTGCCCACTTCTCATTTGATGACAGAAGATGAATGGAGGGGTCTGGGGGTGCAGCAGAGCCAGGGCTGGATCCACTACATGATCCACAAGCCAGGTGAGCTATTGACTGATGTTTCATAGAGCAACATCTCAGCATTACTAATGTTATCTGTTTACTTGTGTCACAAGTCTTCTCATGACTGTTTATGAACAGATTAATCAGGAATTCTTGCTTTTCCGACATCCTCTTTAATACAATTGAAATGTACTAGCCATATTGTATTGCCTATTACATGACTCTGACACAAACCATTGACCTCTTTTCCCCAATCTTATGTTGTCATGATCACATCCCTACAGATGTAAAGCCATTGTTCTGCCATCTGCATGTTTGAAAATAACATAGCTATCTCTGGTAGCTTGAAGTGAGTACTGAATAACTTTACTTGTTTTACTTCTAGAGCCGCATATATTGCTTTTCCGAAGACCTCTTCCAAAAGATTGAGTGGAAATCATCTTCCACATCCCGGAAAACCGCCTCAGTTGAATTGTATGGTCTTTGTTGACTAAACAAGATGTACATCTCTCCATGTGTTTTGGTGTATAGAATAGACCATTTATTTTCAGTTTTTTGAAACTCCTCAAAATGTTGGAGGTATGATAGAGGTAGCCCAAGGAGAGTGGAAGGCAGAAGGCTCGGCCCTGACTAAGAGATGGTGAGCAGTTCTGCTTTGATAAGTGGCAACAATATGAAGATGGAATTTCTCTCATGAGACTTTACCAAGCTTGAATAACATTTGCTACACTTTTATTGATGTTTACTTGTCAATATATGTTGTATTAATGAGCATAGTGGTCAAATGTAGTTATTCTTTTCTTGAACGTGGTATATTTTATTCAAAAAAGAAATGATTTTATTTGTTTTTCTGTGTGTGTGTGTGTATATATATATATTCTTATCAGACAGTACACATTTTGACTGACTAGAGTCACATTTCTGTTCATTCTAAATAGCACTGTTGCTGGATAGTACGTAAATACAATATTTCTTTACTTTCTGTGTGGAAGTTTGTATATGTTCTTTTTCTGTATCTAAACGTCCTTCATTTAATATTTTATAATAAGCCAGCACGGCAGTAGAAATGGTTCTCATTTGTCACCTCATCGAGTTGTTTGTTTTGCAGATAAATCCAACCTTGGTTAGGCCTAGTCCCATATGACGGAGGAACATGGTTGTGTAGTCAGCTACATTGACCACCAGTGGGGTGACAAACTGTCTGATGCCCAGAGAGAATGCTGGGTCCCGGGGCTTGTGGACAATCACCTTCTCAGGGTTACGAGTTCCAGGGCCAGGCTTTAGAGTGGCATTGTTGGGGAAGCCATGGCGACCTAGCATGGAGAAAGCTTGTTGCTTGGGCAGGTAGACACTTGGATCTGTACTGTTGTATCTACCAGGGCCTGTGGTCTTGGACATGTCCTCTGAGGACCCCTGGCTAGCTTGGTGGGGACCTGGGGGCTCATGAGAGCAGGAAGACAGTGCTTGTTAGTTGCTGCTACAGTAGCGAGTGTGGAAGCACATGGTATAGGATGGGGGTCTGCGCTGGATGTTGCATGGAGGAGCATTCTCAGGGCTATATGCCCCTAGTCCAGGAGTCTGGAAAAGCCCTGCTGGTAGAAATGGCTGCAGTTAGCTTTGGCTTTCTAAAAACAAGCAACATTTTAAAGTGGAATGCAATAGGTTAATTTAGAGTATGCATATTTGTGAAGTACGTTCAAGACGTTTAGATCTAACAGCAGAAGGCAAGGCTTGAGCTGTCACATCCAGCTGTATCTTGTTGCCCTACTTCTGTAAGTGGCCTATAAACAGCCACACTCAACAAGGTCCTTATGTAATTAACATCTCTATCAGGAAAATCAACATTTTCACATATCCAATAAATAGCGCCCTGAGCCTGCAGTCCTCTAGTAGGATGCTTTTGATCTGTCAAATAAAAACATGGTTATCCTTGATTTATTGCAATGTTATAGGCACATTAACGCATGAAATCAGCTCTGAATTAAAAGTGTATTTACCTGAAGTTGGTGGGAACTTACTTGATTATCCTCTCACTTTGCCCAGCGTGGAATATGCAGTGTTGCCTTCCCTGACGAAACGGGTGGTTTTTGCATCAATGTAATACTGAGGCTGTCGTTAACACCTTACACTACACAAACAAGAGAAACAATCAAATAACTAGCTGACATACAATACTGTAGTAAGTTTGCCAGTACCCTAAGGACAGTGTCACATTTGGTTGATAAGTGGTATACTGTACTGTTATAGGGTGGTTCACAGCTTAAAAAGTGTTTGGGGTGTCTCCCCTTAGTGGATTTACATTGGCATTACAACATTCAATATTCCCTTTCATGAGCAACTACTTGTTGGGGTAGTTTTCCATAGACCATTTAGGACTTGAATAGAGTAGCTTGGGATCTCTATTGTGACCTCTGTAGTACTCACAATTGTTGCTTATCCTGCCGTGGAAGGAGTAAGCAGGGCTGGTTGGCTTGGTGAAGTCATGGCTGATGAAAGCAATGGTCAGTGGCAGAGCATAATGCCCAGGTCCTGGCCCTGAGCCTGTGGGTTGATGTGTTATGCTCGACCCATTTTGTTTTCCACCAGAAAATGGCCAAAACCAGCTCACTTGCTTTTACACTATGATTTGACTATTAGATGTTAAATTTTTCACCATATTAAAACAACAGTTAAATTCACATTACAGGGTTGACCTTAAAATGAGGGACAGACATATGTGAATCACTAATCACATGAAATAAATAATCTTTTGAAATGACTTTCTCAAAGCAGTAATATAACTAGGGCTTTAAAATGATGGTGAACATTTTGAGAAATCTTGGGATTAAGTTGGTTAAAATCTTCCTAGAAGTCACAGAGGGATGTCAAAATGCTGAAGTCTTAATTCATACACAAACTCAGATTAATTCTTTATGTGGTCTATATTAAAGGGCACTTCATTCAATATAACAGGCTTTTAAAAGTAAAATATTGATGGCACACATTTTGTGGAACGAACCAATATACAACCTGGGGAATGACATTACGTCAGCATACAAATGTTCATATGCCTGTGCACACTACAAGCAGAGCTACTGGGAACTGAGAACATTAACACTGAATAAAGCGAGTTCTGGCTAGTCCAAGCTCTGAGAAATGATCAAATCCTCCAGTCAATGTTCCCTCTCTGACATGATGAAATACATTAAATTACTAACTAGCTAAACATGTAACATTTACATGTTAAATTAACTCATCTCAGAATACACGAGTGATCTGTATTGAATAAGTACAGTACCGTTTCTTCCATTCAGGAAGCTCATCTTTCTCTGCCGGCAATGATGGGGCGCTTTTTCACCTCCCCACAATGGTCAAAGAGATTTACGGTACTACAAGAAGTACTACAAAAAAAATCCTCCAAATCATTACATAAACTGCTCTATTCAATCAATAATAAGATGGCATTTGACAATACAGTATGCACAAAAACACAGGTATAGGGAGCATACTACTGTAGATGTGGACACAAACAGGCTCTAGAGATGCTTCATAGCCAGCAGGTCTTCCTCTCTGTGAGGTGATCTTCTTTGTCAGATGGATGTCAGCTCTCCACTCAGCAGCAACATCTCCCAAGTCCCGAGTTAAATACAGTATGGAGCTCACCTATTCAGAAATGCATACCTTGAAACAGTCTGTGCAGTTAATCACTCCAAAATAAGATCCATTACCATCAAATAGGGCTGGGCGATATGGCCAAACTATCATATCACAATATTTTTCAATTTTTTTACAGTATGGCGGTATTTTATGTTTCTAAATCATAAAAGTTCTTAATATGTTTTATGAGTAGTGCATGGCCCGAGTATGGCAACAAATTAATTCTAAGTGTTTTTTATGGGCTTTCTGCATTCTGATTATACTCAAACAAACTAGGACAAAACTGACAGGGAAGTAGTCCAATTTGTAGAACGTTTTATTTATTTAGCACTGTACTAAATTACTTTTATAGGCAGTATAGTAAAATCTATATCTACCGGTATACCTTAAAAGACGATATATCGCCCAGCCCTACATCAAAGGCCCATGCATACCACTGCTGGCTTGCTTCTGAAGCTAAGCAGGGTTGGTCCTGGTCGGTCCCTGGATGGGAGACCAGGTGCTGCTGGAAGTGGTGTTGGAGGGCCAGTAGGAGGCACTCTTTCCTCTGGTCTAAACAAAGATCCCAATGCCCCAGGGCAGTGATTGGGGACACTGCTCTGTGTAGGGTGCCGTCTTTCGGATGGGACGTTAAACGGGTGTCCTGACTCTCTGAGGTCATTAAAGATCCCATGGCACTTATCGTAAGAGTAGGGGTGTTAACCCCGGTGTCCTGGCTAAATTCCCAATCTGGCCCTTAACCATCACGGTCACCTAATAATCCCCAGTTTACAATTGGCTCATTCATCCCCCTCCTCTCCCCTGTAACTATTCCCCAGGTCGTTGCTGCAAATGAGAACGTGTTCTCAGTCAACTTACCTGGTAAAATAACGGTAAAATAAATAAAATAAAATAAAGGCCATAACAAATAGAGCATCTTGTTTAGAAGGGCCTTTAAAATGAACAAATGTTTGATCTCACTCCAATGCTGTCTCCAACTAGTCCATCATCTCAGCCAGTTAAATGGCAGCCCAGCTCTCCTGGTGCTTAGAAACAATGTCATTACTCGAATTCACTGTCATGTAACACTATCTCCACAGAGCAATTCATGAAACCAAGATCTCCCTCCTTACTCTTTCACTCTCGCTGTTCATCGCAGCGTGGAGGCAGAATATTACACTTCAACCATGCATGCAGTTGCCAGGGAGATGTTCCATGATATTCAGTCTCAGAAACCAGGGCTTCAGCATCGCTTGGTCAGCGAAGTGAGTTTCCCTACTGTACCTTCCCCATTCATACAGCAGACCTCCCACTTGTAATGTAGATATACCATTCACACTTTATATCACAACAGTATCCCTTCGAGACCTGCAAAGCAGTGGAGTGAACAAATAGTATCCTTCTTGACATAGCACAGTATATGAAACACTGAAAGTGAGAAAGACAATGCATATTATAACATATGTAATGTGTAATCTGACAGTTTTCCACCACCATTCCTGTAGTTTGATCATACAGTGGGCTCATGACCCATTCAATAACCTCTACATTGAAAAGGCATATCCATGTGCCGTTTTGACCAGGTATTCATTTTAAACAGCAGCAGAAGCACACACTATAGTTGCCAGAAACTATATTATAACTGAGAACATTGACAAGTGCCTTAACCAACATTAAACATTAACAGGCTCCAACTCTCTCCTGGCTGCTGTTTAGGTAACCTGAGTGTGTTGTTAACAGGGGCAAACACACGGGTTGGTCCAGCTGCACACAGCCATTCCAGGGGTCACAGAGTCACAGCCTTCAAAGCAGAGGGTATTCTGAAAGGCCGCAGCGCTTCATAATGACACAGCTAACTGCTGACAGGATGAGAGGAAATTCTCCTCAGGCTAAACTACCGTATCAAAGGAAATGGACCAACACAACTCCTTAACCACCAGGTCTGCTCCTCGTTTCCTATGTAACATATAGGCCTATACATATAGGGAATAGAATTACTGCTACCTGAGGAGAGACTTACAGTAGCATGTAAAGTTAACTGCAAACAGAGACGTGGATTGTATACAAAGTTTATTCTCTTGTTTTTCAAAAGCAGCTGTATTGAAAATGGATGTGGGGTTACATTGGTTTAAATGTGGTAAATGTACCGTAGTTCCAAACCTTTATTCTTGTTTTAGGATATCAAGAATCAAAAATTTAACAAAACAAAATAGCTTATGTACTGTACAATCAAATCCCTGTCTGTTCAGGTGACAGCTATACCCAAATAGGACTTATTATGTGGAGATATTGGTAGCTTGGTAAAAATGTTTAGAAGAATTGAGCTTATCTTAATCCTCCAGTTTAAGGCTGCAGAAATTCAGTCTCTAGTAGGTTAACACACCAAATAAGTACATAAAGATATCCACTGTACACCTCAGTGTTCGACCTAAGGCTTCCTCAAAATAAGAAAAACAGGTCCATGACATCTTGACATATTTTTTATGAATTAAATGAAGACATCGGTGTAGGTGACAGGACAAAAAGGCAATAGGGGGAGGCATTGGAACAAATAAACCAAAAGAAGCACTAGCTACAAATAAATACCACAGTTAAAAAAAACATTTGTTTTAACTCGGGTGTAATTACACCTCCATCTAGAGGTTACAGAAAAACAATGTAAAGGCACTACAGTGAATATCAAAGACGCTATGGTGTCTACTGTTGAATAGGAGACTGGAGATATAAAAGAGAGAAATACAGAGGGCTGGAGGGGGACTAGCATAGTAACACACACACACACACACACGCGTAGTCCTTCAGTCATTCATATGCGCGCACGCACGCACACCCCCCCCCCCCCCCCCCCACCACCATCTCTTCCTTTCAGGATGGGCAGTCCCCACTTTTCCTTCTCTCTCCACCCACTCTAACATATTAACAAACAATGTACAATTTGGAGATCTGGCTGGTGATGCAGTCGGGGGAAGTTTCTGTGGAGGAGAGAACAGTACACTGAATAAGATCTCTGATGATGTTCATTGCAATTTGATAGAAAGGTATAGATATGCTTTCTTTGATGTAGAGCAGTGGAGGCTCCTCAGAGGAGGAAAGGGAGGACCATCCTCCTAAGTGAATTTCATAAATATAGTAAAACATTTAAAAAGTTATCCTTTTTAGATAAAATTATACTAAATATATTAATGTCACCAAATAATTTATTAAAATATAATGTTTTGCAATGAAGGTCTACAGTAGCCTCAACAGCACTCTGTAGGTTAGCACCTTCGTGTAGCCGGAGGACAGCTAGTTTCCGTTCTCCTCTGGGTAAATTGACTTCAAAACAAAACCTAGGAGGCTCATGGTTCTCACCCCCTTCCATAGACTTACACAGTAATTATGACAACTTCCGGAGGACGTCCTCCAACCTATCAGAGCTCTTGCAGCATGAACTGACATGTTGTCAACCCAATCAAAGTATCAAATATTGAATCTAGTACTGAAAGCATAAGCTACAGCTAGCTAGCACTGCAGTGCCTACAATGTGGTGAGTAATTGACTCAAAAAGAGAAAAAGACAATACTTTAACAGTTTTGAACAAATTAATTTCTTCCAAAATGAAGGAGAAGCAAGAGAGAGAGGGTTAATTAAAAATAAATCACTTTCAGTTTAACTTACTTAGCTAGCAAATGCAGCCTACTTAAACAGCCTGCTCAAACAGAGGGATGCCATTTTAGCTAGCTGGCTATGACTATCCAACACAACACTGGAACTCTTCCAAGTGAAGGTAAGCTTTTGGTTTTACTAATTTATTGCCCCCAGGGCCCGCCGGTGTAAGTGCTCAACTGCTTACTGACTGTACACTGTAACGTTACTGCATGATTGTAGCGGGTTTATTAACGCGTTAGTTCTATTAGCTATGTTGACTATGACTTTACTTTAGCTAATATGGTGACAATGATTTAGCCTGTGTGTAGCAGTTATGATATGGTTTGGCTTGGATATGTTTTTTCATCTGGCCACATATATCTGATTGTGTTGTGCATTGAAGTCCACAAGTGAAGTGAAAAGTTGAGAGGAGGAGAGCGCATAGATGCTAGAAGGAATATAATGTGGCTGCTATGAAAGTGAACTGTGTTTACGCATGATCAGGGGTGTATTCTGTTGAAAAACTTTTCTTAAACGGAAGAAAATGGAACAGGGATTAACATACCTGAATTTGTCCAATAAAAAACGTGTTTGCAACTTAATGATTACACCCCAGATCAGCTAGATGCAGGCAAGAGTGTGCAAGGCAGCATTGAATGTGTCACTGTCTGTCTGTGTCACTGTCTGTCACCTCAAATGTTTCTATCAACCTGTGTGCACCTACGTTGTAAACTTTCCGCCATAAGCTTGGTTGTAGCAACCTCATGATGGGTATAGGGAAAATGTGAGTATCACGTAGTAGCTTCAACCTATCGCTGTTTCATTGAACTGGGTGAATGGAATATGAATGACAGTCTTCCAATATGCTGTAAAATAAATAAGGCAAATCGTCATCACTCATCTTAAACGGCACTGACTGCCACTGATACCATCTATTGCATCTTGCCTATGCCGCTCGGCCATCGCTCATCCATATATTTATATGTACTTATTCCATCCCTTTACATTGTGTGTGTATAAGGTATTTTATTTATTTTTTATTTAACCTTTATTTAACTAGGCAAGTCAGTTAAGTTAAGAACAGTGGGTTAACTGCCTTGTTCAGGGGCAGAATGACAGATTTTTACCTTGTCAGCTCGGGGATTCGATCTTGCAACCTTTCGGTTACTGGCCCAACGCTCTAACCACTAGGCTATCTGCCGCCCCAAAGGTAGTTGTTGTGGAATTGTTAGATTACTTGTTAGATATTATTGCACTGTCAGAACTAGAAGCACAAGCATTTCGCTACACTCGCATTAACATCTGCTAACCATGTGTATGTGACCAATAACATTTGATTTGACGTAGAGGTATCTGAATACACTTTGTTATTACTGAGGAAATAGACTGAAACAGGTTTGAAGGTACAAAGTCACAGTTGAGTTAATTTCAAGTCCTATCCATATTACCACCGTGTTAACAGTTCCAACTCAGTGTTGTTGTGCAAACAGACGGAGAGGTCAGAGGGCCATACCATCGCTCATGGGTGTCCTTTGTGTCCAGTGTGGGTAGCTGGCTATCTGATGGACTGTCCTGCTCTCCCCCCTGCTCCCCTTCCGCCAGCTCAAAGTGGTCCTCCCCCTCCGCAGCGAAGGGTTCTGAGTCTGGGTCATACTCATAGGAGTAGTAGGACACCTCAGCCATGGAACCCTGCTCTTCCTCACCTACAGCATAAGAGAGGGACAGAGAGAGGGGAGGGATGTTGAAAAAAATATAAATAATAAAGATGTGAGACAATTGTTCAACACACTTTTTTTTGAGAGAACACTAGTTTTGGATAAAAAGTTAAGGGGTATAACAGTATGTTTCCACAGAGAATCTACCAAAAATGAGTTAATTGTACAAAGTGGCCAGTAGGGGTCACTATGTCCTTTAAAAGTTCAGCCTCACGTAAAGCACTGCATGCACACTGTTCCTTTTGGAAATCATATATTTCAGATGACTACACACACTACATTCCATTTATTTTAACCAGTCTCTTAAACATAGTGTTTTGTTGAATTAATCGTGCACTCAGCTCTGATGCTGTTTCACCACTAAGGGAGGAACTGATTCCAACGTCTCAATGTTTTCACTAAATCTGTTGAGAATGCTGTCAGATTCTTGGCACACAAAATCACATCCATCACAATCTACCTAACCTAACACACAGTGTAGCTCAGGTCAACAACATATAATAGCTCAGCATTACAGTTTGCACAATGTTCATTGAGTGTAATAACATGTTTTCTGTACGTGTGTACCGCTAGAGTTTTAATGGCATTCCTGTGGTGAGGTGTCTTCCAATGTGAAGCATCAGTCTTTGTACTGAGGAGACCTTTGACCTTTGTGGAACTCCATTACGGCTACTGTGAGCTGCAGGCTGGGAACAAGTCAGCACATGCATAGGCCACATCAAACACACACGCACGCACACACGCACGCACGGACTTGAGCCTACTCTATATCACACCCACGATCCCTGCTACACACCAACATAAAGAATGATATATCTGACCAGGAGTTCTGTAACAAGTTATTTCAGCATGACATGTAAGTGAACCCTGTGGTGGAGCAACAAATATCCCCTTTAAGAAAAACGATCCACCTAAGTGAAGCCTATACTCTTGTTTATCTGAATGTGAGAGTAGCCTGTAGAGGTGATCTACTGAGGAGTCAGTGCTCTACTTCCCCCTCTCCTCACCTTTCCTGCAGACTGGGGCAAGTCCCAACAGCCCCCAGCACACTGCAGGCAGACAGAGTGATCAGACCTGGAGGACAGGAGGGAAGGAAGGGCAGGGGCTCTCATCTACACCTCTAGCTCTTCTACAACAATGATCAAACTCCTTAGACTTATTTTTACTTGTAAAAATGATCAAACTCTTTATAAGCCAGAAGAAGCAGATGCATGTTGGTGGACATATACTTTACAGTGGGTGTAGGTTAGAGCAAACTATTGTAGGCAGTCTGTATGTGAATGTTCTCAGAGGGTTGCATGTGTATAGTCTGAGCGGGAATAAGCTCCAATCCCTCATACGATACAAATCAATGGATACATGCAGATATACATTTACAGTGGGCACAGTAGAGGTCTGGTCCTCCTCTGTCAGGTGTGTATACAGTGTTTCGAGAGTGGGAACAGAGCAGAGCAGGGTTCCCTACAGTATGAGCCGCCTGACACGCCTGCACATGTCAACGCAAGCTTCACTCAGAGGTGATATGCCTGAACTCTCCAACCCCTGCTTTTGGCTGGCACTCACAACACACACTCTTCACACTCCTCAATTCTCACACACACTCCCTCCTGCAGCTGGGAACAGCTGGCATCCAATGAGAGACAGGGGTGGGGGAGGTGTAGAGAGAGGAAAAGAGAGAGTGGTGTGTGTGTGTGTGTGTGTGTGTGTGTGTGTGTGTGTGTGTGTGTGTGTGTGTGTGTGTGTGTGTGTGTGTGTGTCTGTATGAGTGTGTGTGAGTGAGTGCTTTGCCTGGCACTGTATTTACCTTTGTGTACAGCCACAGGAGCTTGCCCTGGTTCCTCGCCTGTTGTAGTCTCTCTGTCCTCCGTGGTGGATTCCGCTGTGTGAACAAAGACACAACACAATGACAACAAGCCAATGTTACACGGACCACATATTAAACTGTACGGTTACAGTACAAGTGTGATATCTTTTCCCGTATTTCCAACA